>NC_058082.1:485468482-485823719 GCF_014858855.1 Bufo gargarizans
CAGGGGAGGTGTTCTCAGTGATCGATGCTTTCCTTGATAAGTGTGTATACAGAGATGGCGGTCATTTACTGATGGTTGTGTGCAGGGTTAGTCTTAAGTTCAGAAAAAGCAGGAATATAAAACATAGGTTACAAGTTTTACTGGATCTTGTTCCCACTAAACTATAAATGAATCTGCTCAGCTCCTCCTGCTCTATAACACGCTGCCTGCAGATTACGCAGCATTTTGGGGTGATATTCTTATAATAATCACTGAATTCTACAGTTTGGTTCCCCCCCTCCCATTCAGTCTCGTGCCATGTCCAGACTGGCAGCTGTTCACCGTGGAGCCATTCGTGCCCTGCAGATATTCATCACTCAGCTGAGTGAACGGGGCGAGCAACAGATTCCTTCTCTCTACAAGGAGCTTGGCCACATCATCCGTCAGTTATCACTCTGCACCGCAAAGCTTGACGCTGGTCCTGCTGCTTCCAATCTGATTATCTCAATTCTCCAGCAAGTCGAGGTAACCGCAGGCGCCCATTCTTCAGACACTTGGCCAGGTGGCTCCTGAATTTGCTTTTACCAATGTTCCCCATATTTTCTTGTCCACCCAGGACTTGGATGTACTTCTTGAAGCTAAAATGTCTTCAGATGCAAGGAGGCCATTGCCCGATACAGCTGCGGCTAGACCTCCACCTGTTATTAAGGTTTCCCGAAATACTGCGTCACCTGTTAGAGACGTTCATTATCCCCCGCCTGTTCATAAAGCGATAGAGCCGCACGAAGAGAGTCATGTGATTAGACGCCTTGCGCTTGGTAAGTGATCCGTATTCTCCTTACTTTATACATTACGTTTCTAACCTCCCCATGAAGTGAAGTTGTTTTATAGGTGTTCAGTTTGGTGGGTGTTCCTGGTTGTACTTGAATGTGTTATGCCATAAATATTTCAAATCTAGTAGCCAGAATATGTAGAAGATTACACCTCTGATAATGCTATGAAGGGAGAACAGCGAGTGAGTCCAGAAGATGCACCATTGGTTAATGATATTTTATCCATTTTTGACCTGCCACATTTCTGTCCTTGGCCTAACTTACAGAGGTCATTGTGCAGGGAGGGGGAGTAGGTGAGCTGTGAAGATCACCTACTGTTAATGGGGTAACCATGTCAGGGCTCCAGATGGCGACCAAAATGGTCGCCAATGCGACTAAGAATTTACAAATGGCGACAAGACTTTTTAGTCTTGTCGCCATTTGCGACTAGACCCTCCGCGGCAGCTCTGCAGTAGAACAGCGACGGGCACAGGAGCTGATAGTTCTCTGCCCCGCCGCCGCCGATGTTCTCCTCAGTCTGTCAGCTCGGTCACAGCACACAGACAACAGCAGAGACGCTGGCAGCAGGGAGGGGAGGGGCTCGGGAGCAGTGTAATCTGATCCTAGAGTGGAAGCTGCTTCTGCCAGCCCCTCCCCGCCCACCAACCAATCAGCTGAGGCAAGGCGAGCACTAGCAGCTCTGAGTCACTGACACAAGTACAGGGAGAAAGAATCGAATGAGTCACAGGTGAAAAGAACTAAAGATCCGACTTGTGACTCATTCGATTCTTTCTTAGACTCCCTGTACAGTGTGCCCCCCCCAACACCCCAGTATAAGAAACATTGGTGGCACAGTGTGCCCCCCAACACCCCAGTATAAGAAACATTGGTGGCACAGTGTGCCCCCCCCCCACAGTATAAGAAACATTGGTGGCTCAGTGGGAAGTGCCAATGAGGGTTAAAAAATAACTTTAAAAAATTAACTCACCTCCTCCAGTTGATCGCGTAGCTGTCGGTCTCCTGTTCTGTCTTCAGGACCTGTGGTGATGTCACTGAGCTCATCACATGGTCCATTACCATGGTGATGAATCATGTGATGTATCATGTGATGAGCACAGTGATGTCACCACAGGTCCTTTGACAGGTCCTGAAGAAAGAACAGGAAATGATCAATTGGAGGAGGTGAGTTAATTTTTATTTTTTAACCCTCATTGGCACTCCCCACTGCGCCACCAATGTTAATTATATTGAGGGGGGGGGGCACACTGCGCCACCAATGTTTATTATACTGGGGTGTTGGGGGGGGGGGGGTGTGCACACTGCGCCACCAATGTTTATTATATTGAGGGGGGGCACACTGCGCCCCCCCAATGTTTATTATACTGGGGTGTTGGGGGGGTAATGTTTATTATATTGAGGGGGGCACACTGCGCCACCAATGTTTACTATACTAGGGTGTTGGGGGGGGGGGGGTGCGCACTGCGCCACCAATGTTTATTATATTGAGGGGGGCACACTGCGCCACCAATGTTTATTATATTAGGAAGGCACACTGCGCCACCAATGTTTATCATACTGGGGTGTTGGGGGGCGCACTGCGCCACCAATGTTTATTATATTGACCTTCTACTATGCATTCTGTATTAAAGAATGCTATTATTTTCCCTTAGAACCATGTTATAAGGAAAAATAATACAGTGAATAGACTTTCATCCTAGCAACCATGAGTGAAAATCGCACCGCATCCGTACTTTCTTGCGGATGCTTGCGATTTTCACGCAGCCCCATTCACTTCTATAGAGCATGCTGCGATTTTCACGCAACGCACAAGTGATGTGTGAAAATCACCGCTCATGTGCACAGCCCCATAGAAGTGAATGGGTCCGGATTTAGTGCGGGTGCATTCCGGTATTTTGAATGCCAGATCCGGCACTAATACATTCCTATGGGAAAAAATGCTGGATCCGGCATTCAGGCAAATCTTCAGTTTTTTTCGTCTGAGAGAAAACCGTAGCATGCTGCAGTTTTATCTTTTGCCTGATCAGTCAAAATGACTGAACTGAGGACCTCCTGATGCATCCTGAACGGATTGCTCTCCATTCAGAATGCATGGGGATATGCCTGATCAGTTCTTTTCCGGTATTGAGCCCCTAGGACTGAACTCTATGCCGGAAAAGAAAAACGCTAGTGTGAAAGTACCCTAAAATATTAAGTTTAAATCCCCCCTTTCCCAATTTTACATATAAAATATATAAACAATAAATAAATAAACATATTACATAGCGCTGTCCAAACTATTAAATTATTAAAAAATGTCTCCTATGCGGTGAGCATTCGCCATAGTCACCTTGTCACCCCAAAAAATAGGATAGGACTGTTCTATTATGGGCCGAATGTTTCATAAAATGCGAAATGCACGCAGCTTTTTTTGGTGTTTTTTTTTTTTTTTTTTTTTTTTTTTGCGCGGTATTGAGTATCGCAATACTTTTTTATGGTGACGAAAGCGAATCAAAATTTTGGTATCAAAACAACCCTATGCCGATCTGATCGGCGTAGCGTTGTCACGATACCAAAATTTTTATTCGGTCTCGATTTGGCGACTAAAAATTTGATTTGGCTCCTAAATTTTTCAGTTCAGGAGCCAATGGCTACTAGGTATTTTTTTTAGTCTGGAGCACTGCATGTGTTATGTACAGTTGAAACGCGAAAAATTTGAATATCGTGCAAAAGTTCATTTATTTCAGTAATGCAACTTAAAAGGTGAAACTAACCTATGAGATAGACTCATTACATGCAAAGTGAGATATTTAAAGCCTTTGTTATATTTTGGATGATTAGGGATTACAGTTTATGAAACCCCAAAGTCTCAATTTTGAGGTACCCTTTGCTCAGGGGGTATGGATTAATTAGCTGACTACAGTGTGACACTTTGAGCCTAGAATATTGAACCTTTTCACAAAATTCTAATTTTAAGCAGCATTAATTTGCATTACTGAAATAAATGGACTTTTGCACGATATTCTAATTTTTCGAGTTTCACCTGTATGTATAGGTGTTACATTTCATAATATGACTGATGAAAACTGGTATCTACACAATGGGCATTGTCAGCCTGTAAGCATGGCCAATGTGAAAACTTCAGAATTTCATATTTTTTTATTTTTTTTTTTTAAATGTAGATAGTGGCATGTGAAATTAAGCACTTTTGGCGAAATAATATTATTATATATATATATTTTTTTAAACACCTTTTAAATAAAAACTAGATGAACAAAATAGGTCCTTTTCTGGTGGCATATTCCCGTTACTTACAAGAAGGCTTTGGCCAGTTGTGGTATTGTTTAATCTGCCCTTTTGCATATTAGGCTACTTTCACACTTGCGTTCGGGGCTCCGCTTGTGAGCTCCGTTTGAAGGCTCTCGCAAGCGGCCCCAAACAGATCCGTACGGCCCCAATGCATTCTGAGTGGATGCGGATCCGCTCAGAATGCATCAGTCTGGCACCGTTTGTCCTCCGCTCAGCAGGTGGACACCTGAACGCTGCTTGCAGCGTTTGGATGTCCGCCTGGCCGTGCGGAGGCAAACGGATCCGTCCAGACTTACAATGGAAGTCAATGGGGGCGGATCCGTTTGAAGGTGACACAATATGGTGCAATTTTCAAACGGATTCGTCCCCCATTGACTTTCAATGTAAAGTCTGGACGGATCCGTCTGCAGCTACTTTCACACTTAGAATTTATTTTACAATATAATGCAGACGGATCCGTTCTGAACGGATCCATCGTCTGCATTATATAAGCGGATCCGTTCAGAACGCAAGTGTGAAAGTAGCCTTAGACAATGATGTTTCTCTCACATAGGTATGTTGAACAAAAACGGCTATGTTCCCATTTTGCTTTCTTTAGATGACCCTCCTGAATCAATGAGTGTTGCAGCCCAGACAGACCAACAACCATCCCCTCCAGAAAGGCGATTGGCACTGAAGTCAGGTCTGAAAGCGCTGATTCAAGCTGGACACCTGAAGGGGCTACACAGAAGTGGGGTGGGACAGAACAAGAGCAAAGGAGTGCTGATTCCTCAGAGACCTAAGGTACATAATACTGGTGGCTGCTTGTGTAAATGTTCCGACATGCTGAGTCTAAATGCTGTTTTTACCAAAATCCTTCCGACCCCGGGAAAACACTTTGCACAAGGTGGATGTGGTCACCATGCTTCACTATTATATATCACAGACCTCTTCTCTCCGGTGTTCGGATTTGTAATGTGAATTCAAAAGATTTGAGAATGTATAACCTTATGTGATTAAATATAAGATAACACAGACAAATCACATACTGAATAATAAAAAGTAAATAAACATCACTAGCCTGAATGGGCAATATGGGGTAGGGCTCTGGTCGACCATGCTATAACACATGGCTGTCTACCACGTTTTAAAACATGACCGACACACCAGGGTGTACAAGAGATCGAGCAAATCAATGTCATCCTACCTAGCATGAAGTTCCAAGTGGAGTCCCCATAATTGTCTGAGCAGACCACAGTTATTCTCATCAACCCATCCTCCAGTGTCCAACACAAGTCCTTCTCCATGATCATGTACTTGGTGTATACCTGGTCGTCCTATCTATGATATTGTATAGGGTGCATACTTTTGCATCCTCTGATCCTATTCTCACCTTGACGAAATCCTCTGGAACATTCTAAGATCAAGGCTGTATCTTCCAAAGCATGAACGAGAAAATTGTACTTTTGTTCTTACCGTGTTATGGACCCAGTACAGACCCGTTCCTTTTTTTAATGTTCGCTTGTGTCAGTTTCCTATTTGGGACTTCTTACTGCTGGTCAATATTTCCTACATTGTTTTCTTTTCTCCGAATTTATGTTTCCACCTTTTCATTCAGTATAATTCTCTTCTTACCCCTACTGTTCTAGTACAGGCTGGTTTAGCTCATTGGCTAGTAGAAGCCAGCACTTAATGTCACCTCCTAGTGATAGCAGCTATACCCAAGGTCAAGACCATATCCCTCGATGACTAGATGAGTAAAAGGATTTTATGCTAACAGCAAAAATCCTTTTTTTTTTTTTTTGTTTGATAAAAGAAACACAGTTTAGTAGGTGTAAGTTTGCTATGCTTTGTAGAATCTCAAATAACTAACTATAATGTCCTCCTAGGGCTTCCGACAGTCACGAAAGACAGACCCATCCCAACGGTCACATTTTCAGGAGAAAACTGTGTCATTCAAGCTGAAGGAGACTCGTCCAGTTGTCAAAGAGAAGAAAACTCCTTGGGTACCTCCGAGCCCAAAATCTCCTTCATCTTCCCCAAAAAGGTCATTTATGGAAGTAACTATGAGAATACAGCAAGGCTGAGCATAGACATGAGATTTCAACAGATTAATGCCACTAAAAGAGAAAACACCTAGTGTGGCAGCTCATGTCCACATAGTGGCTGAAAAAAAACCTGGACAAAAGAACAAAGTTTTGACATTGTCTGTTGGTTATCGGTTGCTTGCATTAAAGGTCATGACCAATAACTGGATGAAAACGCGGTTCTTCTATGTCTCCAAACATTTATCTCATGTCCGTGGCCAGCTTTAGGCTTGCTTCACATCTGCATTAGACATCTCTGGCAGGCTGTTCCTGCCAGAAGTGTCTACCTGATAACTGCCGATCGCCCTAATTACAATGGGGACCGGCCGAGATCGTGCTCAAAATAGTTTGCGAAAATTACTGCCAAAATGAAATGTAAGAGGTTTTGATCACAGGGGACCGAAGGGCAGGAGTGTGCTCACTGGAATACTGTGCATGACCCTAATTATTAATAGTTGTGCACATGCTCAACATTTCCAAGGGGAAGTTCAGCCGTGCTCTCCTACTCAATCTGACATGTAAAGATGCAGCTGCGTGTTGGCCGGGTCAGTTGCCAAAGCAACCATCAGATGCTTAGCTGGTATTGTGCTGGGTCCCTTTAATTTAAAATAGGACCTATGGCTACCTGAACAACTGCTCTGCCCAGGATGCGGTTTGGTCTTTAGTCCTCATGTCTCCTTTTATGAAATATGAAGGCTCACTTTCCTCCTGTACACCGTTAGGATGCCAGACAGTTGGGCTGAGGGTTGCACATAATGTCTAAATCGGAGTATCCACTTCTGCACATATGGGTAAATCATTAATATCCACAGGAATCCCTCTTCCTCCACTGACTCCTATGGAATACCAAAATCACACTAATAGTGAAGTACTGCTACTGTCGATTGCACACCTGATATTATACTCACAGGCGCACAGTAGTAAGCCTTTTGCACAGCTTTGGGACATGCAAAAGGCTGCTGCTTTTTATCTGTAAATTGCTTATACCTTTTATGGAATTTGATTACCATCGGGAAGGAGGACCTTGGTATACTCGCTTCTATAGCGCCTGTTTGAAGTGCCTGCATACTACTGCGCCTGTGAGTATAATATCAGGTGTGCTTGCAATCGACAGTAGCAGTACTTCACTATCAGTGTGATTTTGGTATTCCATAGGAGTCAGTGGAGGAAGAGGGATTCCTGTGGAGATTAATGATTTACCCATACATGCAGAAGTGGATACTCTGATTCTGGAGTGGTTACCTGAAATACCTGCTGTCTACTAAAATTGAACTGAGTGTACCCACATCACTTTCTGACCTGCTGCGGTTATTTATCCAGGCAACGTATCAGAAGATTTTGTTTTTTGTTTTTGCACATAATTTCTGGGCTGTAACGCCCCGGCCTCCTGTTTTATAAATTGTGTTACGTATTCGGCTCAGTTGGCCATGTTCACCTTCAGGGGCAATCTGTTTGATTGCATTTTACTCAGTTTGGGCTAAAAATAATTTTTTCGGTTGGTCTTTATAAAAAATATGGAGTTATTCTGTCACAAAATGTTAACTGTTTTTCTGTGTGAATCAGACTTTTTACTTTCTCTTTGTACCGGTCATCTATAAACCTGATCTCTAAATTACTCAGAAGTCATAAACACTTATTTAAACCACCTTCATATCAGTAAGATAAGAATTGACCTATAATGAGTGTTTATAAGGTCGGAGATAAGGAGCGCGTCAGCTGAGCTGCCTGATGGAAATACAGATCCTGCTCCTAGAGAAACTCAAAGCTGGTTCAAAATTTTTAATAAAGACCAATTGAAAAAAATGACTTGAGTACAATGCAATAATAACAACAAATTGCCTTTAAGGAGATCTGAGCACAACTATATTGGGTATTTTATCAGAGAAGCTTTGGAAATACAGTTGCTCATTTTGGAATGGGAAACAGGGTAAACTTAATTCTTAAAGTGGCACCGTACTTCTGTCATAGTTACTTATCAAAAATGTTTATCTCTGCGGGTCAGAGTGCTGACACCCCCGCCAGTTGCTAGAACAAGGAGAGAGAGAAAAGCTCAGACAACGCACTCTGCTCGCTGCAGGATGCGGAATCGACACTGGTCTGTCACGGCTTTGTCTTGTGGTGAGAAGGGAGTGTGCGCTATGAGAGCACTGTTTTAACTTGTTCTAGCGATCTGTTGGGCCACAGCACTCTGACCACCACAATCAGAACTTTTGTCACCATTATCGCATCAAAAGCTTTCCCTAGGACAAAAGTCTGGACACAATTATATATAAATAGCTGTGTTTTATATTGTGTGTGTGTTTGTGTATATATGGAGTGACGCTATACTTTAACACTGCACTGTGTCCCGTTCCCATTGCAGGTCAAGCTGGAACCCAGAAGTAAAAAGTTTCAGTGCTTCTCCATGTAAAAATAGGGATCTGGTTGATTCTTCAATTAGAAGGGAAGCTGAGAAAGATGACAAAGAGAACATAAACTCCCGGTAACAGCATTTCCTTTTTTTTTTTTTTTTTTTTTTTTTTTTGGGCTGTGTAAAAAAATAAAATAAATACAGCCACCGCACAAGCTGTTGCCATTATAGGTCAAAGATGCCGTCCTACAAGACTACCACCATATGCAAAAAACAAAATCTAAAAGGGCAGTAGTAAAATATAACTTTTAATAATGAATCTGAAAAGTCAAATGGCCCAAATTGTAACCATGAGGCCACATTAATCAAGCAATACGCATCACAAAGTCCATGTCGGACACATGTATATGGATAGGTATACTGCAATGTATATACACCGGTTACCCAAATGGATGTGTAGGTAAAGGTAGACGAAACCAGCATCCACACCAAATAAATCTCGTCCTCACACACAATGACTTCGGCTCTAGTTGTATTCAATCCACAAACACGGGCCATTTGACTTTTTAGATTCATTATTAAAGGTTATAATTTACTACTGCCCTTAGATTTTGGTTAAAAAAAAAAATATATAAATAATTTCTTTAAAAAAAAAATAAAAAATACTTTATTCATTATTCTTAAAAAATTATGCAGATTTTTTATTTTTTAAGTGGCTCTGTCACCAGAATCAACCTTATTAAACCAGACCTACTGACTGGCAGGGCTATTCATGGCCATTAAATCTATACCTTTCTTTTGTCTGTCTGTTAATTCGCAGCAGAATGTGTGTTTATTCATATGCAAATGAGGAGTTGGAGCACCAGGAGGCGGGGCTAAATCCTTACAGCACTGCTTTGTAACTCCCCCTGTGCTCTTCACACTCCCCTTGATTGACAGGGCTAGACAGCAGGATGAGGGCAGAGCTGTGTCCTAGCATCTACATACCATATACTCTATGTACTATAGCTTCACCACACTGAGAGATTACAGTTTTATTCACAATATATGAATACACAGACACTGGTAATATGTGTCCGCTTATAAGCGTAGAAAAAAAATACATCTCTGTGTAGTAATGCTATAGCTTTGTCAGTATTTGGTTTTGCATCTAGAGAGCCCAGGTTTATACAACACCAACAGGAATGATTTTTTTTTCAGTCCATTATACTACCACCGCTTGCTACACTTCTCTGCCTTTTTTTTACATTTAAAAATATGTATTTTGTAGAAATCCGGCATTCCATTAGTTTTACCTTTTGAACTAATTGGAGATGGGGGAGGCATCTATTGCATATATAATTTTATTTTTTATTTTATTTTATATAATAATATAATTTAAAAAAATATTTATTTATTTATTTTTTCTGATACTTGAGGATGGCATTTTCAAAACCCATTTTTTTTTTTTACATATATTGTACCATAAATTCTTAGCAAATATCTGACCATGGCCCTGTGAGGATAGAGAATCAATGAGAAAGTAAAATGTGAAACCCAATCTATGTTTCTGATTAACACTTTCCTGGAAACAAGTGGCAGATTACCGTATTTTTAAATGATTGTAAAAGGCTGTTTAAAGTATGTATCCTGTATAGATTCTAAAGAAATAAAAAAATCTCCCAGAAATGTAGAAGTCTGACCTCTTTTCCTTCTGCTGTTTGGCAGGTTGTCTTGGCTGGACACGGAGACTGCAAGACGACTGCAACAACTCGACAATCTCTACAGGGAAGAAATAGCCCATTTACGGCATCTTAGGTGAGCGGATAAAGGTTAAGCTGACACTGAGAGCAAGATGGAATTACAGACACACAGAATGGCATGACCTAATAGATTGCACTTTTACACCATTTATATAGCAACCAGAAACTGAGTTTGAGCTGAAAATGACATTGGAAGGAGTCATTTGGCGATATTTAATGTTATAATCGGATGCTGAGAATACTGCCGACTGTCCTTATTGGCTTGTCTGACAGTGTTAGAAGTCCCAATTTTAACAATGATAATATTTACAGATGTTAAGATTTACGTGCTGTTTCTTCTTTATTTTTGTACAGGGAGGAGGCTCATGCTGCAAAAATAATTCCTGATGGAAGTAGTAATGAAGCAAGGAGACAGGTATAATAAGACATTCCTTGAATCTAATCAGAAAACGACCTGTGACTAAAAAGAAATTCAAATCTGCTTGCAGCTCAACTCTCCTCCTTTTAAAGTTTTTTTTTTTTTTTTTCCAAATCAGTTGGCAGAGGACGTGTTATCAGGAACGGAAAGAGAGAGTCTGCAGGAACTGAACCTTAAGGAGTTTTCACACAGTTATCAACAACCTGATAGTGAATTAGAGGCTATGATCCAGAAAATGGAAGAAATGGAGGTAAAGCTTTAGTAATGTCAGGTCTCATCTTCTGTCCATGTATCTGCCTAACCCCGTGTTTGTCTGTGGATGATCTTTTTTTAACGTGCTGCCTGATGAAGCCCACTTTAAAGTAGACCTACCAGAAAGAGTAGTATAAAGTATAGAAAGTATTAAAGGGGTTGTCTCACTCTGCCCCCAGCATCCCCCAAAATAGTTGATTTTGCCGGGAGAAGCCACAGCCAACTGGGCATTTGTCCTGCAGCCAAGTTTCCTTTTACTAGCAGGCCAACCAAATTTACTTGGGAAAGTACTGGCTATTTCTATATGACCGCCATCAATGAAGTGTGCAGAGAACACTGTTAGAAAACAATAAAAGAAATTGTGGTATGTATGGCAACACATCGTCGCATCACAAGTGTATTTTTAATCTATTTTTGCAAAATCATGGCTGCACACTTTCACCGTCCAGTCCATCTATTTCATAGCTTAATTCAGACTGCAGTAATTTCCATCTTCGTGCTATCCAGCCAGCACCCGCTTAGCACATGGACCTAGTAACTTCCTAACAGTCACGTTAAACCCTCCCAAAAATGTAACTTTTTAAAATTTATTTCTTTTTCTTTTATTGTAGATTTTTAATGTGTTTCTTTAGTAAATCTTGTTGGCGCACAACTCAGGGGACTTGTATTTTTAACCCCTTAGTGACATAATTAATTTTAGCCTTATGGACCACTAATATTTGGTGTTCCAGCAGTCATAATAAAAAATAAATAAAAAATTCTTCTAAAATTTTTGTTTTATTTAGCGGGATTAGTTGTAGACCTTTTAGGAACCATTTTGGGGTATATATGGTGTAGTAAAGAACTTTTATTTTAGTGTGAAAGATTAAAAAAAACTGCAGTTTTTACATTATTGTGTGAAATTTATTTTCAGCATTCACTGTGGTAAAAATAACGTAATTTTATTATGTGGGTCCATAAACTGATGATGATGATGCCACATTTCTATATATTTGTACTATTACTTCTCTTCTGCAGGCTGTCAGCTCTGCAGCTGCTCCCTCATTCTCCTCCAGATTGGGGGGAGGGCTATATCTCTGGTCTGGTTGGATTTCTTTCTAACAGTGCTTTCTCCTCTGTTTCTTCAAATAATGCTGTCTTTTGTGAAAGCCTGTAATGGTCAGCTTTCAAACAAGACCAGTTGCATGTTTCTAGCTGCTACCAATCATGAGATATCAGCACCCTCCCACCCCTCCTCCACTTTCTGCCCGAGCTCAGCAGAATAGGTAAATGGTGCCATTCGCAGCACTCGGACCATTTTTGTCTGATTTCCATCTGAGACTCATTCAAATGGATGATCCAGAAAACAAAACGGACGCACTGGATGCTCTACGGACAACCAGATACGCCTTTGTTTGCTGTCAGAATCGAGTCTCAACCCAAAAAATCTAACCCACTAATTCTGGTTTCATCTGCTCCGACATAAGTGTGAGTCTCTAATAATTAACCGCTTTACCCCTTAGAAATACCAAGAAGCAGTTCGGCAGCGGTTTACTCGGATAGTCTATTCAGACCCAGAATTCTGGGCACAAGAAGATAAAGGTTAGTGGAATTGTCGTTGTGCTTAATTTCTCTGCCGATGATGATGATATCAGTCCTAAGTTTTGTATTTTAATTATAAGATCCTTTCATTTCAGAGAGATCTCAGGCAGCCATAATAGAGGGTCCTCATTCTCCCCACCCTATTAGGATCACAAAACCCAAAGGACAGCGGGAGCCGGTGGTAGACATTCTTCTACAGGAGCCTTTTGAAGGAGAGTAAGTAAAGATGATCTGTCTTTAAAACATATTTGGGGCAGATTTACAAATGAGAACAGTGTGACATTTATTATTGAGCCTTATTCCAGTTTTTGGCATAAACTGAAGCCCATGAAGTCAGTTTGCTTATGCAACTTGCAGTTTTTTGTAAAATTGTCATGCTCATCATGATAAAATTGATAAAGTGGGCATAGTTTTGTGCTCTAGTTCGTGAACAGATTAACTGATACTGAAGCCAAAATATGGTGCAGAAACCTGTGCCTGATCATAGGAGGCATAGGCCCTGATTTATCAAGACCTGGGTCTGCAATGCCAGTCTTGATGGGGCCCTGTGCTGCCCTGTCATAAATTACATGCCTACTTTTGGCAACTAGTCCAGCTCGTAGCTGGTGCACATTTCAGTCATTATTTGCGCAAGTGTCTGGTATAGATGGTAAATGTGTTGGGACTGATGGCCCGGCCCTCATCACACCCTTGTCACGCCTTGTTTCAAAAACCTGGCGAGTGTGACATAAAATGTGAATATTAGGATATGGTGGCTCACTCCATCGATAACTATGGATTGGGTGCTACTAAGCCTAATGACTCACCCAGTCATAAGGAATTGTGACCAAAATAACTATAAAGGCTGAGCACTATAGGGTAATTGTATTGCCGTATGACTTGCGCACACAGTGGCGCTGTGTGCGCAAGTCGTACGGCAATACAATTACCCTATCCTGGGAAGTGCAATCACAATATATCAGTCAGAGATTTTATGTCAAACTTTCTATTGCCAGCATATCGAGCTGGGAACAGTATATGCGATACCAGTTATGATTATCATTATCACCATCCACTGGGAAGTCTAATCACAATATATCAATCAGCGATTTTATGCTGAATTTTCTATTGCCAGCACATCGATTAACATACAATCGAGTTGGGAACATTATATGCGATATTAGTTACGATTATTACTACCATCCAATATCGATGTCTCAGAATTGAATATTCTAATTATATTAGAAGACACATACTGCTATATATCGGAACGGTGATTCCATCCACGCTGTCAATATTTAGTACTGCTATATAACTACCTCAGTCACTATTTTAGATTTTATATTGTACCACAGTTATTGTAATCTTTTGTGTTTTTATCATATTACATTGTTTTTAATTATTATTATTCTTTGTTGCATTATCTGCATTTCTTAATAATAAAATACTCAGGCGTTATTACTATTCAGGTTCATCTGTTTCTCCGTGGGGTCCAGGTGGTGAGTGCTCAGCCTTTATAGGTATTTTTAGTGTGACATAAAAGTTGCCACTAAGAAAGTCGCAAAACCTGGTTTTGTGACTTTTTAAAGCCAGAAAACCACTTTATGTGGTAATGATAAATCCCCCCTCATAGAGTTCTCTTTCTAACTTTAAGACAGTCCAAAATGCACCAAGTTTATTAAGAGGCATGCACCTGTGAATTCACTCCAACACCCTTTATTTGTTGCAGATTGAACCAGAATTCTGGCACATTTAGCTTAGTAAAACTCTCCCATAGTACTTGTCAAGGTGACCATAACGCTGGGTTCACATCCTGTTTTTGCACCCTGTTAGGAAGCATGTTTATACACTCATCAGCATTGAAATTTTAGCACCGTGAACAAGCTGTAAAGTTATGCAAATCGAGGAAGTGTCAGGTGTTTGCCAAGGTCTGCAGATGATCAAATTTTCAAGCACCTAGCTCCAATCTGTGGCATATGGTGGGGAGCATAAAAGACAGATTGAAAGAAGTTTTTTAGCCACATGAAACCTCAAAAATCAGATCAAGTTGTGTGGGACGATTGAGTGATGCCTCCTGTTCATCGACGTGCCAGTTATCACCACTTGTTGAAAACTAAGAGGAGTAGAATCCTAGAAGTGACAGACCTTGGTTAATCACTCCGGCAGATCGCTACACAGCTAGGCTGAGATGTCAGCTCTGTTCAATGTTGCATGTCCGGATGGTTGGGAGAACAATAATGAACTAGAACCTCTGTACGGACGGATTGTCTGATTAGAGGAATAGCGAGTAGTGATCTATTCTGTTCTGCAAGTGAAATTGGATATCACATTCCATAACAAGTTTACGGTGGCAAACAATGTCTACACAAACCGCCAGAAGGCATTTGCACAATATTTAACGACTCAGACGTCCAGTGACAGGTGTTCCATTGACCTCACGGCACTGCTTTCAAAGGCTATCATGGTGATTAGCAAGCCTGGAATGGAGGCCTATCCTCTTCAGGGATGAGTCTGACTTTTTTCTCTGACACAGTGATAATTGGAGATTGGTCTAGAGACCACATGGGCATCGCCATGAAGAGACTTTTACAAGGGAATGTTACATCAGTCCTATTCCTGGGATTATGGTGTGGGATAGCATAATATACAGTCGCCAGACCCCTCTAATCATCACTTCAGGTACACTAACAGCTCTGTTACATTTATTTGGTCTTGGAACCTGTGGTACGGCCATTTCTTCAAAGTGTCCCATGAGCCATTTTAATTTTTTGTATTTTTATATAACAGGACCGCATGTTGCTCGTGCTACTGTGAGCAGCCTACGTGGCCTATATGTGCTACCATGTCCTCCATCATTTCAAAACTTTTCTCCCATTCTCCCAATGAACTAATCTGGGGTGCAATTTTTTGGCAATTGCAACCCATGCTGCCAGGAGCAAATCTTGATGATTTATGTGCCCAAGTGCATTCAGCGTGGTAGAACATTCCTCAGACAACCATTAATAACCTCATTTATAGCATGGCAAGGTGTGTAAGTGCGTGTATTTCTACATGTGGTGCTTATGCTCAATACTAATTAAATTGAAATGTTTTGAATATTTTCTTTCTATTTTATCTTATCATTTGCATATCCTGATCAATGGACATTGATCCAGTGATATCCATGATTCCACAACTTTTCCTCCTTTTTTTCTGTTCTGCTTTATTGCAGTAGCTACAGGTTGGGCATCTTGATGCATTACTTGTATAGTAACTCTGTGTAGTATTACTACATTGCTGTGCAGATCTCGTGATGTACTGTCACATCTGCAAAGTTATCATTCATATCACTGCGGTCTGATGTCTATAAAAGAGTGTTGAAAGAATTAGTGGGGGAACTGGGATATTTAGATCAAAGCATGCACCTACCTTGATATACCCAAAACTCCTTAAAGTAAATGATATACAGTACAGACCAAAAGTTTGGACACACCTTCTCATTCAAAGAGTTTTCTTTATTTTCATGACTATGAAAATTGTAGATTCACACTGAAGGCATCAAAACTATGAATTAACACATGTGGAATTATATACATAACAAAGTGTGAAACTACTGAAAATATGTCATATTCTAGGTTCTCCAAAGTAGCCACCTTTTGCTTTGATTACTGCTTTGCACACTCTTGGCATTCTCTTGATGAGCTTCAAGAGGTAGTCACCTGAAATGGTTTTCACTTCACAGGTGTGCCCTGTCAGGTTTAATAAGTGGGATTTCTTGCCTTATAAATGGGGTTGGGACCATCAGTTGCGTTGTGAAGTCGGGTGGATACACAGCTGATAGTCCTACTGAATAGACTGTTAGAATTTTTAATGGCAAGAAAAAAGCAGCTAAGTAAAGAAAAACGAGTGGCCATCATTACTTTAAGAAATTAAGGTCAGTCCGTCCGAAAAAATTGGGAAAACTTTGAAAGTGTCCCCAAGTGCAGTCACAAAAACCATCAAGCGCTACAAAGAAACTGGCTCACATGCGGACCGCCCCAGGAAAGGAAGACCAAGAGTCACCTCTGCTGCTGAGGATAAGTTCATCCGAGTCACCAGCCTCAGAAATCGCATGTTAACAGCAGCTCAGATTAGAGACCAGATCAATGCCACACAGAGTTCTAGCAGCAGACACATCTCTAGAACAACTGTTAAGAGGAGACTGTGTGAATCAGGCCTTCATGGTAGAATATCTGCTAGGAAACCACTACTAAGGACAGGCAACAAGCAGAAGGGACTTGTTTGGGCTAAAGAACACAAGGAATGGACATTAGACCAGTGGAAATCTGTGCTTTGGTCTGATGAGTCCAAATTTGAGATCTTTGGTTCTTTGGTTACTGAACCAGCATGGCTACCACAGCATCTTGCAGCAGCATGCTATTTGCTATTACATCCGGATTGCATTTAGTTGGACCATCATTTATTTTTCAACAGGACAATGACCCCAAACACACCTCCAGGCTGTGTAAGGGCTATTTGACCATGAAGGAGAGTGATGGGGTGCTGCGCCAGATGACCTGGCCTCCACAGTCACCGGACCTGAACCCAATCGAGATGGTTTGGGGTGAGCTGGACCGCAGAGTGAAGGCAAAAGGGCCAACAAGTGCTAAGCATCTCTGGAAACTCCTTCAATACTGTTGGAAGTCCATTTCAGGTGACTACCTCTTGAAGCTCATCAAGAGAATGCCAAGAGTGTGCAAAGCAGTAATCAAAGCAAAAGGTGGCTACTTTGAAGAACCTAGAATATGACATTTTCAGTTGTTTCCCACGTTTTTGTTATGTATATAATTCCACAATAAAGAAAACTCTTTTAATGAGAAGGTGTGTCCAAACTTTTGGTCTGTACTGTATATTGCAGTAAAAACTGTTTTTACTTGCATTCACTAATGGATCGTTATTTGAAAATTGTGTTTTATTCTTACCTTTTTATTTTTGTGCAATTATATTTTTAGGTTTTCGTTTTATTCATTTAAAAGTTAGATTTTTGTTTTGTTTTTTGCTCTAGTCCATGTGGTGGCCATAATGGAGACACAAACTTTCTGTATTGACTGTACAACAGGTCAAGTGAAATGAGTTCTCTATTGTCAGAAATATCATAGATTCTTACATTGTGTCATTTTCTGATTATCTATTTGCTAATACTGGAAGAAGAGTTTGTGTTTAATCATTGTGTACAGTAGGGAAGCAAATATATCGGCTAGTTTTACATAGTAGTGTAAAAAGCGTATTGTCATTAATTTGGTTTCTATTTTTCCAAAGTTCCCTACAGATACACAAAGAAGAGTTGGCTCGCCGGTCTCCTCGCCACTTTATCCAGCACCCTCTCGAGCACACTACAGGGCTCTTGCGTCTGTCTGTTCCCTCACAAATGCTACAGAGTATTCGCAATTACACTGACAATTTTGACCGACACCTTCGACTGACCTCCCACGAGGAAGTGGGAGATTTCAACCCATGGCACATTACAGAGAGGTAAATAATACTTTGAAATGTATAGTATTGGGTATAACAACCACTCATCTTCTCAACTGCTTAAAAGGGTATTCCAGTTGTTAGAAGTTATCCCCTTTCCTGATAAAATAGAGGACCACTATTAGATCGGTGTGCGCCCTACCACAGGGACCCCCACTACTCACGAGAACGGGGGCCCCGTACCCCCTGCAATGACTCGAGCGGCCGGTTGGGCATGCATGCAGCCACTCCATTCATTTTTATGGGAGTTCCGGAGATGGTCGAGTACAACACTTGGCTTTCTCCGGAATTCCCATAGAAATGAATGGCGCGGCTGAACACATGCCCAGCCGGCCGCTCCATTAATTGCAGGGGCTATGGGGCCCCTGTTCTCGTGATCGGTGTGGGTCCTAGCAGTAGGACCCCCACCTATCTAATAGTTATCCCCTCATCCTATGCATAAGGGATAACTACTAACAGGAATACCCCTTTCAGGACCAGACCAATTTTTGTTTTAAAAGTTTTAGTTTTTTTACTTCCTGGAACCATAACTTTTTTTTTTTTTGGGAGGGGGGGGGCTTTCTCAAAGCCATATGAGGGCTTGTTTTTTGTGGGACAAGTTGTACTTTTGAGTGGCACTATTTTATATTACATATCATGTAGTGGGAGGCTAGAAAAAAAGTTCCAAATGTAGTGGAATTGGAAATAAATGCAATTCTGCAGCTTTATGGTCTTAATTTTTGCGGACCATGCGGGAAAACTGACCTGTTGACTTCATTCTCTAGGTCAGTACGATTACAGAGAATACCATATTTGTATAGTTATACCGGTAGTTTTTCTTCTTTTAATACTTTAAATATACTTTAAAAAAAATACCAATATTTTTTTCTTTGCATTGCCATATTTTAACCCCCATAATTTCTTTTATATTTCTTTTTATGGAGCTGTGTGAGGGCTCATTTTTTTGCAGCCTTCTCGCAGTTTACCATTTGGTGTACCTTTTTAGAGACAGAGTGCCCAAACTGAAACCCAAAGCCCACTTAATTATCGCCAAATGCCAAGCCAGCAATTTAACCTGAATAGCAATATAGTATATTTTCCATGTATCATTTAGCTATAATAGCCTGCCTACATTCAATGCACTGCCTGTGCCATTCATAGTACACACTGCGCTGATGAAGGACAGGAAAAATCAAAGGCATATTAGTACACCAAAGACTTTTTCAAGGGTGCGGGTGCCCACAAAGAGGACTCGGCGTGCCGCCTTTGGCACCCGTGCCATAGGTTCGCCAACACTGTCCTAGGCCCTTCTGTGATTCTAAGCACAGCCGCTATCCAATATACGGTGCTATACTTGGTAACCTGTGAGGAGGCAGTCTCCTCAAACAGCTCATTGGCAGGTGTCCCGGGTGTTGGACCCCTGCCGATCAGATACTGATGACCTATTTAAAGGATAGAGCATCAGTATAAATATTGAGAAATTGATTGTAATATTTTTAGAGGAGTGTCTCTCAGGCACAAGACATCAGATCAGCACCCCCTCCCTAATCATTCTCACAAGACTTCATAGGGATTTTTCTTATTCGAGAATATGATCGTCATAGATGGGGGGGTCTCTCCACTCGGAACCTCTCTTCCTTCCGTGTGCCAGAATGGATTGCTTCTGTTCTGGTGGACTCGTCATGCATTATGACCCATGATGGGCCTTGTTCCTTTTGCTTCCTCTACCTGACCCTCTGTCTTCTTGGCGGACTGGGCCAGGTTTCTGCATAGTGATTTCGCCTGGCTCTGTCCATCAAGAAGAAGAGTGAGCGGCTGGATGAGAGAGGATGCACAGAGTGATTTGGGCACGCCCATGGCGCACTTAACTGCTCATTTGCATATGAATTAAAAGTACCTTCTCTCAAGAATGAAGCAGTGGATCACTAAGTGAAAGGTATAATTACATTCAGCTGAGCGAGTCCTACAGGGCATTGTGCCTGGTTTTACAGTGAGTATCCTGGTGATAGACTCCCTTTACATGCTTTCTCCTGCTAAAGTGACTAGATACCCGAAGTTCCAGTAAGTAACTATGTCTATTATTTTGCAGCCTGGCAGAGGAGCTTATAAGTGATGCCGTAGGTGAGGTAGCGGCAGAACTACAAGACCTTTGTGAGGGCTACGCAGAAGCTGTCTTTACTTCAGAGTTCATGGAGCCTTCAGAAAACAACTAGTCCATAAATTTTATTTAATGAATTGGTGCAATTGCAAATTTTTTATTTTTATATTTATTTTAAGCAAAATGACTATCTACAACTTTGCAGAATGTGGGGTATTTTTTAATCATTTCCTGCTTGTATGAGCAGTCTTTCCATTATCTCTATTTTTAGCAAGAACAAAAGGAACCAAGTGGAGGCTACTTTGTTATGCACCTAAATATTGTGCCAAACACATGTTGTTGTGTTTTTGTTTTTGTCTTATATAAATGTGAACCCTAAAAGTTGAGCAGCTTTTGCTCCTATGTCTGTGAAGGTTCTCATTTATCCAGGTCATGGTATATCTGTAAAGAATAAATCAAGGCAACTGGACTTGCTGTAGATTTCCTGAAAACGTTTCACTCGTTCTTCCAACGAGCTTTCTCAATTCCGAGTGACTGTACAGAAATGTAGAAGCCAAGCTTGAATAGACGTGGGGGGGTTAGACATCTATTGTCTGCCACATACAATGCTGTCTTGACACCCTTTTCTGGGAAGTCTTTATCACTTACTGACTCCAATTAGGATAATGGAATCAACACCTTTGACCCAATGCTGGGTATAATTACCAGATGTGGATTCAGTTACGTATATATTCCCAGAATTTTTGTACAGTCACTCAGAATTGAGAAAGTTCGTTGGAAGAACAAGTGAAACGTTTTCAGGAAATCTACAGTACGTCCAGTTGCCTTGATTTATTCTTTACAGAGATATAGCTTTTGCTCTAGGACTTTGTACACTACAGCTTGGACACCCTGTCACCCATTTAATAAAATATACTTAAAAAAACACTCAAAATATAAATAATCAGTTCATCAAAACAATGAATTTATTTTGCAAAGGTGTTTAAAATAATCCGCACACATACGGTATATGGTATCACCACAAAGACCCGTATAATAAAGTTACACTATATTTATTCCGCTCAGTCAATAATGCAAAAAATAGAAATCCATAATTTATATGTAGCCACAAATAGTTCTATGAAAAAAAGGACTCATCCTACCAAAAAGAAGCCCACATCTTACTAAACTGATGTAAAAATAAATGTGGCCACTGTCAGTGTGACTGCTTTGCAGCATTGCCTGCAAAAAAAACCCACACATTCTGACAAGTTTTTTTGTGTGTGTGTGTGTGTCCTTTTACTGTCGGTCAGACATCGGGACATGTGTTTGTGAACGTGGAGAAAATATGAGGTCTGAATTCCTGGCACATACAATCAAGGTTCCATACACCACTGTAAGCCCAACGGATGCCAACGTACAAACGTCCCTAGATTCCTCAGTGGTTGATAACTTTTATTGGCTAACTGAAAAGATGATGACACAATTACAAGCTTTGGAGACCACGTCGGCCTCTTCCTTAGGCATCTTTTAAGACAGTATCTGAAGCTTCACATATTTATCTTCTATTTGCTGTCTAACATGATAAAAATATATAACAGTCCCTTATCCTCATCTTTGAGAAGGCTTCAGAGCTGGCAGTAGCGCCGCGCCCTTCTCGCTGTTTACCGCAGGCCCAGTGACGTCACGACAAGTATCAATGGCCTGGACTGGGCTAAGCTCTGTTCACTTGAATGGAGCTTAGCCCTGCCCAGGCCATTAATACTAGTCATGACATCACTGGGCCTACGGTAAACGGCGAGAAGGCCGCGGCGCTACTGCCAGCGCCGCTGCCTTCTCAAACAGCTGATCGGCAGCGGTCTGGGTGTTGGACCCCCGCCGATCAGATGCTGATGATATATCATCAGTTTAAAAAAAACTGCAGAACCCCTTTAACAGAGCCTTAGTTTCCTTGCCACAATATTTGTGATGCTTACTAAAAAACGTTTTCAAGTTACTGCAGAGCTCTATTTTTGCCTCATGTTTTACTGTTTAGGGTGACAAATTTTTATAGGAAAGATATTCCTAACTGCATTTAAATTTGTGTGTGAAGATGTAATAAATGTTTAAAGGGTTTTTCATCCTTTAAGTTTTTTAATTCTCCCCCCTCTCCACCAGATCTGAGGAGACAACCTTGCTCACCTACCCCCTCTGCTCTGTTCCAGCTCCTTTGGTCCACTGCTCTCTTCACCACGATCCAGTCCCTAAATGTAAAATTCCAGCACAGATGGGGAACACATGACCCCTATCTATGCCAGAAGTTTACTTTCAGGGACTGGAGGAGCCAGAACCAAACAGCAGGGTGCAGGTAAGTATGCTTGACTCCATAGGTCCGGTCCAGCAGGGGGAAAAAGGGAGAATTGTAAAACTAAAAAAAAAGATAATTTCCCCCCAACCTATCAATTTGTTGCTAAGTGTACATGGAGTAAGAAATGCGCAAGTAGCCCATTGTGTGCGATAAACATATAAATGTAATATTCTCATGTCGATGATGTGACTCAGAATAGGAGAATCTGCTTAATGTGAATAATATTTTACTGTACCTCAATCTTGAAAAATGATGATCCTCTGGACTTTGCTCATATAAAATCATGAAAATTTTAATGTTTTTTTGTGTAAATTTTATTTTTATTCTTTAAATATAAAATAAAACATTTTGTAAGATGTGTTCTTGTTCTACTTTACAAAGAGGTTTTCTGGTTACGCAAAAAAATTACACCAGCATTCAACCTTACGGCATCATATAAGGCTACTTTTCCTATCGCCCATGACGGCACCACCTGAGAGAGGAGGATCAGCCCCACAGAGACAGGAAACCTGCAGGATAAAATGGGCGGACATTCTCCTCCCCTTCAGTGTGGTTTCCTGTCTCTGATGGGAAGCCTGCAGCATCGACGTGCTTGTTCCTTCCCTCTGGTGGTTCCTCTACCAACCTGCGAGTCCTGGGTGAGTTGCGGCATCAGGTGGTGCGCTGAAGGCAGGCAGAGGCACAGCTGAGCTCCGGAGGGGGCGGTCAGTGTGCTGGGGTGCTGGAGACTGGTTGCATCGTGTTACGCCCGGAAGAAGAACGCCGGCCACCAGGGGGAGGAAGAGGAGCGGCTCCAGCTATGCGCAGGCCATGGAGAGCTCTTAAAAGTCACATGACCAGCCTCTGAAACGCTGGCTGTGACGTCATCTTCGGGCGCCCTATGAGAAGAGTGCAAGGTTAATACGGCCGGCGTCTCCTTTGACTTGAGCTGTTCAGCCCTGCAGGATGGAAGACGACAAGCTATCTGAGGAGCCCACTGTTCTTCCTGTTCCAGCTAGGCCTAAGAAAGTTGTGTCAAAGAAAAATAATAAGGAATGTGCCTTATGCAGAGTGGGATTATCATCTGATTGGTAAGATGGAACGTCTGACATAGCTGTTGGTTATAGCTTGGTCGGGGGTCATTTTATGTTTTTATATTATGGCCTGCATCCTCATGTAATTCATATTTCTCAGGGATAAGATGTGCCAGCCCTGTATAGATAGGACAGTGGCTGAGGAGTCTCCCTCCTTTTACAAGTGCCTGCAAGCGTTAGTACGCTCTGAAGTTAATGCATCCCAGGCTACCCAAAAACAGCAAAAATCTAAGCGTACTCCAGAGAACCCCCTTCATCAGATGAGGGAGAGACCCCTTCTTCGATATTTGGCCCCTCTGATGTTTCATCGCAGACCTCTTCGGGGGAAGAAGAAATAGGGGGGAGACCCTGTTTTCCGGTAGAAGACACCGAAAAGCTCCTTTAAAGCTATCCGCTCGACTATGGGCAAAGAGGAAACTCGGGAACCCCGCTCAATTCAGGATATTATGTTTGGGGGGTTGGAGTCCAGACAACATAGTACCTTTCCAGTACATAAAAATGTTTCTGCATTGATAAAAGGAGAATGGAAGAGACCCAATAAAAGGGTATTTATTTCCAAGAATCTTAAGCGTAAATATGCCTTTAAAGAGGAAGATTCTGCCTTATGGGATAATGCGCCTAAAATCGATGTGGCTATATCCAAGGTCTCTAGGAAGACTGCCCTACCATTTGATGACACGGGAATATTGAAGGACCCCCTGGATAAAAAGGCGGATGCCTTTCTTAAAGGTGCTTGGGAGGCATCAACCTCCTCCTTTAGGCCTAGTATAGCCTCCACTTGCACGGCCTGGTCTCTTATTGTATGGTTAGGTGAGCTAGAGTCCCAGTTAAAGAATAGGTGCCCCTAGGAAGATATTTTGGCCTCCCTCCCTACGATCAGGAAGGCAGCAGACTTTCTGGCAGACGCCACAGCTGACTCTGTTAGGTTGGCAGCCAGATCAGCAGCTTTATCCAACTCAGCGCGAAGAACACTTTGGCTAAAAGATTGGACTGGGGACATTGCTTCTAAATCAAAGCTTTGGAGTTCCATGTGAGGGGGAATACCTCTTCGGTCCAAGCCTAGACGACTTGCTGGATAAAGCGGCAGACAAAAAGAAAAGGTTTCCTGGTTTCCAGGGATCTTTTTCTTATAAGAATAGGTTGTCGTCCCTTTAGGGGTAGCCAGGAACAGGATAAGAAGGCCAGGGAGGACTGGTTCAGAGGTCAAAGGGAAAACAGAATTTTTTTTCTTTAACCAGCCCTCTTCGGATAAGAGAAAGCCAGACCAACAATGACACCAGAACTCCGGTAGGGGGCAGACTGAAGGACTTCTTAGCAGAGTGGAGAAAAGTTTCCCGAAGTCCGTGGGTTTTAGATACCATCGGCAACGGATTAAGATTAGAATTCCTTCAGTCCCCTCCTGCCAGATTCTTACCAACCGTAGATCCTTCTTCAGCTTTAGGGAAGTCAGTCATACAGGGAGAGGTGTTAAAATTAATATAAAAATCAGTTTTAACCCCGGTAAAAAAAGAAGACAGAGGGTTCTACTCGCCACTTTTTTGGGTCAGAAAACCAGACTGTTCTTTCAGAACAATCATAAATCTGAAAAAATTAAACCGATTTCTTCAACCCAAAAGTTTCAAGATGGAAACTTTACGTTCAGCAATCACTCTTCTATATCCTCTGTGCTTCATGGCTGTTCTCGACCTAAAAGACGCGTACTACCACGTCCCCATTGCAACAGAGCACCAGAGGTTCCTAAGGGTGGCCATCCATTTGAAGGGTCAACTGGAACATTTCCAGTTCCAGGCTCTCCCTTTTGGCCTTTCCATGGCCCCAAGGGTGTTTACAAAGTTGGTGGCGGAAATGGCAGCCCACATAAGTGAAAAGGATATTCTCTTTATCCCTTATCGACTTCTTAGTAGTGGGTCAGACAGAAGAAGCCTGCAATTCGGCAGTTTCAGAAATCCGGTCCATCTTAAACAGGTTAGGGTGGATAGTGAACGAAGAGAAGTCAAGACCCCGTCCATCAAGAAGGCAGACCTTCCTAGGCTTAATACTGGACTCGTCTCTCCAGAGAACTTTTTTACCTACAGACAAGGTAGATGTCGTTCAGAATAAAATCAGGAATCTGACCCGGAATACAGTTCAGTAAGAACAGCAATGTTTGTCCTCGGCTCCCTCACATCCTGCATTCCGGGAGTGAGGTGGGCTCAGCTGCACTCCAGAGCCTTACAGTGGGAGATCCTATCCGCTTTGAAGAAAAACTGGTCCTTAGATGCAAAGCTGACGATCTCAGTCCAAACTCTACAGAAGCTATCATGGTGGCTGAATACGGAGAATCTTATTCAGGGTACCCCGTGGAAGACTGACAGGTTAGTGTGCCTGACTACGGATGCAAGTCCTTGGGGGTGGGGCGCCCACATTCAGGGAACTTTCTTCCAGGATCGTTGGGACCCCCTACAAAAAAAAAAAGTCCTCCAATCTAAAAGAACTGATGGCGGTTGGCCTTGCGATGAGGGCCTCCCTCCCGGAGGTTGAAGGAAAGGACCTAAGAATTATTTCAGACATCAGGACTGTAGTCTCCTATTTGAACAGAAGAACATGGAAGAAGCTTATGTCACTTTGAGTCTGGCAGAGAGGATGTGCTCCTCGATGTCGGCAGTTCACATCAGAGGGGTAGAAAACAGACAGGCAGATTTCCTAAGCCGCCATACCCTGTCCCAGGGGGAATTGTTTTTCAGAGAATAGTAGATCTTTGGGGGTATCCCCGAAATCAACTTATTTGCTACCCATTCAAACAAAGTGCCAAAATTATTTTCCCTGGGCAGAGCAGGATCCCCCTGTGGGATAGACGCCCTGACGCAGGAGTGGAAATTCCGCCTGGCTTATGCCTCCCCCCCCCTTCCCCTGATTCCCGGGGTTTTATGGAAAATCAGGGAAGAGCGGGCCACGGTAATCCTAATTGCCCCCTTCTGGCCCAGGAGGTCCTGGTTCATGGGTCTCCGGACCATGTCGGTCTCCGATCCCTGGGTGCTTCCGACGGTCCGGGGCCTTCTGAGCCAGGGACCAGTGATACATCCAGCTGTAGACAGCCTACACTTAACGGCCTTGATTTTGAGAGGTGGCTATTAAAAAAGCAAGGGTTCTCAAATGCTTTAATTTCTACCCTGCTGAAAAGCAAAAAAATAGGTTACAGTAAGGATTTATAGAAGAATTTGGCACAAATTCTTAGATTTTGCCCAGATCCAGTTAAGGAACATTCCTTTGGTTGCTCCTTTGCATTCTATCCTTCAGAAGGGTCTAGAAATGGGTCTATCAGTCAGTACCCTGAAAGTTCAGGTCTCTGCCCTGTCTGTTCTATTTAACCAGAACATAGCCGTGAGCCCTTGGGTTTCCAGGTTTTTTAGGGCCATGGAGAGGTCTTCCTTAGTGGTAGCTCAGAGAGCTCCCCCCTGGAGTCTAGAAGTAGTGTTAAATGCTTTATCTGGTCCCCCCCTTTGAACCCATTAATTCCATTTCAATTAAGCATCTTACCCTGAAGCTAGCCATTTTGATAGCTTTGACTTCTTTTCGCAGGATTGGTGAGATACAAGCCATCTCTATCAACCCTTCGTACACTTTAATCTTAGAGGACAAAGTCCTTATCCGTCCTGACCCGGCTTTTCTGCCAAAAGTCGCCACCAAATTTCACCGCTCTC
The DNA here is from genome assembly GCF_014858855.1 of Bufo gargarizans. NCBI lineage: Eukaryota > Metazoa > Chordata > Amphibia > Anura > Bufonidae > Bufo > Bufo gargarizans. Next base: position 485,495,614 of record NC_058082.1, read on the forward strand.
AGGAGATTGTTCTTCCTACTCTTTCAAAATCCTTCCTCTGAGGAAGAAGAATCTCTCCATTGTCTGGATGTCCAAAGGGCCCTTTTGGCCTATTTGTCCTCTACCTCCTCTTGGCGGAAGTCTTCTTTACTCTTCCTGCAGTTTCAGGGGAGGAACAAGGGTTCTGCTGCCTCTAAGAGTTCTATATCACGGTGGGTTGTTTCGGCCATTTCCTTATCCTACCTTTCCTCGGGGTTATCTCCCCCGGTTGGTCGCCCAGGCCGGTGGCTGCTTCCTGGGCTGAGAGGTCCTCGGTTCCAATTGAAAAAATTTGTGGGGCAGCAACCTGGTCTTCTCCTTCCACCTTTTTTAAGCACTACAGGTTGGACTTTAACTTTTCTGGTGATTCTTCCTTTGGCAAAGGGGTATCTCTTATATATAAATTGCATGTCTAACATATGTGGGCGGCCTTCCTCCGATACTTGGGGAAAACTCACTGAAGGGGAGGAGAATGTCCGCCCATTTTATCCTGCAGGTTTCCTGTCTCTGTGGGGCGGATCCTCCTCTCTCCGGTGGTGCTGTCATGGGCTCTGTAAAATCAAATTACCGGTAAGTAATACCATTTTTCACACTAGCGGCAGCCTTCTCTGGCGGGTGAACAGCCTGCCTGATCCGTGCTGCTGCTAATGCACTGTGCACATGTCGTAGTTTAATTTCTGCCGCCTCTCAGCATGTTTGCCGTGCTGTGGCCGGACCTCCGGCCCGCCCCCATTATTGTCAATGTGACCGGAGCGGACTTCCGGCGGCACAGTGCATCAGGTCTCTGCATCTCCTTCCTCTCCTAGCCGGAACACCACAGACCCTATCAGCCTCGTTAGTATTCTCAGTGCAGTAGTGCAGTAAATATTAGTGAAGCTGTGCTGGATATGATTTGGGATAGGGCCCTCTCCCAGCACATAGACTTTTACTAAAGAAATTATTTTATAGGTGTAGTATTGGAATTTGAAACCCAGACCTTCTGTATGACAGGCAGAAGAGTTACATTGCAGACCTGCTCTGTTGGAAGAGCTGAATTTTCTGTGCTTAAAAAGCAATTTTCTTCACAGGCATAATATTAAATAAATAATATATTACTAAAATAAAAAAAATAAAAAATTCACCTTTTGCCAGTCACCATAAATAATGTGTTCACTATATTGTACAGCATATTATGATTACAGGGATACTTAGTAAATTTTTTTATATTTCATACTATGTTGATGACTATAATAAATCTCTGTGTTATAAAACCAAGCTTTATCAGCGGTGCTATGGCGGAATCTTCTGTACACAGATATGTCCCTTTTTTATTGTGATTTTATTTAACTTAAGAATATCGATTTTTAAAAGTTTTAGGTTTTATTCCACCAGTTTAATTACTGTTTTTTGGATTTAGTGGTAGTTGATTCGGATAGTGGCTCACTGTTGCATTGTTCACATTTTTTGGTGGTTTATGTTACAAAAACTTTACTGTTTTTTGCTTTGATATTTTTCAATGGTAACTTTGTAAAAAAAAGTCAACTTTTACCATAAAAATCATAATTTTATAGGTCTTTTAGCCCCAACACTTCTGTACAGTAAACATCTGCCTTACCCACTCTTCTACAGATAAACCTCTGCTTTAAAAATAGATTTTTTTTTTATGCCTTTATAGTATTGCTGCTTTTTTTAATTAAATATGACAACAGTATTTGATATCTCTGTAAATCATAATAACCTGCACAATATAGTGAACATAATATATATATGATGATTGGTAAACAGTGTGAATAGAAATGGGAGAGGGGGGGGGGCCCCACACGGTTTGCCTGTATGGAGCCCTAAAATTCCTGATGCCCGCCCTGCTTGAAGCCCTACTGGAAAAAGTCCACACAGGGCAAGGTCCAGGAGAATTAGATCACAGTACGCATGAATAAAACGGAACTTTTAATATTTAATGTTAATAATTTCCACCACTTCAAAGTATAGATATGAACAAATAAGAAAATTTGTCACAATTTTTGTATCACCTTGATCGAAACAGAGGGGAGACACTGATAGAGAGGACACGAGGGGGGACTAGGCTATCCCTACGAGGACCCTCAGTGGTGCCTCAACCCACAGGAACACCCTGATGGTGGATGGCCTGTGGTCTCGTACCTGCCCTGACTCATCCTCCATATAACCCTAAAACCTTCCTAGCAAAAAAACACCCTGAGAGGCTGATGCTGTTGTGTCTACAGGGCAGAGCCGTACAAGCCTTGCCATGCTGCGGATGTGTTGTCATCTGGAGAGGAAACCAACACAGTGTAAAATATCACTTGACCTTTTTCCGATTGACTCTTCCTTTGAGCATTCCTCAAAGAAAGAAGTCTGGTGGTGTCATAACCATGGTGGCCAAAGCCCCATTAAAATTACTCTGTTGCTGCAAAAGTAATCATTTTTAGTTCTTCCATCTTACTGGCAGTAACCTTCCGTTAACTCACAATCATCCATTTGATTCATGAACTGTTCACAAATGTCCAGGGACACGTCACACCATGAAGATGTCCTGCTGAATACTGTGCAGCACCATCCTGATGAGTAGTCGAGTGACTGAATGAAGAGGTATGGGTTATTCATCTGGAAGTCGCAAACTGAGGTTAAACGTCACAACGGCCGCCCGGCACCTCTGTCATTGCTCCTACGCAGGACATCGAGGCTTGTTCGAAGCTCCATATACTGAGGAGCACACTTCATGTTCTTTCCTTCTAATTGCTTTGCCCTAGTGAGAATTATTACAAAATATTTGGGGCCTCTTTTGAGGGAATCTCCCTGTACTTTTGTATCTTCAGCCATGGCGACGCAAACCTGTGCGTTCACTTCCTTCTACAGGATGTGCTGACTAACTTTGTCTTTTTTTTTTTTGCGCTGTGTAAATGCTTTCCCTAGATTGCAAACCCACTTTTCTAACCTAATAGCAATTACAATACAATGGTGTTATCAGCTGGGGTTCATCCTAAACGGGCTCTTGAGTGGTTTGTGACGGCGCTGCTTGATTGTCAGTTGTGACGCACAGCGAAGGCTTTGTTAGAGGTTTTGGGTTTATTAAGACTTTGCGTTTATTAACTTTTTTTTTAAGGACTATAGACACCTTTTGTACTGACATTTTTTGTATTGTTCAATTTCTTCCTAAATGCACAATTGGGCAATTTACTAAACATTCCCCATTATAAATTTCCTACCGTTTTTTGTTTCTGCAGTGTGTAAGTCCTAGCTGGTGGTGCTGCTGAATCTGACATACACCTGTCAGTGCACTGCTCAAGCTTCTGATGGCTCTCTGCTCTCCCTTCTTTCAGTTTTAGAGATTGTACATGGCAGATATGTGGAGAGCTCTTGCATATATTGAGAAGAACTTACAAGGCAGTTTGCGGAGAGAAGACATCAGCATCCTGGACACACATCCAGCATGTATTTCTTGGAGGGACACAACCACATTGGAAGAGTCTGAAACTAGATGCAGGTTGCAAACTGAATACCAGGGCATCTGAAAAGGAATGAAGATTGTATCCTGAAACCTAATTATTATTTTTTACCTAAGGTAATCACTACCATTTTTAAAGATAATTTTTTCCATGTCAGGGGTTTCCATAGCCTTTAAAAGTCAAAGCTCTGGTGTACTGATGGCAGACTATCCAAAAGTAATTCAGTGATAGGGTGACCTTATCTATACAGTATATGCTGGCTCCTATCTACCCTAGATTTGCTTTTCAGCTTTTTCACAACCATATTTTCGGTCCACGTCCAATATGCATTTTAGTTTGGACGGGGACCTATTCATTTCCATTGGCGCTGCAAAATCCATATGGCATCCATGCAGCCATTCTACAAATTTTTGCAGACAAGAATAGGCATTTCTATAATGGGGACCGAGCAAAGTTCGGTATGCACACAGCCAATATCTTAATTTTGCCAATGTCGATTGCCAGCGACGGTCAGAGAGAAGGCGGACATTTTTGGACTTGCTTCTTTTTGGTGCATTCTTTGCAGTAAAAACACCAGCTCTGGTTTATAGCTACAGGTCTATTGGAAATATAAAATGCAAGACACTCGAGCATGTTTTTTTTTTTTTTCTCCAGGGGGAAAACACTATTAAAAAATGCTAGTGGTCAAATACACTTTACAAAAAAAGTCTCAAATTCTGGTAGCCCAAAAAAGTGGTTGTTCAGAAGTTATTTTAACTGGTGAAGCACTAGACCAAATTAATGTGTGTAGGGACACACACATTCTGAAGGTACTAAAATATTAACCTTACATAATTTTACAAGTTTAGGCTATGTTCACATATGAGTTAGGCTACATGCACACGACCGTATGTGTTTTGCGGTCCACAAATTGCGGATCCGCAGAAAAAACTGATGACGTTCCATATGGCATCCGTTGTTTTTTTTTTTTTTTTGCGTATCCATTGTAATAATGCCTTTCCTTGTCCGCAAACTATAAAAAAATAGGACATGCACTATTTTTTTTGTGCAGCAACGGAACGGACATACTGATGCGGACCCATTGAAATGAATGGGTCCGCATCCTATCCGTAAAAAAAATGGAACGGACACGGAAACAAAGTACGATCGTGTGCATGAGGTCTTAGGATTTGGGGGGTTCTATCTCTCTCTCTGGGGGGAGAGCGCCTTAATCGACGTGAGGAGACTTACAGGCCATACATGTTCTTCTGGGATGAAAGGGATTCAAATGAGCTTTTATCAAGCTCTGCCTCTAATGCCAGCAGATGTAAGGCAGCTATCCTAGAAGTCAATGCTTGACCCTTTAAAGAAGCCTTGTCTCAAGGCATAGTTAAAGGACTGAACATTGACTTATAGGATAGCTGCCTTACATCTGGTGGCATCAGAGGCAGAGCTTAAGAGCTCATTTGCATCCCTTTCTTCCCACATTTGAGTTAAAAACAGTCCTACAAAAATTAGGAGTTTTTTGTAACGGAGACATGCTTAAAGGAGTTGTCTGTGTTAGGCTTCTATTCACATCACCGTTTCTCCTTTCCGCTCTCCGGCTCCATTGAGGAGCAGGAGAACGGAAAGGACAGATTCTGCAGATAACTGAGACCTGAGCGTAACGGAGCCTAAAGACCCCATAGACTATAATGGGGTCCATTTGGTGTCCGCTTAGAACATGATTTTTAAGTTGAGACGAAAGTCCTGCATGTTCTGAACGGACCCCATTATAGTCTATGGGGTCTTTAGGCTCCGTTAAGCTCAGTTAGGTGTCAGTTATCTGCAGAATCCGTACTTTCCGTTTTCTAATAATACTTTTGTCGTTTAATTTTTTTCTTCTATAGTACCGGGATTCTGCAGGGCCGATGCGGGTCATGTGACCCGGTCACATCATCCACCAGGCTCCTGTGATGACGTCTTGTGTACAGGCTTATCCCTGCCTGAGGGGGGGGCCCTGCTCTGTACACGAAACGTCAGAGCCTTGTGTGCCCCCCCTCCGCATGTGCGATCCTTACCAGTTTCGGTGTTCTGCCAAATCTCTATACCTTGCCAAAAGTCTATACCGGAAGTGACAAGATCGCCAATGAATCAGCTGGAGGAGGGTATGTGCGGCGCTGCGCAAGCGCACATCCACCGGCTTAGCAAAGAATTATTGCAGCGCCGCGATAGAAGTACTTCGTAAACCGCGCGTGCCCACTTAGGAGTATAGAGATTTTGCAGTGCAAAATGTTTCATCAGATCTCCCTACCCCTGAGTGCGCAGGCGCCCACAAATCATCAGTTGCTGTTCAGCTCTACTATGTGGTGAGCTTGGTATCCAGCACTCAGCCCTGCGGTAAAGATGAACTGCAACTGATGATTTGTGGGCGCCTGCGCACTCAGGGGTAGAGAGATCTGATGAAACATTTTGCGCTGCACAATCTCTATACACCTAAGTGCGCACGTGCGTCAGATTTGGCAGAACACCGGCAGACTTGTGAAAGGAGCATCGCCCTTATCCACTGTAGTGCTCGCCCTCCTCTCTCTGCGCTTGGCTGCCAAGTGATAACTAAGTGGCTCGGGGACCAAAACGTTGACATTTTGGGTCCATGGCCTGGAAACTCCCCAGATCTTAATCCCATTGAGAACTTGTAGTCAATCCTCAAGAGGCGGGTGGACAAACAAAAACCCACTAATTCTGACAAACTCCAAGAAGTGATTATGAAAGAATGGGTTGCTATCAGTCAGGAATTGGCCCAGAAGTTGATTGAGAGCATGCCCAGTCGAATTGCAGAGGTCCTGAAAAAGAAGGGCCGACACTGCAAATACTGACTCTTTGCATAGATGTCATGTAATTGTCGATAAAAGCCTTTGAAACGTATGAAGTGCGTGTAATTATATTTCACTACATCACAGAAACAACTGAAACAAAGATCTAAAAGCAGTTTAGCAGCAAACTTTGTGAAAACTAATATTTGTGTCATTCTCAAAACTTTTGGCCATGACTGTACATGTGTGTGATGTATGTAGTGCAGATCTTCTGCCTATATGAACTAGGAGATGATCATGTGACAGTGTTTGTATGTGAGGTTAGGATGTGCAGAGCAGGAGGCGGGGAAGGTCAGATTAGTCACACCCACAAATATTCATGAGAGCGAGCTCAGTCATTGTTGGTACACGCCCCAACAGCTTTGCTGCAGCATGTAAACAAAGCAAGAATAACAGAGCCATGCAAAGGTGTAAGTACGGGTTTTCTCTTAAGAACTCAAGCTTAACTAATGTATATGTATGTCCTAATGAGTTTTATAATAATTTTTTTCCCCGCATAACTCTGATAACCCCTTTACGTAATTTTCTGGTGCTGAACACAAAAATGACATAAAAAATGTGAGACTGGTTCTTGTTTGGAAAAAGTCAAATGCTGAAAAAAAGGATAATTTTAGAGCTTTAATCTACATACTTGTTACAATTTTTCAGTTGCAGTATGTTTGGGAATTAAACTACTTTTCTCGTATTTTTATTTCACCTTTGTATATACTATTACAGTTGTATATATCTCCTGATGTCTTATCTTACTCCCTAACCGAGTGATTGACGCTGATCTCTTTGTCCTTGCTGTTGATCTGTCTGACCAGTAAGTTTGATAATAAAGTGCTGTGTTCTTGAACTACAACTTCATCACTTGTTTTCCAAAATCGGACGGTCCTGTATCTCTGGTTGAACGCAGAGGCAGCTGCTGACCTTGAGTGCATGGGCCGTGTTTGTGCTTTGGTTTGTGAGTCGGTTGAAGGACAGCGAAAGAGAATCATGGAGAGCTTTCACTATTGTGTGAACTAGTTTAATCCGTGTGTGTTTTGCGGATCAACGGATCCGCAAAACACGGACAGCGGAAATGTTTTTATCAATATGCAAATTACCTTACTTCATGTCCAAGGGGTTGTCCCTCATTCAGTTCTGTGCCCAGCCGCGCCCCAACTGCCGTCTCCTAATGCCGCCCATCTCATTAGTATTCACTGCACTGGGCGGATTTTTTTTTTTTCTCCCGACGCAGTGAAATCCCGCGCATGCCCAGTACTATCTTCTACTCGAGCTGGAGGGTGCCGGGGACCTTATCCGGCGCAGGCACGGAGCGACAAGATGAGGCTGATGCCAGGAAGATAGTACTGGGCATGTGCGGGATTTCACTGCGTCGGGAGAAAAAAAAAGCCGCCCAGTGCAGTGAATACTAATGAGCTGGGCGGCACTAGGAGACGGCAGTTGGGGCGCGGCTGGGCACAGAACTGAATGAGGGACAGCCTCTTGGGCATGAAGAAAGGTAATTTGCATATTGATAAAAACACTTTTCATAGGTAACGGAAAGGCAGCGAGTGGTGATAATGGTATAGTTTAATTAAGCATATTAAGACCAATAGAAGAATATATGTCACTTTATATGCTCTAACGGCCGTCAGTGTCCCTTTAAGCATGTACTTGCATATTCTTTCTAATAAAAGAAAATCTTGCCAAACTTAAATGTTCTTTCCTTTGTCCTCTGTAGCTTCCAAACAAGAACCAATTTAGCATATTCCATGTAATTTTGTGTTCAACATCCAGAAATTACATAAGGTTAGTTAGACTACTTTCACATATGCTTTTTCGGTTTCAGGTTTTGAGATCTGGCAGAGGATCTTAAACCCTGACCAAAACGGTTCAATTTTTTTTTTTAAACATCAGGATGCATCCAGGATCCTAAAAAAACGGATCTGTCACCCTTTACTTACATTGTTTTTAGTGACAGATCCGGTTTGTTCGCGGAATGTTGCTGGAACAGAAGACATCCTGATGCTTCCTGAACGGATCTCTTTCCATTCAGAATGCATGGCGACAAAACTGAACCATTTTGGCCCAGTTTTGAGATCCAATGCCAAAACGCATATGTAAAAGTAGCCTGAATCATGTCTCTCATAAAACCTTTAATAAATGTGGAAAATATTACACCATAGATCAACCATATATGTAAATATTAGGCTACTTTCGCACTCACGTTTGGTGCGGATCCGTCATGGATCTGCATAGACGCATCCGTTCAGATAATACAACCGTCTGCATCTGTTCAGAACGGATCTGTTTGTATTATCTCTAACATAGCCAAGACTGATCCGTCTTGTACACCTTTGAAAGTCAATGGGGGACGGATCCGTTTTCTATTGTGTCAGTGAAAACGGATCCGTCCGAGTTGACTTATATTGTGTGTCAGGACGGATCCGTTTGGCTCAGTTTCGTCAGACGGACACCGAAACGCTGCAAGCAGCTTTTTGTTGTCCGTCTTCAGAGCAGAACGGAGGCAAAATGATGCATTCTGAGCGGGTCCTTATCCATTCAGAATGCATTAGGGCAAAACTGATCCGTTTTGGACCGATTGTGGGAGCCCTGAACGGATCTCACAGACGGACCCAGAAACGCCAGTGTGAAAGTAGCCTAATAAAGTGCCAAGCTCTTAATCAATGCAACCCTAACCACCAGCACGTGTAAATCAAAGGAATCATTTATTGTATGAATTAATTACATACCTATAAAAACAAACATTTGAAATAGCAATAGCGGAACAACACTCCAGAGGGGACCGACATGTCCATCAGTATATCGTAAACTAGACGAATGTCCTATAATCCAGAATACATTCCTAGAGAGGTCCCACAATACAGGCTACAAGTAGAGGAGTAATAGATCAATAAAAACTAAAGTAGCACAAGATGTAAAACAGCTCACCCACATGTATGGGAGAACAGCATACCTCAACGTGCGTTTCACCCAATACAGTTTCTTCAGGAGGTGTCCAGCACATGACTGGAAACGACAGCACCCAAAGGAACCCATTTACTTGTCTATTAGTTTACCGGTCAAAAATATCAGCATGCTACAGTATGTTATTTTATGCCACCATATTTGATGAATCTGAGACAGAGACCTTACAGACGGATTTAATTGCTGATTCCAGTTTTCGCCACTAGATGGCAGAGGTACTTTACAGAACGCACACATATTGTACACATTTTGCAATACCTGGTACGATATGTTAAGCGCCGTCACTAAAATGTTATTTTCTTACACTGTCCATATACAGAAAACACTACATAAAACATTATATGAAGGAAGCCTCATATATTAGAGCCACTTTAAGTCCACCTGCATACGTTGCGGAATACGCACAGTTTTTCCGTAAGTATTCCCGCGCTGAAAAGCCGCAGGGTAGTACAGTATGAGATTCCATGCGGAAATTAACCTGCCCTGCGGATTTCGAAATCCACATCATGTCATCTATGTTTGCAGTTTTAGTAGCGGATTTTACCCAAATACGGGTGAGATCTGTGGGAAAACTGCATCTAATCTACACCAAAATCCGCAATTAGAAAGATATGCAGCAGAAATGCACATAAATTTGCACTGACATTTGTGTGGATCTTATGAGCGCTCATCCGCATCATGTGCGGGTGGCCTAAAGGTATGTCCACCCTGGATGGCTATACTGCGGATTTGCCATCACAAATTTGCACGTGGTAAATCTGCAGTATGTTATCGATCTGGATGCGATTTTAGGACATTTTCTGTTGAAAATATGCACAGTGTGAATTGACTGGTGTAGATTATAAATCTGAAGCATGGTGAGATGCACAGGGTGAAACCCGCGGCAAAATCCATGAGAAATCTGCCGCAAATTACATCCCATAGAGAGCTTTGCTTCCGAGGTGCTTCTTTAAACCCAATACCTCCTAACATAGCAGCAACCACAAGTGGTAACCTTCTTGCAGGCCACAAACACCTGCAGGGCGTTCATCACTTTGATTCTGAAAACCCCTTTAAAATTTTGACGTACCCAAACATTGACATTGAAATTGATGGTTTGGTGCTTCCACTGCTCAAAACAATCATAAAATACAAACTCTGAGCATCCTAATCAATGTCAAGCTACAGTGCTGCCCATAATTATTCATACCCCTGGAAAATTTTGACTTAAAGTTACTTTTATTCAACCAGCAAGTAATTTTTTGATGGGAAATGACATAGGTGTCTCCCAAAAGATAATAAGACGGTGTACAAGAGGCATTATTGTGGGAAAAAACACATTTCTCAGCTTTTATTTACATTTGAGGACGTGGTTGGAAGCCAAAAGTGACACCTGTGCTGGCCAGGAGGATAAGTTAGAGAGGTGAAAAAGAATCCAAGGATCACCACCAAGGCCATCCTGGTGAATCTGGGCTCTGCTGGTCGCAATGTCTCAAAGCAGACAATCCAACAGACACTGCACACGGATGCAGACCAAGGAGGACGCCACTTATCCAGATAAGGCACACAAAAGCTCGCTTAGCCTTTGCAAAAGCTCACCTGGACAAAGAAGAAAACTTCTGGTCTTCTGTGTTATGATGAAAACAAAAATTGAATTGTTTGGTCACAATGATATTTCCTTCATTTGGCGTATAAAGGAGAAGCCTTCAACCCAAAGAACACCATCCCCACTGTCAAACATGGTGGTGCAGCAAATAGTGGCCAATAGGATAGAGAAAGGCGCTCATAGGGTGAGTAAGTTCAGCAAATCAAATTTCTACTGAAAGAAAATAGTTTGCTCACCTATTGTGGTTGCATCAATTGGACGCAACAGCAATGAAGGTTAAGTATGGATGAGTAACGGTTAGTGCAGCCTAGATTCGTCCGATCGCCTTGGGCAGGGGCCACCCTGCCACTCGGGTAACGGTATGAAAGAGAGAAATGCTGAACTTTACGTGGAGTGCATGGACCACAAAGGGCGCACTAAAACACTGTTTTAGTGCGCCCTTTGTGGTCCATGCGCTCCACGTAAAGTTCAGCGTTTCTCTCTTTCAAACATGGTGGTGGGAACCTAATGCTTTGGGGGGGTTTTTCAGCCAATGGACCAGGGAACCTAATCACAGTAAACGGCACCATGAAAAAAGAGCGATACATGAGGACTCTCAACAACAACATCAGGCAGTCTGCAGAGAAACTTGGCCTTGGGCACCAGTGGACATTTCAGCATGACAATGACCCAAAACACACAGCAAAAGTGGTGAAGAAATGGTTAGCAGACAACAACATTAACGTTTTGGAGTGGCCCAGACAAAGTCCAGAGTTGAATCCAATTGAGAATCTGTGGAGGGAGCTAAAGATCAGGGTGATGGCAAGAAGACCCTCCAACCTGAAAGATTTTAGCTCATTGCTAAAGATGAATGGGCAAAAATACCTGTGGAGACATGGTGAGGGCCTGTGGAGAAAAAGCTGGTCTGCAATTATAGGAAGCGTTTGATTGCTGTAATAGCCAATAAAGGCTTTTCGATTGATTATTGAGAGGGGTACGAATAATTTTGGACTGGACACTTTTTGCTCAAATGTAAATAAAAGCTGAGAAATGTTTTTTCCCCACAATAATGCCTCTTGTACATTGTCTTATTATCTTTTGGGAGACACCTATGTCATTTCCCGTCAAAAAATTACTTGCTGGTTGAATAAAAGTAACTTTGTCAAAATTTGCCAGGGGTATGAATAATTATGGGCAGCACTGTACATTTTAGGCTTTCCATGTTGACGTTAAGGCATACATGAACATATTAAAAGGAGTCAAAGCGTTATGAAGTCCCCTTCTTAATTACTATAGTTTGTGATAAAGGAAAATCCAGTCAGACTGAACAATAGCTTTGATCAAATGTCCTCAATACATCTTTATTTTCCACCAACCTTGATATCTCTCTGTGATATGTTCTTGCCTCGACTTTGAGGAATTCATTACACAGCCTGCATCAATCTCTTATTTGACTTGTGCACTATTGACGGCATTTTCCGTGATGAAATCAAGGACATGAACATTGTATGTATTAGGGAGGATTACAAGACTACATATTGTCTTCACAGGTGCTCAGCTCGTTCATGTACTGCAACTGTTATAAGTGTTATTTGTGTCTATGAGACTGGTCCAAATCCCTGCTTGGATGAGACAGAAGCACCCTTTAACCCCTTCAGGACCCTGCCATTTTTCACCTTAATGACCAGGCCAAATATAGGAAATCTGACATGTGTCACTTTATGTGGTAATAACTTTGGAGCAACCAAAATGCAAGACAGAGTACCATAGCTATGATTAAGGACATGATATCTGAAGTGCGTAAGCCTGTTTTTTGCATTGGATACCATACATTTTCATACGCATCAGTAAATGGGTTGGTGCTGTATCCCCTTCAAGGGTTTTCTTGCATAGTGACTCTCCCAGTCATCCACTGTATAGGGAACTCTAGGAAGGGAGACCTAAGCTGGCGGCACTGTGCTGCAGCAAAGTAGTGCCTTTATTTTTATGGTTGGTAGGGGTCCTGGAGGTCTCAGCCTATGTTCTTTCGAAAGCATAACAGGGACTGCTGGAGAAAAGAGGCTGGAGCGCCCTACAGCCGCAGTCAAGTAAAGAATGGTTTTCACAGGTAGAAAAACCCTATGGAAAGCTGCAATGGCTGACTATGGTTGTGGTCACCTTTTTCAAGAAGAAAGTAAACCATATATACAAAGCAGTTTTAATGAGACCCCGAATAATAATAAAGTCCATGTCAGCATCAACCTAATTCGTTTTTGGGAACTGTACAATACAATATCATATCCAGATGCTACAAACCAGCATTATATTTTTAATGTAACCTTTCTTCTACTTCTCTAACAGATGTGTCCTTCCTTACCTCTTCACCTATTTCGAGATATCCCAAGATAAATGCGGCACGACTGCCAGCTCTGAAAATAAAATGAATTACAATGTCTGGCATTGAAAAAAGAAAACATGTTTTTTGTTTGTTTTCAGAACTGGTCATCTTGCTTCATTTATCTCAGGATGTCTTGAAACTTGCGAAAAGAAGGACACATCTGTACCTGTCTCTGTGACAATGATATATGTACCATAGAAGCAGACCATGCAGTTGCATACCAATTTCACCTCTCTGATTTCCTCGCTATTTAAAGAGGACCTTTCACCTGTAAAACAATGTGAACTAAGTATACAGACATGGAGAGCGGCGCCCGGGGATCTCACTGCACTTACTATTATCCCCGGGCGCCGCTCCGTTCTCCCGTTATGCCCTCCGGTATGTTCACTCTCTAAGTTATAGTAGGCGGAGACTGCCCTTGTCCTGTGGGCGTCTCCTTCTCCTAGGCTGTAGCGCTGGCCAATTGCAGCGCACAGCTCACAGCCTGGGAGAGAAAAACCTCCCAGGCTGTGAGCTGTGCGCTGCGATTGGCCAGCGCTGCAGCCTAGGAGAAGTAGACGCCCACAGGACAAGGGCAGACACCGCCTACTATAACTTAGAGAGTGAACATACCGGAGGGCATAACGGGAGAACGGAGGCGCCCGGGGATAATTACTGAGCGAAGATAACGGAGGGCATAACGGGAGAACAGAGCGGCGCCCGGGGATAATAGTAAGTGCAGTGAGATACCTGGGCGCCGCTCTCCATGTCTGTATACTTAGTTCACATTGTTTTTACAGGTGAAAGGTCCTCTTTAATTATTCAAAATGACTCTTTGATACTTTTCACCCTCTACTTAGTGCCATATTACAGGCATCTTGTTATGGCAGTTCTCTGTGCCCGCTGCTGCTTTAATTTGTGGGGCGGGCACATGAACTGCATCCTTAACCTTTCTTCTGCTAGGTTCTCCGGCCTCTAGTCCAACGGTGTATTCTCCTAGCAGGCTAAGGCCTACTACTGCCAGCAAGGTGCCTCTGCCCTTAGGACGTGTGCCAACCAACGGGTTTGCTGACTCTTAAAGGTCCAGTGCACGCACACCTTGATTTGCTCCAGCCGATGGCTGGCCATCTGTAAATATTTTGTGCTCTTTCCCCTGGAGGAAGGTGCCTGAGCTTTAGGTTTCTAGCTTGCTACTTTACCAGTGAATGTGTGCTATCGTGATTCTCTGTGTGAGTAAAGTACCTCTGCCTATCTACTGATTCTGACACTCCACTGTCTGACCTGACCATTGCCTGCTTACCGTACTGACCCTTTACCACCTGCCCTCAATCCGAATTACTTTCACAGATCGCATGAACTTTTCCTGCCCTGACCTTACTTTGTTCCCTGACTACAAGTTTTGCCTGTTACCTCGCTGCTTTGCACTGGCATCTCTGACCCCTGTGGGTCAGCAGGCAACCACACCAAGACTACTAAAAGAAGTAGTGGTTTGGTGGCTCTCCTGCAGCGAAATCCAGATCCCTGTAATGGGGTTAAACGGTAAAAACCATAGCCAGGACAACTTCCTTAGGACTAGCCCAAATTAACACCAGTTGGTTGGCACAGTGGATCCACATTCACTGTCCATTACACACATATTAGAGACCTCTGTGACAACGATCTGTCCACTTATTTTAAAGTTAAAATCCACCATGAAATAATCTCCCAGACTTCAGCTAGCATAAATCCCAGACCATCCCACATTTATGCCTCATTCACACATCAGTGCTTGGTCAATGATTTCCACCAGTGACTGTGAGCCAAAACCAGATGTGACTCTGAACACAGAGCAGGAGCAGATCTTTCCCTTATTCCTTATGTCTGTGTAGCCTACAATCCTGGTTTTGGCTCGCAATCACTCATGGAAATCACTGACCAAAACACTGAAATGTGAATGAGGCTTTACTCTTCTTCACTCAGTCTTTAACCCAATAACAGAAGAAGGCTCCCTACTGCAGGCTCCCTACTACCTGTATGAACCCCTTAAGAACCTTGCTATTTTCCATTTTTGAGTGTTTGTTTTTTATTCCCTGCCTCTCCAGAGCCATAATGTTTTTACATTTATCTGTTTACATAGCCATATGAAGTTTTTTTTTTTCAGTTGAAATATTCCTCTGATAGGCTTGATAGCCTCCAGAAGCTTTAGGCTTATCACTACCAAAGAACAGCTTCCCTGATCTCAGTGCGGGAAGCTGTTCCGCCCTGGAAGTTTAGCACTCAGGGGTAAAGCCGCATCAGATGCCGTGGTCACGAGTCTAGTGTTGATCGCAAATATTCTAATCGCAAATTTTTATTGCGAATATCGGCACTTTGACAATTTGCGAACATCTAGAATATAGCGCTATATCTTCATAATCGCAAATATTCTAGATTTTTTTTCCATCAGTACCCTCCTGCTTCTTGCTTGTGGGCCAATGTGAAGGCTGCAATATCTTTGTCTGAGCTTAGCAACATCCCTATCAACCAATAGGAAAGTTGTCTACCCCTTACTATATAAGAAACTCACCAGCAGCCATTTTCTGCATGTTTTTTTACAGTTCTGAGAGAGAGAACAGTGTCATTGCAGTGCTCTCTGCTTTGCTGAGTCATCTGGATCCTTTATTCAATTACATTAGATAGTTAGTTAGCTCTTATATATAATACAGATAGTTAGTGGGAGATAGCCAGTGTAGGTTAGATAGTGATATAGAGTAGCTGATAGGTTCCAGTGCAGGGTGTTAGGTAGTGTGATAGGAATTACTGTACTGCATTTTCTCTGGTCTCAGGAAACTTCTAGCAGCTTGAAAAATGTAGCAAAAGTGAGCCATGCCTGTATTGCGCATATTACATTACTGATTTTTGCAATCAAGAAAGTAATGACTGACGATAACGTATTCTATAATTTGCGATTTATGGCAAATATTAGGCCAAAAATTCATGAGATGTCGCGAAAAACTAATATTGCCTATGCTGCTCATCACTAGTCACAACTGAACACCACATTTTTATAGACCGGACACATACAGCAAGCGGTCTCAAAAGAGTTTTTGACCCTCTTCCCTCACCCCTGTTCCAGTCTCTCCTTCCAGCTGTCACTTATAACCATTCTAAAATATTTATCCTCTCTATTTCTTCTGGTATCTTTCCCTCCTCTTTAAAATATTCTGTTCCCTGAAAATAATCCCATTACTGAAAAAAACTTGACCCATCCCTCATCTGCTCTCACCTCTAAACCCTTGCAATCTGGTTTCTGCACTCTACAGAAACTACCCTGAGAAAAGTCTTAAATGGTCCCTTGACAACTAAATCGAACAGCGACTACTCGATACTGATTCTTCTGGATCTCTCTGCAGCATTTGACACTGTACTACCACTCAGCTTCTACATAAAGTACTTCATCTATTGGCTTTAAATGGGTTTCCAGTTTGCATCAACATCCTTTAAAATCATCATTTGTGAAAGTAGCTGTAATTTTGTAACGTATTTGTTTTACCATTATCACTCCTATATCCCTATTCTGGGCTGTGGTCACATGATAATGTCCGTGCAGCTCTTTCTTATTTCCTGTAATGTTATGTCCATGGGTGTGTCCAGAGCATCAACAGGGGCAGTGATAGGGGAGTACCTATGTAACCAACTGGGTGGGAGGACTATAAACTAGCTGGCTGTTGTTAGAGCCGCTGCTGGAGCTGTGGAAAAGTGAAGGAGAAGTGCATCATGGGTTTGGTAGGATACATCAGTAGTAGGTACTACATACAGGATAGAAACAAACCATAACAGACTCAGACTGGCCCGCAGGGGTACAGGTGAATACCCCGGTGGGCCCTTGACCAAGGTGGGCCCCTAGTCTCCCACCCCGTGCACAAGTGGCACATAACACAGTAGACTTTCTGAACTACATACATATATTCAATGTACAGCACCTCAACCAGCCTATGTTCATATAAAAAAAACTTGATAGATTATTAAAGTTACTGCCTAGTTTATCATTATAGACACGATCAGACCTGAGATGACTTCTAGGTATAGAGGAAAGTTGCCAGTGTCTTCTTCTCCCCAGGACCTACCTTCTCAAAGTATTCAGTCATCTGGTAGCATCTTGCTGCTGTGTGAGCAGGTAAGATTTGAATGTATCCGTACGATGGGCCCCCAAAATAAATTTATCTGGTGGGCCCTAGGCACCCCAGTCTGACACTGACCCGGGGTGATTTGTTTGCATGGTGAAAACAGACCATCAGAGTCCAAATAGAAAAAAAACACAAGAAGAAAGATGTACATTAGGTAAGCAACTACTATATCATATATGCTAAAAACCTTAGTAATCCCAGAAAACCACTTTAAGGATTCTGTTCTCTCTAGGTTTTCTTCCTTCCTCTTTGATCACTAGTTCAGAGTATCTTTTTGCCAGTTGTACTTTTTCTTTTCTTCCTCTAGCGATCCTCAGGTTCACGCCTCCACACAGCCACTATTGGACAAGCTCTGCACTACTGTACTTCAAAACACTAGACGGCCTCTCTGCTGTGATTGACATGTTCCTTTCTTATCTGAAACTGGATCTGTCAAAACATCTTGTGATTCCATCATCTACTAACCTACCTAAACCTGATGTTTCCTTTTCAGTATGTAGCCCTACCATAATGCCTAGGCAACATGCACACTGTCTTGGGGTTATGTCTGACTCAAATCTTTCCTTTGCTCCCTATATTCAGTCCCTTGTCTGCTCATGTCATCTGCACCTCAATAACATTTCCAGAATCTGCCTTTTCATACTGTGGAAATAGAAACAACTCTGATTCATTCTTGTCTTGATTAATGTAACTCATAACTAATCGGTCTTCCCCCCTCCAAACTGTCCTGGATGCAGCAGCCAGGCTCACCTATCTGTCCAACCTCCATCCTGTGCCAGTCACTGCACTGGTTGCTCATCCACTATCGTTTATTGACCTATTATTTAAATATGCTTTTTAAAGAACTTTCTATCTGTATAATAAAATATCCTGCATTTTCATCTCTGGCAACTAAACTTAATGATCTCTTTTCCTTTTCAGCAGTCATTTCATTATCATCACAGACAGGATTACATTGATAAATAACACATTTCCATAGATAAATCAGGATCCACATTTTATATATTTCCCCTCCCTGCACAATGACAGGTCACAGAAAACTCTCCCATAAAAGTAATGGAGTCATCTCCTCTCCATTGTGTCTATGGTTCACATGTCTGCTGTAAATCATTTAAGCAAGATGGCTGCCCCCATATTTCTGTGCAGAAAAAAATAATAATAATCAGAAATCAAGAAATAAAAATAGATGACAAAAAGTGAATATGAATATGTTTCACTATCTGATTTTAAAAAGTACAAAAAAATATAGGTGATATGTTCCCTTTAAGATTCTCACTGTCACCTACAAGGTGCACCACAGGTGACACAGCCCTGTGCTTTATGTTTTGCTAATGAATTAAGAGTAACATCCTCCCTATTCTGAACCTTCCACTTGAGTCAAGACTTTGTTTTTACTTGCACCACTTCTATCCTGAGGATAGGTCATTATTAAACACTGAATTTTTTATAATTTATGGTAAGTATTTTTATTTTTTCATGTCACTATGTTTAAAAAATGTATATAATCCTGCAATTTTCACACTGGCCAGCAAGCCCGGGCAGAGATCAGAAAAGACATTCCATGTGAGTAATGAGCTTGAGCCTGTACTAGGCTTTCAGGCTCATTACTTGTATATTACAATTCAATCCAGCAGGTGGAAGCACCGATTTGTAATATAGCTATTTCTGTATAGGATAATGGAAAAAATACCATTATTCTATACAAATTGCAATCTGATGATTGCATGCTGTGGTCCACTTGGGGACCTAAAAAAAGTTACAGAAAATATAAAAATTCTATTCACTCCCCTTTTCCCTAAAATCAAAATACTTAAACAATAAAATAAATAAAAATCATGGGCATCACTGCGTGTGAAAACACCTGTAGTATTAAAATGTAAAAAAAACGTATTCCATACGGTGAATGGCAACTCAGTTTTACTGCATAGTGAATACCATAAAAACAAAACCCATAAAACTGTGGCGGAATTGCATTTTTTTGTTTTCCAATTCCACCCCATTTGGAATTTTTTCCAGTTTCCCACTACTTTCTATGTAATATTAAATGGTGCCATTAGAAAGTAAAATTTGTTCAGCAAAAGACAAGCTATGTGAATGGAAAAATAAAAACGTTATGGCTGTGGAAGGCAGGGAGTGAAAAACAAAAAGGCAAAAACTGAAAATTGGGGTTAAAAATGTAAAGTACACCTCTTTCCTACCTAGATCACCACGGAACTTGCAAATAACCCACTCACTACCATAACCTGCCAATTCCAGCTTCCCACTACTTTCTATGCAATAATAGATGGTGCCATTAGAAAGTAAAATTTGTTCAGCAAAAGACAAGCTATGTGAATAGAAAAATAAAAAAGTTATGGCTCTGGAAGGCAGGGAGCGAAAAACAAAAAGGCAAAAACGGAAAATTGGGGTTAAAAAAAATACTAGACTTCGTAACTAAGGATAAAAGTAAACAAAAGACACTGTTCTCAGCCTGCAGGATATTCCAGAAACAGTAAATAAATCTTGCAGAGAACATAAGGGTTAGTTTCCTGCTGAAATCTTCCATTTATGGCTGCTGAATAGTTGGGAGGGTGGAGCTTAGTCAATGAGGTCGACTTAACAATATTTGTGTCAAATGCAGACAAAGCAGAGGGAGAGGATCCTGCTGCAGCTTTTGACTTACAAACAGGCACAGTATTATGGATGGAGAGGACAGGTGGGGGGGGGGGTTGATCTGATGGGACACACAAAAAACATTTCTTTATAGATGTTTGAGTTCTAATATGAAAATGAAATGGGTTCATAGTCGAGGAGTCAAGGAGAAAGAGGTTTTGTCATTTTGAGTACTTTTTGAGTACGTAGATTTCCTTTAATAATTTATCATTGACCCCTTCACTGCCCTAGACCACCAACAATGTAAAATAAACCTCTATATTGCCTAGACCACCAGGGAACTTACAAATAACCCTCTCACTACCATAGGCTGCCATGAATTTTGAAACTGTGATAAACATTGCCTAGAAATTGTGGGGGGAGGCACATACTTTGCTTGTTGCCCAGTGTATCCCTCTGTAAATTCTCCCGGCTTTCTATCCCTAAGTAAAAACATCACTCACTGTTGAGATGATGTCCCCTTTACTACCCTAGACCACAAAAAAATGTAAAGTAAACTTCTTTACTGCCTAGACCACCAGGGAACCTACAAATAACCCTCTCACTACCATAACCTGCCATGGATTTTTAAGCTATGATGAACACTGTCTAGAAATGGTGAGGGGGTTGCACATACTTTGCTTGTTGCCCAGTGCATTCATTTATACTTTCTCCCTGCTTTCTATTCCATAGTAAAAGCATAATTTACTGTTGAGATGATGTCCCCTTCACTACCCTAGACCACAAAAAAATGTAAAGTACCCCTCTTTACTACCTAGACCACCAAGGAACTTACAAATAACCCTCTCACTACCATAACCTGCCATGGATTTTTAAGCTATGATGAACACTGTCTAGAAATAGTGACGGGGGTTGCACATACTTTGCTTGTTGCCCAGTGCATTCATTTATGCATTCTCCCTGCTTTCTATTACTAAGTAAAAGCATAATTTACTGTTAAGATGATGGCCCCTTCACTACCCTAGACCACAAAAAAATGTAAAGTAAACTTCTTTACTGCCTAGACCACCAGGGAACCTACAAATAACCCTCTCACTACCATAACCTGCCATGGATTTTTAAGCTATGATAAACACTGTCTAGAAATGGTGAGGGGGTTGCACATACTTTGCTTGTTGCCCAGTGCATTCATTTATACTTTCTCCCTGCTTTCTATTCCAAAGTAAAAGCATAATTTACTGTTGAGATGATGTCCCCTTCACTACCCTAGACCACAAAAAAAATTAAAGTACACTTGTTTACTACCTAGACCACCAAGGAACTTACAAATAACCCTCTCACTACCATAACCTGCCATGAATTTTGAAGCTATGACAAAAACTGTCTAGAAATGGTGAGGGGGTTGCACACACTTTGCTTGTTGCCCAGTGCATTCATCTATAAATTATCTCTGCTTTCCATCCCCAAGTAAAAGCATCCTCACTCTTGAGACTCCCGGGGGAGGAAGAAATACGTATCGGCATATGTTTTTGTCATATAAATTGTAGTGTTTAATCTGCGTTTGACGCTTTACTTGTCAATGTCGGTCTAGTTATACTGGATCATTGTTCTGTAGAAACAGTCACTGTATTGTGGTGAAGAAAAGGAGCAGAAATTATTAGCAAAGCCTTTTTCAGATCACGACGAAGTATTATAATCAAATGGAGCTTACATTGTGTAACATAACATGCAAAATAATAAAATTTGAAGCCTGACAGCTGCAAGTATAATTCAGAACAGTCCTGCCGCTCGCTTAGAGCAGGAATCTGTCAGTGCCCTAATTGTGTAATTGTCTCTGTCGCGCACTGATTTGTCCAGCATTGCGGCACCGTGCATAGTGATGCGTAATTAGGAGAAGCACATATATAAATGGTCATTTGCAGAACTCTTTGGGTGTTTTTTCTCGAAAACTCAATGGATTAAAATTGCTTTTAATTTTGTTATCTCTCTATGAGAATGCAGCTCACATCCTCCCCATCTGCATCATGAATGAATTGTAGGTCCCACTGGAACTGCAACGCTTAAAGAAGCTGAGATGAAATTGGGGAGTAATAACTGTAGTGACGCATTAGCGATGTCTGAAAAGCAGATTTTCAAGATCTAAAGGGAATACAAAATATACATTTTCCCTTCCTGTGAAGCCCACAGTGATTGAGCTTTGTAAAATATGTTTCTTAGTCTGCACGAAGTTAATGAAACTGCTCTGTTTCAATCTCGGCGTCATTACACGCACTTGGCTGCCACCCCACCCTCTGCGGCATCGCTTGCTGCATGCTGAATATTTAGGGATCTAAAAATAGAAGCAGGCATTTCAGGAGAATGCCAGGCTCTGTCCCCGAACGTTCTTCTAACAAGCCCGTGCTCGTGAGTCTTAGTTACTCTAACACTGGCTGTCTTCAGGTGAGAGCCAGAAATGGTTATAAAACGACCACCTCGTTGGTTTCATCTGTCTGATCGCTTGCAAATCCACATTTATTTCAGTTCATCATTTCTGTTTTTCTTGACCGTGGTAAGGTACAAATTTTCCTTATATGACACAATAGAAATGTGCTGCCACGTGTGCTGCGTTTGGGTGCAGCGAATAAATGTACGCCGTGTTTTCTTCTGGCAGGGGCAAACACCCAGAAGACATTAATGTAACTCAATTTTGTAATTAGTGTAGTTCATTTTTGCTGTGTGTGATTTTTTTCCCCCCCCTTTGCTGATGAAATACAGTGAAATGCATTTTTGGCCACACCCAAAATGCAGCCTAGGCGCAACGTGTCGCAGCACTTTAACCTAGATAACTTAAAAGGGTTGGCCAGTTTCCTTTATTGATGACCTATACTCAGGATGGGCCATCAATATCAGATCGTTGGGGGGGGGCAGGAGTCAGTTACACTTTGTCTGCTCCTTCCCATAGAAGTGAATGGAGACTGAGAAGCTATAACTACACCTTCTCACCGCTGCGATGTCGACAGTGAGTAGGTAAATAGTGAAGAGAAGGCAGAACTAAAATAAATGAGAAAGTATTAAAGAAATTGTCCCAAAAAAAAAAATATCTATTCAATTGACACCAGCCGGATCTTTTGTTAGAAGCTTGTGATAGTTACAGGGAGAGAGCTGCAGCAGAAAGGACATACCCCATGGTCTGCAGCAGAAAGGACATGCCTCTTAGAAAGGACACACATTCTGAACTGCCAGTCTGAAGAGAATCTAGCAAAGCAATTGAAGCGATAAATGGAGCGATCTCTGGATCCATGTGAGGTACAGGGCTGGTTCTAGCTTTGTTAGAAAGAGATTGTCATGTACTATATAGATTTTACATTACTAATGGAATAACCCCTTTGAGGACTGATATTTCACCTCTTTTTATTTTATTATTCACTCCTGGTTTCACATTCACAAACTGCATTCAAAGCGTGAAAGTGTGGCCATATTTAGAAAGTTACTTGTTTTACAAGAAGAATTTTAAAGAGTCACTGTGCTTTCACATAATTTCATTTAATAGAGAATGGTATAACTGGCATATTTCTTAATCACTTCATTCAAAACATTAGCCTGCATCCACCTGAACAAAAGGTGTAAAGTCTTGGCCACTCGGAGCCTCATGTCCACTTAAGTTGCAGTCCTCAGCCTGTTGTCAGGCAAGATCCGTCCCTGGTAATAGAGACTCCCAAGATAGCTGAAAGGAAGTGTCAGGGGCGTGTAAGAGCTGGCTGAGATCCTGAACCTGATAACAGAACTGCATCTACACTGCTTCTGAACATCACATGAGCCTCCTCTGTGTCTGTAAGTGTGATTTATCCTTCCCTGTTTTGTGAGCTCTGGAGCTGAAAACAAACATAGTGGGAAGTAAGGGAAAGTATGTCAAAGCAGTACAGTGCTGGCAGAAGGGAGACAGCCCCCTGCTTCTGAGTAAAATGCATCTAGCTATGCAGCTGAAACAGGGAATAATATAACTGAAAAAAACATTAGGGAAGCCCAACATAACTGTTCCTTCACAGTTATGATTGCACATAAGAAGCACAGCCATTATGCAACCTTTTTTTTTAAATCTTAAGTACGCTTTAAAGTAGTTTTTTATTGACTACACAAACCATTTATAGCATTATAGAACTATCACACTTTAATTGCAATATTTCATTTTTAGTTTCCAGTTCATTCATTTTCCATGTCAATGTATTTTTACATATAATGTTCAGATAATGGTTATGAATACATATAATGCTGTGATTTGTGGATTTAATGTAGAGGTGAGTGACCAAGGTTGTGGTTTGTAGATCTTGAATAGATTTACAAACCATCAGTCACTACTGTAATTAGATGAGTAAATTAAGTAAATGTACTGAGATGTGCAAATTGACTTGTCAACATTAACGCTTAAAGGGTAACTCCTATTTTTTTTTATTTACTATTTTTTTTAGAGCAAGGCATGTATACCTGAGTTAGTCTGTCAATGATTGTCAAAAGATCTGTAATTACCTTATAATAACAGCTTTCATTAATGTCCTCTGTCCCTTTCCACTGCTCCCTTAAAGGAAAGTTGCTATGGCTTATCTGTCTCTGGCTAAGAAGACAGAAAGACAGAGGGACGGTCCTTCACACTGCATGCCTGCATTAGACTTCAGAGTAAGGAGGCGTGTCTCTCAGTAATCCAATCTCATTGGCTGGCAGGGAGCTGCTGGCTACAGCAAGTATGTATGGGAACTGAGGGAAAGCAGTTTTGGCCTCAGAGAACTGGCAGAGGAGCCATTTTGAGAAAGTCCTCATATTGTAAATGTTTAAACAGCTGTAACTAAGGAAAAACTCAAGGAAAACAGTGGTATGTGAAGAAACTAAAGACTGCTTTATGCATAATGCTGCTGCAGCAGTAACATATGCTAAAATCGATTTTTCCAAAATGAAAACATGACAGTTACCCTTTAAAGTGGGCAAAGGAAATCTCAAAATCAGCAATCAATTTTCCCATATTTCGTAAAGGCCAAAAGAGTGTTGAATCATTTCACCCCATTTAATACTGCGCTAAATGTTGCATTTTAAATATTACAGCAATCTAGTTGTACACAGAATATTATTGTGCATACTTCAATATAGAAACTATACTATTGTTACTCCTCTTTATGGAAAAATCTGCCTGGTAAGTCCACTTTCACATAGTCAGTATTTTGCCTCAGCATTTGTAAACCAAAACTGGGAGAGTAATCTACACAGAAAGAAAAAGTATTATGGAAACATAGCACCTCTTCTGGACCCACTCCTGGTTTCTTCTTACAAATTCTGACACAACATACTGACTACATACAGACCCCGTCAAAGTGGCTTTATCTAGTGATACAACCATCGCTTTAGTATAGCTACATAACCAGGCGAATTTGTCATTCAGGACAAGCTATGTCTATCACATGACCAAGACAGAATTTTATCCTCTGAAAGTAAAAAGCTCAAATTTAGTCACCGAAATTTCTTCTTTCTCAGAAGGTGCCACCAGCCGGGTCTGTATTTTGAATATGTTTTGGATTATGTCTTCGGAGGGTGAGACATATGGTTTGACTTTGTATCTACATATTGGGCTACATTCACACTCGTATTTTGGCTTTCCGTTTGTGAGATCCGTTCAGGGCTCTCACAAGCGGTCCAAAACGGATCAGTTTTGCCCTAATGCATTCTGAATGGAAAAGGATCCACTCAGAATGCCTCAGTTTGCCTCTGTTCCATCTCCATTCCGCTTTGGAGGCGGACACCGAAACGCTGCTTGCAGCGTTTTGGTGTCCATCTGGCAAAACTGAGCCAAATGGATCCATTCTGACACACAATGTAAGTGAATGGGGACAGATCCATTTTCTATGACACAATCTAGCACAATAGGAAACGGATCCGTCCTCCATTGACTTTCAGTGGTGTTCAAGACGGATCCGTCTTGGCTATGTTAAAGATAATACAAACTGATCTATTCTGAATGGATGCAAACGGTTGTATTATCTGAACGGATCCGCACTAAATGCGAGTGTGAAAGTAGCCTTACTTTATTTCCACCTTACCCAACCTTCACTACAGTTCTGTATTGTTATAAATATTGGACTTTGGCACTCTCCTTGTGCTTGTGTTTGTCTCTGCCAATTTACTTACCTGTTTATTTAATTGTTTTTATCAACTTTAATAAAGATATATTATTAGATATACTTTTGTGTAATTTTTCATATGTAGAGTGCCTGGGGTAGTTGCCAATTAGGAGATCAGGTCAAAGGAAACATGAGCCAATTCTGCCCATGATATACACTCACCTAAAGAATTATTAGGAACACCATAACAAACAAACAATTCTACGTGGCATTGATTAAACAAGGTGCTGATAGCATTCTTTAGAAATGTTGACCCATATTAATAGGATAGCATCTTGCAGTTGAAGGAGATTTGAGGGATGCACATCCAGGGCACGAAGATCCCGTTCCACCACATCCCAAAGATGCTCTATTGGGTTGAGATCTGGTGACTGTGGGGGCCATTTTAGGACAGTGAACTAATTGTAATGTTCAAGAAACCAATTTGAAATGATTCGAGCTTTGTGACATGGTGCATTATCCTGCTGGAAGTAGCCATCAGAGGATGGGTACATGGTGGTCATGAAGGGATGGACATGGTCAGAAACAATGCTCAGGTAGCCCGGTGGCATTTAAACTGATGGACCAATTGGACACTAAGGGGCCTAAAGTGTGCCCAGAAAACATCCCCCATACCATTACACCACTACCACCAGCCTGCACAGTGGTAACAAGGCATGATGGATACATGTTCTCATTCTGTTTACGCCAAATTCAGACTCTACCATTTGAATGTCTCAACCGAAATCGAGACTCATCAGACCAGGCAACATTTTTCCAGTCTTCAACAGTCCAATTTTGGTGAGCTTGTGCAAATTGTAGCCTCTTTTTCCTATTTGTAATGGAGATGAGTGGTACCCGGTGGGATCTTCTGCTGTTGTAGCCCACCTTTATTTCCCATTCTGACATTCAGTTTGGAGTTCAGGAGATTGTCTTGACCAGGACCACAACCGTACATGCATTGAAGCAACTGCCATGTGATTGGTTGACTAGATAATCGCATTAATGAGAAATAGAACAGGTGTTCCTAATAATTCTTTACGTGAGTGTAGATACAGCCCTGGTGGAGTGAGCTTTCAGATCCACAGGAGATGACATTTTCTTAACTCCATACAACTTAGAGATAGTGTCTTTAATCTAGGGAGAGATGGATGCTTTCAAAGCTGCTTTGCCCATTTTAAGACCTCAGAACTGTAGGAACAGAAAATCAACCAGATGAAAACTTTGAGTTTTACCCAGGTACATCAGGACTGCCGTCTTAAAGTCTACATAATATAGTTTCTGCTGATCCTCCCCCAACTAGATAGAAACTTGGCAGGTAAATTTTGTGTTCCAAAGTGACAGAAAAGGTACAGTACAGACCAAAAGTTTGGACACACCTTCTCATTCAGTTTTCTTTATTTTCATGACTATGAAAATTGTAGATTCACACTGAAGGCATCAAAACTATGAATTAACACATGTGGAATTATATACATAACAAAAAAGTGTGAAACAACTGAAAATATGTCATATTCTAGGTTCTTCAAAGTGGCCACCTTTTGCTTTGATTACTGCTTTGCACACTCTTGGCATTCTCTTGTTGAGCTTCAAGAGGTAGTCACCTGAAATGGTTTTCACTTCACAGGTGTGCCCTGTCAGGTTTAATAAGTGGGATTTCTTGCCTTCTAAATGGGGTTGGGACTATCAGTTGCGTTGTGGAGAAGTCAGGTGGATACACAGCTCATAGTCCTACTGAATAGACTGTTAGAATTTGTATTATGGCAAGAAAAAGCAGCTAAGTAAAGAAAAACGAGTGGCCATCATTACTTTAAGAAATGAAGGTCAGTCAGTCCGAAAAATTGGGAAAACGTTGAAAGTGTCCCCAAGTGCAATCACAAAAACCATCAAGCGCTACAAAGAAACTGGCTCACATGTGGACCGCCCCAGGAAAGGAAGGCCAAGAGTCACGTCTGCTGCGGAGGATAAGTACATCCGAGTCACCAGCCTCAGAAATCGCAGGTTAACAGCAGCTCAGATTAGAGACCAGGTCAATGCCACACAGCGTCCTAGCAGCAGACACATCTCTAGAACAACTGTTAAGAGGAGACTGTGTGAATCAGGTCTTCATGGTAGAATATCTGCTAGGAAACCACTGCTAAGGACAGGCAACAAGCAGAAGAGACTTGTTTGGGCTAAAGAACACAAGGAATGGACATTAGACCAGTGGAAATCTGTGCTTTGGTCTGATGAGTCCAAATTTGAGATCTTTGGTTCCAACCACCGTGTCTTTGCGCGACGCAGAAAAGGTGAACGGATGGACTCTACATGCCTGGTTCCCACCGTGAAGCATGGAGGAGGAGGTGTGATGGTGTGGGGGTGCTTTGCTGGTGACAATTGAAGGCATACTGAACCATGCTATTCTAGATGCTTACAGCGGCATGCTATTCCATCCGGTTTGCGTTTAGTTGGACCATCATTTATTTTTCAACAGGACAATGACTCCAAACACACCTCCAGGCTGTGTAAGGGCTATTTGACCATGAAGGAGAGTGATGGGGTGCTGCGCCAGATGACCTGGCCTCCACATTCACTGGACCTGAACCCAGTCGAGATGGTTTGGGTTGAGCTGGACCGCATAGTGAAGGCAAAAGGGCCAACAAGTGCTAAGCATCTCTGGGAACTCCTTCAAGACTGTTGGAAGACCATTTCAGGTGACTACCTCTTGAAGCTCATCAAGAGAATGCCAAGAGTGTGCAAAGCAGTAATCAAAGCAAAAGGTGGTTACTTTGAAGAACCTAGAATATGACATATTTTCAGTTGTTTCACACTTTTTTGTTATGTATATAATTCCACAAGTGTTAATTCATAGTTTTGATGTCTTCAGTGTAAATCTACAATTTTCATAGTCATGAAAATAAAGAAAACTCTTTGAATGAGAAGGTGTGTCCAAACTTTTGGTCTGTACTGTACTTTAGGGAAGACCCCCAGGAAAAGCCTGAGGTACCGTATTTTTCGCCCTATAAGACACACTTTTTTGTAGTAAGTACTACAGGCTGGATTGCACATGATTTCTATAGTTTAACATTGCCTAAAGGTTAAATATGATTACTACAGTGAGCGGGGCCCGGTGTAATAGAATACAGCGACTGCACTGGGCCCCGCTGCCATTAGAAAACCAGACGCCGACCCCCACCCCCTGTATTGGGGGTCATTCGCTACACAGGGACACTGTTATGGGGGGGATCTGTCGATGACACATAACATAAGATGCTATATATGTGTCATCCACAGATCCCTCCATAGCAGTGTCATGCCATCCACAGATGCCCCCATAACAGTGCCATCCACAGATGCCCCCATAACAGTGTCATCCACAGACCCCCATAATAGTGCGTCATCCACAGATGCCCCCATAGCAGTGCCATCCACAGATGCCCCCATAGCGGTGCCATCCACAGATGCCCCCATAACAGTGTCATACACAGATCCTCCATAACAGTGCCATCCACAGATCCCCTTAACAGTGTCATCCACAGATCCTCCATAACAGTGCCATTCACAGATCCCCTTAACAGTGTCATCCACAGATCCTCCATAACAGTGTCATCCACAGACCCCCATAATAGTGCGTCATTCACAGATACCCCATAATAGTGTCAACCACAGAGCACCATTAGTCCAAAACCCACCAAAAGCACACCTTTTGGTTAAAAAATTTTTTTTTCTTATTTTCCTCCTCAAAAACCTAGGTGCGTCTTATGGGCCGGTGCATCTTATAGGGCGAAAAATACGGTAGTCGGTAGTTCTGAGAAATTTTAATATAAGGCTCTTTAAAAGAGTGGGCCTGTATCTCCCCAATTCTTTTGGCAGAGGTTATAGCTACAGGACAAATGTCTTCAAGGTAAGGAACTTGAGGTCCACATCAGCCACAAGTTCAAAGGGTGGTTGCTTAAGACTGTAAAGAACTGCTTAATTAAAGGATCATTGAAGAATTTCCTATTACAAGAATAATTTAGGGCAGAGAAATGGACCTTTAATGTATTAAACGTCAGACATTTGGCAAACCCTTCTTGACGGAATTTTAGGACCTCAGCAACAGCAGGACAAGCATAGTTGTTGTGCTGACACCAGGTAGAAAATAATCTAGAAATCCGACCTTGGTGGTGGAAAGTCTTCTAGATGAAAGTAGAATCTGTACGTACATCATCATCCAAGCCTGCATTTTTCAGGCAGCTCTGGTCATCTTCCAGGCCAACAAATGAAGGTGCTATGGACATGGATGGAACATCTCTGGGTGAAGAGGAATTAGCACCAATGACAAAGTTAGAGGTAGGCGGAGGGTCCTTTTATATGATTTCAGGGACTTAGGTCACAAGCTCAGGACAAGGACCTTAAAGTTAGTATTTTCTGAAATACCACTTGTATCAAGAGCCACCCCAGTCCTGCAGCGGGAGATTAGGGTGGTAAACCGAAGGAGTTTGTGTTCCTGGAGAACTTGGCTGACGCCTCTGTCAGCTACAGGCTCTATGGTAAGAATTGGCTGCACCTCAATGGGGAAAATGCAGCTGGTTTTGGGGAGAGGATGGCTAGAAGGTTGAAGGATTGTTTAAACTAGGGACTGGGGAGAGAGGTTAATTACATTATAGGAGGGAAGGGAATAGAACAGCATAAAGAAAGGTGTAGGGTAAAAAATATCCAAAAACATCTTTATTGTGTGTATACTAATTCTAGAATCCTGACAAAAAAAATTGGTGAACTGGAATTAGAAATGTCTGAGGAGGAATATTTAAAAGATATATAAAGGCAGCCAAGCTGGAGACAAACAATCATTGCCAAAGAGAATAAAACCAGCCTTAAGATGTTCTTCAAATATATAAATGATAAAAAGTTTAAACCTGAAAGTGTAGGCCCTTTAAAGAGTGATGATGGAGGAGTTGTAGAGGGTGATGAGGAGAAAGCAAATCTATTAAATATTTGTTTATCCATTGTATTTACTGAGGAAAATGAAATGTCAGATGATGATAGTTATGACTGGGCAGTTAACGTGCAGGGTTACAGTCTGCTTAGAAAGGGGGAGAGGTTTACCTTTATGTAAAGTCCTGTTTAAAGCCCACACTCTGGGAAGATATAAGTGAGGCAAATGAACATGTGGAGTCACTGTAGGTAAAAATAAATGAAGGCAAAAACAATAATAAAATACTGATAGGAGTTTGCTATAAACAATCTAATATAACAATTAACAGAAAATCTACTACTAAGGGAAGGTCTTTTCAATGCAACATCTTTCAAGTGCAACTCTTTAACCGCCTCCGGACCGCCTAACGCAGATGTGCGGTCCGGAGGCGGCAGCGCTGCGCACAACGACGCATATATGCGTCATCTCGCGAGACGCGAGACGCGAGATGACGCGCTATGCGGCCCGCGCATGCGCAGTTCGGGCCGGCATTTCGTAGAGGACCATTTCGTCATCAGCTTGCCAGCCAATGATCGCGGCTGGCAAGCTGATAATTTTCAAAAAAAATATGTAAATATGATCTGTTATATGGCTGCCTGCTCCTCTGCTGGTTCTTTTCGTCGGTTGGATCCAGCAGAGGAGCAGGCTACACAGTGAGTACACCAACACTACACTCTTAGCCCCAGATCACCCCCCTGAACCCCAATTAACCCTTTGATCACCCCTTTGTCAATCACTAGTGAAAGGAAAAAAGTGATCAGTGCAAACTGTCACTTTTTTTTCACTGGTATTGACCGTTAGGTTTTAGGTATAGTTTAGGCCCCTTGGTTAGGTAGTTAGCGATCAGTTAGCGCCCAGCCCACCGCACCGCAGTCCGTTATTCGCTGATTAGCGTATCGCTAATCAGCATTTGTACTTTTATAGTATCTGGAAGTGATCAAAACTGATCACGGTCAGATCTATAATTGTACTAGTGTCACTTTAGTTCGCCCTCCACCCAAAACGCCCACATGTGCGTTCGCCCACGCCCGCCCCACCGCAGTGACCCAAAAATTTTTTTTTTTGATCACTGCACAATCACTTTACACGCACTGCGGGGATAAAAAAAATCAGTTTTGATATTTTTTATCAACCGCAGCGGCCTCCGGTACTTCGCTAGCCTCCCCTTTGTAAGACAGGCTTGCTTTTTTTTTCTTGGGTAGTCTCAGGGAATACCCCTAAATTTAGTTGCCCAAAATGTCAAACAGGGGGTATTCTTCTGAAGAGGCCTACAGGCTTCTGACCCAGTCGGATGAGGAATGGGAACCCTCATCTGATGAATCCAGCGGGTCAGAATACGAACCTGTAGAAAGCAGTGGCTCTCTGACCCAAAGTTCGGACGAGGAGGCTGAGGTCCCTGATAGCAGCAGGCGTACCCGGCCCCGTGTCGCTAGACCGCAGGTTGCGCAGGATCCACTTCAAGAGCAGCAGAGTGGGGCTGGTGCTGTCGGATTACGTGGTGAGGCATACACCAGCAGCCCAGCCCTCTCTGGACCTAGTACCAGCACTGCCGTACAACCTGGTGAAGTAGCGAGCACCAGAAGGGCAGTTGAAGCTGGTACGGTGGCACGTGCAGTAGTGACCCCGTCGCAGCCACCGCAAAGACGTGCCTGTAGAGCCCCTAGAATCCCTGAGGTGCTGGCAAACCCTGATTGGCAGTCCCCAACTTCAGCCGCACCTGTAGTTTTCCCTTTCACTGCCCAGTCTGGAGTTTGGGTTGAGACAGCTCAGAACGGTTCGGCCCTGGGATTTTTTGAGCTGTTCTTGACTGTGGAGCTCTTAGACATAGTTGTGGCCAAAACAAACAAGTATGCCACACAATTTATCACCGCTAACCCGGGAAGCTTTTATGCCCAGCCTTTCCGGTGGAAACCAGTCCAAGTTTCCGAAATTAAAACTTTTCTGGGCCTCCTCCTCAACATGGGTCTAACTAAAAAGCATGAATTGCGGTCACATTGGTCCACGAACCCAATTCATCACATGCCCATGTTCTCTGCTGCTATGTCCAGGGCACGTTTTGAGGCCATCCTGCGTTTCCTGCACTTTAGTGACAACACCGCCTCCCGTCCCAGAGGCCACCCTGCTTTTGACCGGCTCCACAAAATTCGGCCCCTCATAGACCATTTCAACCTGAAATTTGCAGATTTGTATACCCCAGAGCAAAACATCTGCGTAGACGAGTCCCTGATACATTTTACCGGGCGCCTTGGCTTCAAACAATACATCCCAAGCAAGCGCGCCCGGTATGGGGTCAAATTGTATAAGCTCTGTGAAAGGGCCACAGGCTATACCCACAAATTTCGGATCTATGAGGGAAAAGATCAGACCCTGGAGCCGGTCGGTTGCCCTGACTACCTGGGGAGCAGTGGGAAGACAGTTTGGGACTTGGTGTCACCCTTATTCGGCAAGGGGTACCATCTTTATGTGGACAATTTTTACACAAGTGTGGCCCTCTTTAGGCATTTGTTTCTAGAACGGATTGGCGCCTGTGGTACCGTGCGAACTAGTCGCGCGGGCTTCCCCCAACGGCTCGTTACCACCCGTCTTGCAAGGGGGCAGAGGGCTGCCTTGTGTAACGAAGAACTGCTCGCGGTGAAATGGAGAGACAAGTGTGACGTTTACAAGCTCTCCTCCATTCACGCAGACACGACAATACAAATTAAGCGAGCAACCCGTGTCATTGAAAAGCCCCTCTCAGTCCACGACTATAATTTGCTCATGGGAGGGGTGGACTTCAATGACCAGATGTTGTCTCCGTATTTAGTTTCCCGCAGAACCAGACGCTGGTATAAGAAGGTGTCTGTATATTTAATTCAATTGGCTCTGTATAATAGTTTTGTTCTCTACAGTAAGGCTGGGAGAACTGGATCCTTCCTCAAATTTCAGGGAAGAGATCATCGAGAACCTCCTGTACCCAGGAGGTTCCGTGGCCCCATCCACCAGTGTAGTTAGCCGTCTACACGAGCAACATTTCCCCAATGTCGTTCCTGGTACCTCAACCCAACCGTCACCCCGAAAAAGATGTCGTGTCTGTAGCAGGAGTGGAATAAGGCGTGACACCCGCTATTTCTGTCCTGACTGTCCTGACCACCCTGCCCTATGCTTTGGAGAGTGTTTCCGGAAGTACCACTCACAGGTACACTATTAGCATATGGATCATCTCACCAGGACAGGCACACAGGGCTATTAGGGCCCATTCACTCACACAGCTGCTGCAAACGTCTCCTTTCACCTGGGACAAAGTGCATAACGCACTTCGCCACATCTTTGGGCGATTTGCGCTTTGCACATTGACCCATGGGGAAGGAGAGGTTTGTTCTATAAAGGTAAAAAAAAAAAAAACACCAGTAAGCAAAAAGGTTAATGTTCAGTTAAAAAAGTTTAAGTTTATATATTCTGTTCCAAAGTTAATAACATTTTTTATTTTTTTTTACCTTCCAGGTGGACCAACCGATCGATTAGCTGCAGCACTGATGTGCATTCTGACAGAAGCATTGCGCTGCTGTCAGATTACACGCAAGTCGGTGTATGCGGCGCTGCAAGACGAGATTTCTACTCTGCAGTAACAGATACGTTTGCCAAGGCATACGAGCTGAGGAGGAGGCGGCGTTCCTATGCTTTGGCAAACACTTTGTATATATAAAAAATAATAATATTCCCGGCAATGATTTATTCATCCACATCGATTGATGTGAATGGAGAAATCTGGTTTGCCAGGGCATACGAGCTAAGTGGGTATGGATGTAGGGCGGAGCTCCTATATCCTGGCAGACGCCTTTCCCCTCCATTTTTTTTTTTTGGCAGAGATTTTTTCATCCACATTGATCGATGCGAATGAAGAAATCTGTGCCGTTAATTTTTTTTCTTTCAGCCCAGAGGTTGAACGGAAAAAAAAATCTCATTACCTGTATGCTCAATATAAGGAGAATAGCAGAAACTCCTAATGCTGGCTATACATGTAATGATTGCGGAGACCCTCAAATGCCAGGGCAGTACAAACACCCCACAACTGACCACATTTTGGAAAGAAGACACCCCAAGGTATTTGCTGAGGGGCATATTGAGTCCATGAAAGATTTAAATTTTTGTCCTAAGTTAGCGGAAAGTGAGACTTTGTGAGAAAAAAAAAAAAAATTATCAATTTCCGCTAACTTATGCGAAAAAAAAAAATTCTATGAACTTGCCAGGCCCCTCATTGGATACCTTGGGGTGTCTTCTTTCCAAAGTGGGGTCACATGTGGGGTATTTATACTGCCCTGGCTTTTTAGGGGCCCGAAAGCGTGAGAAGAAGTCTGGGATCCAAATGTCTAAAAATGCCCTCCTAAAAGGAATTTGGGCACCTTTGCGCATCTAGGCTGCAAAAAAGTGTCACACATCTGGTATCGCCGTACTCAGGAGAAGTTGGGGAATGTGTTTTGGGGTGTCATTTTACATATACCCATGCTGGGTGAGAAAAATATATTGGTCAAATGCCAACTTTGTATAAAAAAATAGATATTTCTCTCACCCAGCATGGGTATATGTAAAATGACACCCCAAAACATATTCCCCAACTTCTCCTGAGTACGGCGATACCAGATGTGTCACACTTTTTTGCAGCCAAGGTGGGCAAAGGGGCACATATTCCAAAGTGCACCTTTCGGATTTCACCGGTCATTTTTTACACATTTTGATTGCAAAGTACTTCTCACACATATGGGCCCCTAAATTGCCAGGGCAGTATAACTACGCCACAAGTGACCCCATTTTGGAAAGAAAACACCCCAAGGTATTCTGTGAGGGGCATGGTGAGTTCCTAGAATTTTTTATTTTTTGTCGCAAGTTAGTGGAATATGAGACTTTGTAAGAAAAAAAGAAAATAATAAATCATCATCATTTTCCGCTAACTTGTGACAAAAAATAAAAAGTTCTATGAACTCACTATGCCCATCAGCGAATACCTTAGGGTGTCTACTTTCCGAAATGGGGTCATTTGTGGGGTTTTTCTACTGTTTGGGCATTGTAGAACCTCAGGAATCATGACAGGTGCTCAGAAAGTCAGAGCTGCTTCAAAAAGCAGAAATTCACATTTTTGTACCATAGTGTGTAAACGCTATAACTTTTACCCAAACCATTTTCTTTTTTATCAAAAGACATGTAGAACAATAAATTTGGTGAAAAATTTATATATGGATGTCGTTTTTTTTGCAAAATTTTACAGCTGAAAGTGAAAAATGTCATTTTTTTGCAAAAAAAGGTTACATTTTGATTAATAACAAAAAAAGTAAAAATGTCAGCAGCAATAAAATACCACCAAATGAAAGCTCTATTAGTGAGAAGAAAAGGAGGTAAAATTCATTTGGGTGGTAAGTTGCATGACCGAGCAATAAACGGTGAAAGTAGTGTAGTGCCGAAGTGTAAAAAGTGCTCTGGTCATGAAGGGGGTTTCAGCTAGCGGGGTTGAAGTGGTTAAGTACACATACCGAATTATGCCAGAATGTAATATTATGGATATGGAATCCACTTTGTCATCACTGCCTACTGACCGTCACCCAATTCTCTCCTCTCCAGGTATGTCTACATTGAAGCTAACTGCTGCACCCAGCTTTTCCACAGTCTGATATTGTCCACACCCCTCATCTTTCCTTCTCATCCCTGGTACATGTCTACATTGAAGCTAACTGCTGCACCCAGCTTTTCCACAGTCTGATATTGTCCACACCCCTCATCTTTCCTTCTCATCCCTGGTATGTCTACATTGAAGCTAAATGCTGCACCCAGCTTTTCCACAGTCTGATATTGTCCACACACCTCATACTTTCCTTCTCATCCCTGGTATGTCTACATTGAAGCTAACTGCTGCACCCTGCTTTTCCTCAGTCTGATATTGTCCACACCGCTCATCTCCCTCTCATCCCCTGGTATGTCTCCATTGAACTTTAATGTCTCTTTCCCTGCTGTATTTATTGAGTACTTGTTTACATCGACTATTTTACCCTGTATCTGGTCCTCCCTTGATTAGGCCATATGTAGCCCCCTCCCCTCTTGGTCACACCTGCTTGAACACTGAGTGGTATAAATCTAAGTCCTTAGGTCTTTCAGACCTTGGTCTTTTCAATGTAATATCTTTCAAATGCAACTCTTTAAGTGCACATACCTAATTATACCAGAATGTCACCAGAAGGGGACCACAGGTGATTACAGACAAAGTTAATGCAAACTATGTTTCAATTTTTCATCTTACTCTTCCCACTTTTCCACAACCTCCTGAAATACCCCCACATCCATTCACCCAACAAGGAACTATTCACCTCCATATTACCTGCTCATCTGAACGCTTGCACAAACCTGTTTGGCAAAGTAAAACCCTTCCTTCCCAAACACACACAGATACCACATGCCCTCTCTTATTCTCATCTATTAACACTTTCTCTGCTTCTCCTTACTGCTGGTAATATCTCTCCAAATCCAGGCCCCCCTCAGCAAATCCCCACTATCACCTCCATGTCCCAGTACAAATCTCCTTCTACAAATTTCTGCAACCCCTGAAACCTAATAACCATTCCTCTGACCCCTTCTCCTTTGGTTCCTCTTGCAGGAGCATTATGGAATGCACACTCTGTATGTAACAAACTGTCCTACATTCATGATCTTTTCATCTCTCAAAAACTTTCCTTTCTGGGTCTCACAGAAACATGGCTGACACCCTCTGACACCTCCTCCCTTGCTGCACTCTTATATAGTGGATTTAATTTCACTCACCCCCCCCCCCTCCCCGGCTGCAAACATGGTGGAGGAGTTGGTCTTCTCCTATCAGACACTTGCTCCTACAGCCCAATTCCACTGCCACCCTCCATTACGCTCACCTCATTTGAAGTATACTCTGTTCATATCTACTTTCCCTCCAACCTTCAAGTAGCTGTCATTTACGGCCCCACAGGCCCAGCCATCATATTTCTTGACCACTTTAACCCCTGGCTACTACGCTTTCTTTCTGCTGACATCCCCACTATTGATTTTAGTAGAAGACAGGGCGGCACTACCTTGGTTTGCGGTGCACGTGTCCGTGGAATGGCGTCCAAACAAACGTTGCAGAGAAGAAGACCGGCACTTCGCAGGGATGTAGATCAAAAAGGATGATTTATTTGGTCACATATTAAAGTGGCATAGTGACGCGTTTCAGCACTGGTGTGCTTTCATCAGACTCCCCACTATTATCATGGGTGACTTCAACATCCCTATTGACACCTGTCACTCATCCGCATCTAAAGTCCTATCACTCTCATACTTCTTTGGCCTCTCACAGTGGTCTTTAGCTCGTATCCACAGAGATGGTCACACTCTGGATCTTATCTTTACCTGCCTCTGCTCTATATCTAACCTTTCTAATTTGCCTCTCCCCCTATCCGACCACAACCTACTCACCTTCTCTTCATTGGTCTCTTCTGCTACTCCCCCGGTCCACACACTAACACACCCCCGCAAGAACCTTAAACATCTCAACTTTCGCTTGCTTTCTCACTCTCTTCTGCCACTCTCTACCATTCGTTCCCTCCAAGACCCAGATGCTGCCACCACCATATATAACACCACAATAAGTACAGCACCCATCACTGTTGCCCCCCTCACACACAACAAAACCCGAAAAATCAACAAACAACCCTGGCACACCAAACTGACCAATAAACTCAGACAAACTTCCAGGGCTGCTGAGCGGCGATGGAAGAAATCCCATTCTAAAGATCAATTCACCACATACAAGCAATCCCTCCGAGGGGTGTGATATACCTGCTTCCACAAAATACTAATTAAGGGGTTTGATATACCTGCTATACAAAATACAGATTGAGGGGTGCGATATACCTGCTTCCACAAAATACTGATTGAGGTGTGCGATATACCTGCTTCCACAAAATACAGATTGAGGGGTGTGATATGCGTGCTTCCACAAAATACTGATTAAGGGGTTTGATATACCTGCTTCCACAAAATACTGATTGAGGGGTGCGATATACCTGCTTCCACAAAATACTGATTAAGGGGTGTGATATACCTGCTTCCACAAAATACAGATTGATGGGTGCGATATACCTGCTTCCACCAAATATTGATTGAGCCCTGCAATACACCTGCTTCCACCAAATATTGATTGAGCCCTGCAATACACCTGCTCCCACAAAATACTGATTAAGGGGATTGATATACCTGTTTCCACCAAATACTGATTGAGGCCTGCGATATACCTGCTTCCACAAATACTGCTCTTCTCTAGGGACTTTGGCAAAGGGTCATTTTAACCTCTCGGTTAGAGGAAGAGGCAGGCCGTTCTGCAGGGGTGGTAGGAGTCGTGCAGGTGCACCAGGCCGGAGCCTAAGTGGGAAGTTGGAGAAGGTGCGTGCGATTACGTCAAAGGATGCACCAGAGTTGGTTGAGTGACTCACTCAGTCTTCCGCTTCTGCACCCTCCTCATGCTCTGTATCTGCACCCTCCTCACTCTCTGCTGGGTACACCCCCAAAGACACCACTAACAGCACCACCATAGCCCCTCCACTCGAGTCTGAGAAATTATTGTCCCATCCATTTCCAGACCTTACCGATGCGCAGCCATTCTTGGCATCAAATGAGGAAGAGGAGGTAGCAACGGATTCCACCCAGCGGTCTGATGACAGTATCCAGATCCGCCCAAGGAGGGTGGTCCCCGCTGTTGCTGCCTACTCCCAAATCTCTAATGTCAGTGGTGGTGAAGGTGACGATGATGACGTGTTGATGGACATTACGTGGGTGCCCACAAGAGAGGAAGAGGAGGGGTGTTCAGAGGGAGATACTAAGCAGCAGATAGGGAGAAGGAGAAGCAGGCAAAACTCGCAGTGCACAGGAGGCAAAAAGCAGACTGCAAATGTATCTGGAGCGAGCCATTCACCATGCACGGTCACATCTTGTGCTCCCAGGACACCGGCACATGACTCCGCAGTGTGGGCTTTTTTTTAAAGTGTCAGCTGCTGACAATAGTGTTGCTATCTACAGCCTGTGCTGTCAACGCTGAAGGCACCTGGCCCTCCATCACCGAGCCCAGTGGGAGCAACACTGTCAGAACCCACAAAGCCACACTCCCGGCACTGCACGTCCTGCCTATTCTCCTTCTTATCTCTCCTCCCATTTGTCCTCCACTCCACCTTACACGGTGCCGTCGTTGCGTTCATCTGGCAGAAGGCAGGCTTCCATGGCTCAAATGTTCGGGTGTGAAAAGTTGATGACGCCGGATAACCCTCTTGCCCAACGGCTGACCGTTGGCTTGTCAGAACTGCTAACCCGCCAACTACTGCCATATAAACTGGTGGACTCGGAGGCCTTTAGAAAATTTGTGGCCATGGGCACACCGCAATGGAAAGTCCCAGGAAGGAAATATTTCTCCCAGAAGGGCATCCCAGAGCTATATGGCCATGTTCAGCGGCAAGTGAATATATCTCTGGCACACAGTGTCGGTGCCAAAATACATCTGACCACAGACACGTGGTTTAGCAAACACAGGCAGGGAAGGTGCATAACTTTTACTGCCCACTGGGTATACCTTCTGATGGCCGTCAAGCATGTAACCCATGGCACCCGTGTGGATTTGATGTTACCGCCATGTATTGCATGCAGGCCTGCCTCTTCTTCTCCTCCTCCTACTCCATCCTCCGTCTCCTCCTTGGCTGAATCATCCTTTTCC
Organism: Bufo gargarizans; assembly: GCF_014858855.1. Classification (NCBI taxonomy): domain Eukaryota; kingdom Metazoa; phylum Chordata; class Amphibia; order Anura; family Bufonidae; genus Bufo; species Bufo gargarizans. The sequence continues at coordinate 485,536,300 of NC_058082.1, forward strand.
ATTGCTACCGCCTCTTCTGCTGCACCCCTCAAGCTTCCCAGAATGTGTCATTTTGCCCTGCTTCGGCGCGCTCAACAGGCTGGCACAGTTGTCGCACACCACTTTACCAACTATCAAATTAAGCGGGGTTAGCCACAGACCAATTAGTGGCTAACCCCGCTCAATTTGACAGTTGGTAAAGTGGTGTGCGACAACTGTGCCAGCCTGTTGAGCGCGCAGAAGCAGGGAAAAATGACACACGTCCTGTACTTAGTCGTGCAGCGATTCGTTGCCAAATACCCTAGGGTCCAGTACGTTTTGCGGCAGGCCAGGAAAATCTCTGGCCATTTTAGAAGATCTTAAACAGCCATGGCTCGCCTTGCTGACGTTCAGCGGCGACACCACCTGCCCGTCAGACGTCTGATTTGTGACAGTCCAACGCGCTGGAACTCCACCTAGTATATGCTTGATAGAGGGTGCGCCAGCAGAAACGTGCAGTTAATGACTACCTGTACGAACTCTGCATCAGGACAGGTTCTGGGAGCTTGGTTTCTTTTCACCGCGCCAGTGGCTGCTCATGCGCGATGCATGCAGACTTTTGCGGCCATTTGATGAGATCACCAAACTGGTCAGTCTGAGCCAGGGTGCCATCAGTGACATCGTACCTTATGCCTTCTTTCTGGAGCGTGCATTGTGTTGTGTCATTGATCAAGCTGTCGAGAAGCAGGAGCTGGAAGATGAGGAAGTTGCAATGCTGAATAAATTCCCAGGGGGGGACTACTCCATCTGAGACAAGTCAGCAGGAGTCTGAAGAGTCAGAGGAGGATGGTGGCTGGGGGGAGGAGGAGCAAGAAAAGCAGGCTTTGAGGGGGACTTTAATCTTTTCGGGGATCCCTGGTGTTGTCCGTGGCTGGGGGGAGCAGCAGCCAGGGCGCTCCACCACTTCCAATTAAGTGTAAATGGGGCCTTCATGCTCCAGTGTTTGAAGAGGGACCCCCATATAAAAAGCATATGCTGCATCCTGCTGTTGCGGGCGCTGGCAGAGAAATTTCTACCCACAGCGAAAAAGGTGCGGGTACCAATCCAACCGCACCTGCAGGAAGAGGGCGGTTTGAACATGTGTTGGTCACTTCGGATATGAGATTCTTGCAGCCAACCCATCGACAGCCACCCTCTGGCAGTTCTTTTCTGTCAGGTGAATGCCTAATTTTTGTGGCCTGTACTCCCATGGCCTAAAATAAAAAATTTCTATGCTCCAGCAGGGCACATTTATGAGAGTTTCCCTTTAAGACGCATAAAAATGGCCCCTGATTAAAATACATATTTTTGTGGGAATTTTTGCCATTGATCCCCCTCTGGTATGTCACTGTCCATGTTGTGGGACTATTTGTGCACTTCTAGTAAGTATTTGGTGGCTGAAAATATGACCTGAAGGTTTTTCAGGTTCACCTGCCATTAAAGTGAATAGGGCCCACCGCGAACGCCCATCTGCGTAACGCCCTGGTCGATGTTCGTCTATCACTACCTATTAGGGTGCTTTGATACCTTGTTGCGGATCGTGGTGGTGAGGTTGCTAATGTTCACACCCCTGCTCATGTTTGTACTGCACAGGTTGCAAATGACAATTCTATTATCTTCAAAAAAGCGCCAGACTGCGGAACACCTACACCTTCGCAAGGGAGATTTCCACAAGGGGGTAGTCCAGGAAACAGTTGCGGGCCTGTTTGGTGTGGCCCGCCTTCTCCCTTTTGCCACCCCACTGCTTCTTCCAACCTGTTGCGGTGCTGCGGATCCCTCCCCCACTGTACTGCTTTGCTTGATCTGCTTGCCAGGTTAGGTCAGTTATTTCATCTTCCACCACCTCCTATTCCACTTCCTCACTCTGGTCATCCTCCTGACTTGTTGACCTAACAAGAACCTCACTTATTGACAACTGTGTCTCATCCTTATCATATATAAAAAGTTCAATAGCCGAAGGCCGTAAAGTTCCTGTTTCTGGCCTGTTATAAAACTTAAAGGGAACCTGTCACCTAGATTTTGGGTATAGAGCTGAGGACATGGGTTGCTAGATGGCCGCTAGCACATCCGCAATACCCAGTCCCCATAGCTCTGTGTGCTTTTATTGTGTAAAAAAACCTGATTTGATACATATGCAAATTAACCTGAGATGAGTCCTGTCCCTGACTCATCTCAGGGACAGGACTCATCTCAGGTTAATTTTGCATATGTATCAAATCGTTACTTTTACACAAAAACACACACAAAGCAATGGGGACTGGGTATTGCGGATGTGCTAGCGGCCATCTAGCAACCCATGTCCTCAGCTCTATACCCAAAATCCGGGTGACAGGTTCCCTTTAACCTTCAATAATATAATGCTAAAATATATAGTGCCCAATCATCCTCATCATTAACCTCTTGAGACACTAATTGCGGTTGACTTATTGGCAACTGTGTCTCATCATCATCATTCACCTCGTGAAACACTAATTGCCATTCCCCACTGTCAACTTCTTGTGACTGTGGATGCTCAAGAGTTTGGGAATCAGTGCACAAGATCTCCTCATGTCCCTCTTCAAGCGGGCTTGGCGATAGGGCCAAATCAAGGAATGGCAATGAAAAGAGCTCCTCGGAATAGCCGAGTGTGGGATCACTTGTTTGCCAAGACTCTCCATGGTGGGAGGAAGGAGGATCAGGGTGAGGATTCTGTTGACCAGACTCTTGGCTACTAAAACTGGACTTTGTGGAAGAAAGGGTGGTGCTTAACCGACTGGAAGCATTATCTGCTGTAATTCAACCAACTACCTGGTCGCACTGGTCTGACTTCGAGAGTGGTGTCCTGCGCCGCCCTGCAAACTGGTACATAAAGATAGGTATCGTGGATGAGTGCGTTTCTTGTGTTCTGGCAGCAGGCACAGTTTCGCAACGGCCTCTGCGTGCACCATCAGCAGCACTTCTTCGTCCCTGACTGCTACATTAAACAGGAGATGTAGCGCAGGTAATGTCGCTGTCACCAACAGCGAAAAAATTAAACTGAATGTCACTGATATTTAGGATGCTCAAACGTTACACAGGAGATGTAGTGCAGGTAATGTCGCTGTCACCAGCGGCGAAAAAATGTAACTGATTGTCACTGATATTTATGATGCGCAAACGTTATACAGGAGATGTAGTGCAGGTATGTCGCTGCTGTCACCAGCGGCTAAAATTACACAGGAGATGTAGCACAAGTAATGTCGCTGCTGTCACCAGCAGCCAAACAATTGCAAGCAATTTAACGCATGCTGCGCTAATATATTTCGCAACCAGATAAAACAATAGTCCTTATAAGGACTGTTGGGTCTCTAACACATTTCAACACTCAAAACTCCCTAAAAAAAAAACACAATTTCTCTCCCTACACTATCTGTGCCTTCTGCTGCAGCTCGCCCTGACTAAGGCTGCTTTCACACTAGCGTTCGGGTGTCCGCTCGTGAGCTCCGTTTGAAGAGGCTCACGAGCGGACCCGAACGCAGCCGTCCAGCCCTGATGCAGTCTGAATGGAGCGGATCCGCTCAGACTGCATCAGTCTGGCGGCGTTCAGCCTCCGCTCCGCTCGCCTCCGCACGGACAGGCGGACAGCTGAACGCTGCTTGCAGCGTTCGGGTGTCCGCCTGGCCGTGCGGAGGCGTACGGATCCGTCCAGACTTACAATGTAAGTCAATGGGGACGGATCCGTTTGAAGATGCCACAATATGGCTCAATCTTCAGGCGGATCCGTCCCCCATTGACTTTACATTGAAAGTCTGGACGGATCCGTACAAGGCTATTTTCACACTTAGCTTTTATATGCTAAAATAATGCAGACGGATCCGTTCTGAACGGAGCCTCCGTCTGCATTATTATGATCGGATCTGTTCAGAACGGATCCAATCGAACGCTAGTGTGAAAGTAGCCTAAGACTGAACCGAACCACGTGTCATCGGGTGCTATGGCTATGGCATTACAGTGAGTGGCACTACTTCCCCGCACGTTTATTGGCTGCTAGCATCGAGTAAAAAAGGTGTTTGGCCGAGCATGCTCGCCCAACACTAAGTATTATGCAACCTTGTGTTAACTGTGTATACCATTGTCCATGTCCACCTACAGAGGTGAGTGCAGGTGGACGCACATGCTTATTCCTGGCCCCCACAGCAAGATCCTCATTTCTATTCTCATCAAAGTGATCCTCTATTTTCTGAAAAGCAGACTATAAAAATAGCTTTTATGCTTCCTGACAGGACAGGACGAGAGCATGTGCCAAAGATCAGCACTATACAGCAAAGCTGAGAAGAATGCTTCTGAAGACTGACTTGTGAGCAAGCAACTACTATTTATTTTCACTGCTTCAGGCCCTATGTTGGAAGTATTATCTAATAATCTGTATGGAGTTAGTGTCTACCAGAAGTGGGGGACACTTACTTAGGACTATATTTACAGCTGACAGGGGAGAAGGAGACTGTCTGGGGACTATATTTACAGTTTACAGACTGGAAAGGAGGCTTACTGGGAACTTAGTGGGGAAGGATAACATCTAGGAATTTATTGGATACTTTATTTACAGCTGCCAAAAGTGGGATTAGACTGTTAACCCTTGTGCTACCAGAGCCATACATGTACGGCACTGGAGCGATGTATAAACATGGCGCCCACTCAAATATGCAGCGGGCGTCATGGCTAGTGTTGATCACGAATATTCGAATTTCGAATTTTTATCGCGAATATAGGTACTTCGAAAATTCGCGAATATTTCGAATATAGTGATATATATTCGTAATTTTATTGCGAATTTTTCAACTTACAACTATTAGACAAAAAAGATGATAGCACTATATTAGCTAAATTGCTCTATATTCGATTTTTCTTTTTTTGAATTTTCACTATATTGCTATAACTTTGTTTTTTTGAATATTCTGAATATTCTAAAACAAGAATATAGAAGATTCTAATATATAGCAATATATAGCGAATATAAAAAAAAAAGAATATAGAGCAATTTAGCTAATATAGTGCACTATATTAGCTAAATTGCTCTATATTCGTTTTTTGAATATTCGCTATATTGCTATATATTCTTGTTTTAGAATATTACGAATATTCGGAAAAACGAAGTTATAGCAATATAGCAAATATTCGAAAAAAAAAAATTTGAATATAGAGCAGTTTAGCTAATATAGTGCTATAATCTTCTTTGTCTAATAGTTGTAAATTGAAAAATTCGCAACAACAAATTTGTATTACGAAAATTCAAATTCCGAATATTTGCATATTACATAATCATTACCTTGCCGATTTTTGGAGTAAAAAAAATCGTAGAATATAGCGAATATTCGAATTTGCGAATATTCAACAAATCTTCTACAAAATATTCGCGAAATATTGCGAATTCGAATATGACCCCTGCCGCTCATCACTAGTCATGGCTGGCAGGTCTCTGCTTTTTCAAACAGCAGAGACCTGCGGCTAGTTACTGCGACTGGCAGTAATGCCGATCGCGGTAAATAAAGGCTTTAGATGCTGTTATCAAGTGAGATCACGGCATCTGATGTGTCAAAAACCCTGAAGCTCTCGCTTCCGGGGATCCTACCAACATCTCCTGCGGCCAATGGGGATGTCGGTAGTTGCTTTGAATGCTTTGAGTCTTGCTGACGACACCCACAGCATTCATGCTGCAATTCTTATTTTGGCCCCCAGATTGCAGGCCAACATAATAAATGAGCAATAGACAGTGATAAACTCATTTTAGGACTTCCGATTTCGGCGCCATCATGATCGGCAGCATGCGCTGAGAGCTCCGCTACAGAAAAGCTACTAAATCCCCGAAATACTGACTGTTAATTCAGCATTGGCAGTCAGGAAAACCCCACCTCACTTCCAGAGTCTGGTCTATGGATTGATTTGTCGTATCAATGGGGAGCAGATAAAAGAAAAACCCCGGGAAAACGCACAAGGAGCCAGCAGACTCCAATATGGCGACCCAGCCAGATGTTATGAAAGACCCGCCATCCCCAGCTGGATCGGAGGCTGATAGCCAAGCCTCAAAAGGAGAGAAAGACAATCTGGGCATAGATTATAAACATCTAGCGGTGGAGGTTGCAGCGCAAATCTTACCTGACCTCCAGGAAGCCCTGTTAGCTACAGTTGCACAATCGTTCGCGGCTCTGCAAACAGAGGTGACTCACCACACCGCTAGGCCGGAAGAGATAGAAGCTAGAATGCAGGTCCTAAATTCCCACACTGAAGAGGTACAGTCGCAGTTATCTAACGTCCTAGCTGAAAACAACAGTCTATGGGACAAGTTGGACGACCTCGAAAATCGCTCAAGGCGTAGCAACATCCGAATAGTGGGCCTCCCGGAATATCCCTGCCAAGGATCTGGCTAGAATCTGTGAGCATGAAATTCCAGAAGCTCTGGGAATCAGTGCTCGATGCAAAACAGAACGAGCCCACAGAGTGGGCCAAAATCCACGGCTGAACAGGAGTGGAGCTGCGGATAAAAGTCCGCAAAATAACAGACCAAGACAGGTCATTGTAAAGTATCTGGACTTTTCGGACAAAGCCGCCATACTACGAGCGTATAAGCAGGGGGGAAGCCAGCTGTTGGTACGCAACAATCAAATCTTACTCTTCGGGGACTTCTCCGCAGAAGTTACCAGACGGAGGAGAGCGTTCGCCCCCATCTGTACTACACTCTTCAAGTTGCAAGTCAGATTCTCACTGATGTTCCCGGCCACCTTAAGGATTTTCCACCCAGATGGGACGACGACATCGTTCACAAATCCAGCGGAAGCTGAGCGGGCCCTGCGGAATCCTGAGCGCCGAAGCAAGCAATTCCTAGCGCTGACATTCCGGGAGACCTCTTCATCACCCGGCCATTCGGATGCTCAAAAGACGGACTGAATATAGAAAGGGCAATATGCAGTACAGATAAGTAGTATTGAACAGCTCATATTACTGCACTGTCTGTTTATCGTTAAGATTGATGAGACTCTCTTTGTGTCAGAGACTCAGTTGCGCACCCATATTTAACGAACATCGTATACAGTGCCCGAGTCTCTCTCAAAGGGCAAATTTGATGATAGACCGAAGATTACTACGATAGAGTTTTGTCCCAATGTCACATGCTATCCTCATTAACACCATAAGGCAGTTGAAGTAAAAAAGAACTTGAACAAATGACTGACTCTTTAAAAAATTTCTCCTGGAACATAAAAGGGTTGAGATCACCATACAAACATATGATGGTACTAAAACATCTAAAGAGATTAAGGGCTGATGTAGCCTTATTACAAGAAACGCATCTAACGCAAGATGATTTTATATGCATGAAACGCCTGTGGGTGGGGGAGGTTTATGGATCGCCAGCTGTAGGGAAGAAAGCAGGTGTCATTACCTTCATTAAGAAGGGATTCCCTTACTCAGTAGTGGCACATACTGCAGACGATGTTGGGCTTATATCACATTTACACCTAACGTCGCCTAGAGGAGACATCATTCTTTATAATGTATATGGGCCGAACAAACCTGATGCACGATTCTACACATTACTAGGCCAACGCATCATACGTGATCCAATAGAATTAAGAATACTAGGAGGCGACTTAAACTAGGTACTCAGCCAGGAGGAAGATAGGAAAAAAAGAAGGAACGAGGTGCAATAAAACAAGCCCCAAGGAAACTAGACTTTCACAATTTATGAAAGACACAGATCTCATAGATGCTTGGAGGACAGAGAATCCTGAAGACAGGGAGTTCACATACTTCTCTCATACACATCACTCTTGGTCGCAAATTGATTATATCTTAATCAATAGAAGTAATATGGGTCGTTTATGTGAGCCACTGATTGAGGACATGGAAATTTCCGATCATGCCCCTGTCTCAATCGTATTTCAAGACAAAACTCCAAAGGGGTCAGCCTTCCTCTGGCGCTTCCCTTCAAATATGCTGAAGGATGAAAACTTCAGAGATCTACTGCGGGGTTGGTGGCTGGAATATATACACAAGATAATGAAAACTCAGCAGGCCCCCAACTCTTATGGGATGCGGGGAAAACTGTACTTAGCGGTAGAATTATGCCTCATATGTATACCATGAAACAGGGGACTGAAAAGAAACTTGCTCAGATGAGTGATATGCTGAGGGCGGCTTATACCGCTTTCTGTACAAATCCATCGCCCCTCCTACAGAAACAATGGCAGATTGCCAAACTAACGTACGAAAATTGCCTCTTGACCTGGGAAAAGATATCGCACTCTAAATGGGAAGCTCAATTATTTCGGCATGGAAATAAAGCAGGAAAACTATTGGCTAGATTGGCTCGTAGGCAGCGAGATCTTAATGGATTTTTACACTAAACTGTACAAAAGTCCGTGATGTTCCTCTTTAGGGAGACAAATATGGATGGATAATAACGCACTGCCAAAGTTGGGAGAAACAGACAGGGAACGATTAAATGCGCCAATCACGCCAGAGGAAGTAGCTAGTGTCATCAAATATATGCCTTTGGGAAAAGCCCCTGGCCCAGATGGGTTCACAGTAGAATTCTTCAAAACATTATCAAAAGATATAGCCCCAATGCTCTCCCAAATATACAATGGCTACTTACAGGGCCAAAGTATACCACAACAAACCAACACGGCATATATTAAAGTGTTACCAAAACCAAAGACCCCACCTCTGCATCCTCATATCACCCAAAATCTCTAATTAACATAGATCTTAAAATTGTCTCAAAGATCCTGTCCGATAGGCTAGCAAGCATTCTACCAAAATTGATTTCGCCAGCACAGGAAGGGTTCATTCAAGGAAGAGCTGCTGTTACAAATATCCGTAAGGTACTAGCGGTCCTAGATGAGATTAAGATACGCCCGACGATTCATCCATCCTCTGCCATAATATCCATCGATGCTGAAAAAGCATTTGATAATGTTGACTGGGGATAGATGGACTATGTCTTAGACAACGTGGGACTAACAGGTTCTTTCAGGGTATTCCTTAAGGCATTATATACATGTACAAAGGCTAGAATAAGTACGCCGGGTTATATCTCTGCTCCGTTTGCATTACAAAAAGGGACAAGACAGGGGTGCCCTTTATCCCTGCTCTTATTTAATTTGGCTATAGAACCTCTATCTCGTAGATTGGCTTCACACGAAGCAATCAAAGATATAAAGGTAGGCAGCTCACAGATAAAACATGCCCTCTTTGCGGACGATTTATTATTATTTTTGGAAAATCTTCAAAGTGACTTAAAAACAACCTTCGACCTCCTTGAGGAGTTTGGCAAGGTGTCGGGTTTCAGGATCAATCAATCTAAGGCCTCTTTCACACTTGCGTTGTCCGGATCCGGCGTGTACTCCACTTGCCGGAATTACACGCCGGATCCGGAAAAACGCAAGTGTACTGAAAGCATTTGAAGACGGATCCGTCTTCAAAATGCTTTCAGTGTTACTATGGCACCCAGGACGCTATTAAAGTCCTGGTTGCCATAGTAGTAGTGGGGAGCGGGGGAGCAGCATACTTACCATCCGTGCGGCTCCCGGGGCGCTCCAGAATGACGTCAGAGCGCCCCATGCGCATGGATGACGTGTCCATGCGATCACGTGATCCATGCGCTTGGGGCGCCCTGACGTCACTCTGGAGCGCCCCGGGAGCCGCACGGATGGTAAGTATGCTGCTCCCCGCTCCCCGCTACACTTTACCATGGCTGCCAGGACTTTAGCGTCCCGGCAGCCATGGTAACCATTGAGAAAAAGCTAAACGTCGCATCCGGCAATGCGCCGAAACGACGTTTAGCTTAAGGCCGGATCCGGATCAATGCCTTTCAATGGGCATTCATTCCGGATCCGGCCTTGCGGCAAGTGTTCCGGATTTTTGGCCGGAGCAAAAAGCGCAGCATGCTGCGCTATTTGCTGCGGCCAAAAAACGTTCCGTTCCGGAACGGAAGACATCCTGATGCATCCTGAAGGACGTACTGTCCATTCAGAATGCATTAGGAAAATCCTGATCAGTATTCTTCCGGCATAGAGCCCCGACAACGGAACTCTATGCCGGAAGACTATAACGCAGGTGTGAAAGAGCCCTAAATCAGAGATTTTGTTCCTCAACGGTAACAGTACTAGAAAGGATATCCCACAACTAGAGGTCCCTATTCAAATAGCACAAGTATCTATAAAATACTTGGGCATTCATATAGGTAAATGTCCCGAGTCTCTATATTTATTAAATTGCCCCCCACTTTTCAAGAAAATACTGTCATAAATAGAAAGGTGGATGACCTTACCACTGTCATTAGGAGGTAGATGTCAGCTTTTGAAGATGATTTCTATCCCAAAATTATTGTATCCCATCCAAACCATACCCCTGCTTATTAAACATGCAGATATCAACAAGCTTGAGCCAGCATTTAGAGCTTTCCTTTGGGCAGGGGAAAAATCCAGAATAGCTCTAAATAAATTACAGCTACCCAAGAACATGGGGGGATTGAACTTCCCCAGTATACGCTTTTACAATCTGGCGGGTGTCGCACGTCATTGTATAGATTGGATCTTTAGTTCTGTCTTTTACTCAAATATCACACTAGAATCCCACTTGGTCCATCCATGGTCGTTAGGGGCACTGCTACATACGAAACTGGCGGCAATACCTATATCTGTGAGAAATAGTCTATTAGTAAAAGACACACTTGCCACATGGAAAGAATTATGCAAGATATGTCATCAACCTGCTAGATTATCAAATCTCATGAATATATGGGGCCACCCAGAATTTCCGGCAGGATTGGAGCATTGGCGGGAAAAGGGGGTGAGGACGGTGAGAGATATGTGGAACTCACAGGAGCGACGAATCCAGGAAAAATATGGCTTAAACCACACACAACACCTACTTTCCTATCTCCAAATCACTGGTTTTCTTAAGGGCAGGACACACGACATACGGGAAAGTCTAGCCTCTAACAAACTAAATCAGCGGATAGGTAGAGGTGAGCGGAGACAAACCCTATCAGAAATTTATCAGGAACTTAGGGAACTCAAGCTGAAAAAAGTTTTGGAAAACCTCTTTCGTCACTGGCAGAAGGACTTTCCCCACATTACAGTTGAACAAACTATCCCACAGGGGTGGGACAAAATACGAAAGGTAGCCTGGAATGAAATATGGAGAGAAACACATTTTCGCAATGATCCATAAAGCTATATATGGTTTTCAATTCTCGAGTCGCAATGCAGACCAATCAAGAATCAGGGGATGTCCGAAATGTCACTTAGCAGGGTCAGACATGCTACACAGAATATGGTCCTGCTCGGAGACACAAAAATTTTGGAAGCAAATTAAAACCCAAATTAAGAATCACCTAAAGGTGAACATACCATTAACACCTGATCTTATCCTATTCCATGCTCCCATGAAAGGGACTTATTTTGCTCCGGTGGTCCATATAATGTTACTAGCAGCCAAGAGATGTTTCTTTAAGGAATGGCTTCAGCCACGACTCCCATCAATGTCAGAGGTGTTCAATCACCTAAAAAAATACTTTGATATGAAGAGAGTCGAGGCAGAACAAACTAAAGGGAGACAGATTTCCACTTTTTTTGCCAGATGGGAAAACTTTATTAAGGCAGTTTATTCGGGAACAGAATTGGAGAAGGTGATGAAACCTTTCATAGATTCAAAATGGTACCTGAAAAGGAAGGTAGCAGGAACTCTAGACAAACTTCAGATAGATTGAGGATATGTCGAAGTTTTAGCTATTTATGTCCAAGTGGTAATGGGATAGCATAATTTGGGGAATGAGGGTGGGTGGGGGAAAGGTTTATAGTGCAAATTATTGATATTGTACATCTATTGACCAAAGATTGTTAATATGTTAATTCTCTCTGATCATGTACAAAATGAATCATAATTGATTGTACTACAGTTACTATTGAATATGGTTTGCAGAAAATTGAATAAAAATTATATAAAAAAATAAAAATAAACTCATTTTAAAAATACATGATTGTTCAAACAGAACAAATTTTATAGTCATACATGAGCTTCAAAATCATTTAAAAACTGAAAAAAAGTGATGTGCTAATGTCAGCAGTACATAACAGTATGTTTTATAAATCCCTGCCTGCCGCGGTTCCCTCAAAATAAAGACTTTTATAATATGCTAATGAGCCTCTAGGTGCTAGTGGGTCATTGCTGCAGCACCTAGAGCAGTGATGGCGAACCTTTTAAAGACCGAGTGCCCAAACTGCAACCCAAAACCCACTTATTTATTGCAAAGTGCCAACAAAGCAATTTAACATGAATACTACAGTCCAATATAGTATATCCTCTATGTACTTTATTATTTAGCTATAATATCCTGCCTACATTCAGTGCTCTGCCTGCGCCGTTCATAGTGCGCCTGCGCTGATGAATGGCAGGAAAAGTCTAAGGCATATTGTACACCACAGACTTTTTCCAGAGTGCGGGTGCCCACAGAGAGGGCTCTGAGTGCCGACTCTGGCACCCGTGCCATAGGTTCGCCATCACTGACCTAGAGGCTCCATCTTCTCACCCTTTGGCATGTACGGTTGATTGATGTCCGAGTTCTCCTCAGTGTCCCGTAAATCCTGTGCCTGCACCATCCTGTTTAGTATTGAGCACAGGCGCAGTGAGTCACTGTGAGTCACTGTGCCGAAGGAAAGAAGCCGGCAGCAGGAGTCACTGTGCCTGCGCCTGCGCCATATACTAAACGGGATGGTGCAGGTGCAGGATTTACGGGACACTGAGGAGAACTAGGACGTCAATCAACTGTACATGCCAAAGGGTGAGAGGACGGAGCCTCTAGGTGCTGCAGCAATGCCCCACTAGCACCTATAGGCTCATTAGCATATTGTAAAAGTCTTTATTTTGAGAGAATGACTGCAGGCAGGGATTTATGTACTGCTGACATCAGCACATCGCAAGTTATGGGGTTCAAAATATAGTGCTGAAAAATTTACTTTTTCAAAGATAATATTTATTTTTTCACTATTAAAAAAACCTATACATATGTGGTATCGTTGTAATCATACTGATCCAGAGAATTAAGAGCATGGGTCAGTTTTGCTGCAAACAAAACGCTGTGGGAACAAAACCCGTAAAATGGTGGGGGAATTGTGTTTTTTAATGGTGTCATTAGAAAGCAAAACTTGTCCTGCAAAAAATAAGCCCTCATACAGCTATGTGAACGGAAATATAAAAAAGTTATGGCTCAAGGAAGATAGGGAAGAAAAATTAAAACACAAAAATGAAAAAACCTCTGGTATCCTAAGGGTTAACTATATTTACATCAACCATAGGAGGCAGGAAACATGTGGTGATATGGGGCAAGACAGAGTTAAAGATATATTGAGTGCATGCAAAAGAGTTTGGGAGTTTTAGGCAAAGAACAAGAAAAGGGTTGTAGGACACTGCCCAGCAGCACACCTATAGTAGCATAGATTAGCAGAGGTGTTAAAGGGGGTACAAAGAAGAGAAAAGAATGTATACTTTTGGGTAGAAAAATTTGTTAATACCCTTAATAGAGGTTGATAATTTTTGGGGTCTTTTTATATTAAATATGGGAGATTCAGCCCGCACAACCCCTAGCAGGTGCAGATTGCTATGGCGAAATACAGATACAAACGCAAAAACACAAAATGCAATCGCACTCTGCAGCCAGCACTCTGCCCTGCCTTTATGCTGGATGTTGAATAAGGCATTGGTGTACATTTTGGCCAAAGCGTAATAAGCCACTCACCACGTCAAGGTCGCCTTAATGAGTGGTCCCTAACACTAGTTCCTACCTTTTATGGGCCATGACAGCCACACAAAGTCCAGGGAGCACAGGTACAGCATGCACACCAAGCACACTCTGCTTTTAACCCCGTCCGGTGCCATTACAGCTTTCATCGGATCCAGGGATGCAAGTACCAACATGCATGCTGAGCCCACTATATACTTCTCCTGGAGCCTAATGGCTACGCACAACCCCTAGCAGGTGCAGATTGCTATGGCGAAATACAGATACAAACGCAAGGCAGGGCAGAGTGCTGGTTGCAGTGTGCGATTGCATTTTGTGTTTTTGCGTTTGTATCTGTATTTCGCCATAGCAATCTGCACCTGCTAGGGGTTGTGTGGGCTGAATCCCCCATATTTTTTCTTTGTAGTATATATATTGGAGGCGTGGCGATCTCCAAGCAGTCATGCACACCTGACCAGTTAGTATGCCCTGGAGGCTGGTTTTAAAGTCAGTATAAAACTGAGTCTGCTTACATAGCACCTACCAGTAGCCATTAGGCTCCAGGAGAAGTATATAGTGGGCTCAGCATGCATGTTGGTACTTGCATCCCTGGATCCGATAAAAGCTGTAATTGCACCGGACGGGGTTAAAAGCAGAGTGTGCTTGGCGTGCATGCTGTACCTGCTCTCCCTGGACTTTATGTGGCTGTCATGGCCCATAAAAGGTAGGAACTAGTGTTAGGGACCACTCATTAAGGCGACCTTGACGTGGTGAGTGGCTTATTACGCTTTGGCCAAAATGTACACCAATGCCTTATTCAACATCCAGCATAAAGGCAGGGCAGAGTGCTGGTTGCAGTGTGCGATTGCATTTTGTGTTTTTGCTTTTTATATTAAACTCCCATAATGAAGGATGTGCATGCATGGCTACTCTCTGTTAACTTTGGACATCCCATTCTGGAGATAGGAGCAAGCCCAGAGGTGGGATCCCCACCTATCTGATGGCATATACTAGTGATATGCCATCAATGTCCCAGATGGGCCAACCCCTTTAAGGGAAACTCTTGTTAGATACTTAAAGTACAATAATCCATCCCAATCCTATGATAAAAGAATTCAGCCAAATTATAGTTATGAGTCCATTGAGTTCATAAAGGGAGTGCCCCCCACCTCTCTCTTTATCTCCTCCACCCTCTCAGCGGTGATTGATGGACTACTGTATTTTAATAGGTACACAGCAGCCTGTCAATCACTATGAGGAGAGTGGACAGCAGAATCATAATTATGAGTCCATTGTGTTCATGAGGGGGTTGCTCCCCCCCTCTCTTATCATCTACCCTACCCTCTCAGCGGTGATTGATGGACTATTGTATATCAATCACTGTAAGGAGGGTGGAGAGAGACACTCCCAGCATGAAAACAAAGGGCTCATAAGTATAGGTATTCCTTAAATAGCTCGTATTAGCTATACAGCACAGTATTTTTGTGCCATTTGGGCTAATAGGGGAGTGAACCTGTAATATGTTGACGCTATATAGGGCAGCATATTAAGCTGACAGGTCCAGTCTCCAGGTCTGGTCCAGGTAGCAGTACACAGTTGGTCAGAGAGACTTGAGACCTATATTGCGTGTCCCTGCCTGCCTACTGCTTGCATCGATTCAGGAAAAGAGCATTCTTTTGTTTCTTTTATATGCAGAACAGCAGGACAACAATATACAGGCAGGATGTTCTCTTTAACTTGTATTGAATTTGCAATCTTGTAAGTTCTGCTTACACTGTGTGTATGTATAAATCATACATGGCAAGTACAAATGGTAGCGCAGGATTATTTTGTTCTTTGTGTTTCAGTTTCCAAACAGATTGCCCACACGACACAACACGCCACAAGCAGACCCCATTTTATTAGCTCTGATACATGTTTACCTCTCTGTTCACCTATGTATTATTTCTTTTGCTTTTTGGTTGTTTCCATGGTGACATCTCTTGTTGTGTGGTTGGTATAAACCATTGTAATCTGCCTCTGGGACACTTATTCAATGTTTGTGACAATATAAATTTAGAAACTCGAAGCACAAAAGACATGTGGTTAAATGTGAGGGATTTGGGAACCACTGTATGCGTGCATTATTCTAAATCAATGTAGTAAATCAGAAATGCATAAAAAACCACACATGCTCCTTGTTATTCGGAATTTCTTTTAGCAATTACAAAGCAGCATGATGACATCTTAAGACAATTTCTTGTAGCTACAGTGATTTTTGAAGCATGATTAAAGGGGTTCTCAAAGATTACTATTGTTTTTAACAGATATACTGATGTAGTTGCTTACCTCATCTACAAACCGGATTCCCAAAAAGTTGGGACACTACAAATCGTGAATAAAAACTGAATGCAATGACGTGGAGGTGCCAACTTCTAATATTTTATTCAGAATAGAACATAAATCACGGAACAAAAGTTTAAACTGAGAAAATGTACCATTTTAAGGGAAAAATATGTTGAATCAGAATTTCATGGTGTCAACAAATCCCCAAAAAGTTGGGACAAGGCCATTTTCACCACTGTGTGGCATCTCCCCTTCTTCTTACAACACTCAACAGACGTCTGGGGACCGAGGAGACCAGTTTCTCTAATGCTCTCCCATTCTTGTCTAATACAGGCATCTAACTGTTCAATCGTCTTGGGCCTTCTTTGTTGCACCTTCCTCTTTATGATGTGCCAAATGTTCTCTATAGGTGAAAGATCTGGACTGCAGACTGGCCATTTCAGTACCCGGATCTTTCTCCTACGCAGCCATGATGTTGTGATTGATGCAGAATGTGGTCTGGCATTATCTTGTTGAAAAATGCAGGGTCTTCCCTGAAAGAGATGACATCTGGATGGGAGCATATGTTGTTCTAGAACCTGAATATATTTTTCTGCATTAATGGTGCCTTCCAGACATGCAAGCTGCCCATGCCACACGCACTCATGCAACCCCATACCATCAGAGATGCAGGCTTCTGAACTGAGCGTTGATAACAACTTGGGTTGTCCTTGTCCTCTTTGGTCCGGATGACATGGCATCCCAGATTTCCAAAAAGAACTTCGAATCGTGACTCGTCTGACCACAGAACAGTCTTCTATTTTGCCACACTCCATTTTAAATGATCCCTAGCCCAGTGAAAACGCCTGAGCTTGTAGATCTTGCTTAGAAATGGCTTCTTCTTTGCACTGTAGAGTTTCAGCTGGCAACGACGGATGGCACGGTGGATTGTGTTCACTGACAATGGTTTCTGGAAGTATTCCTGAGCCCATTCTGTGACTTCCTTTACAGTAGCATTCCTGTTTGTGGTGCAGTGTCGTTTAAGGGCCTGGAGATCACGGGCATCCAGTATGGTTTTACGGCCTTGACCCTTACGCATAGAGATTGTTCCAGATTCTCTGAATCTTCGGATGATGTTATGCACAGTTGATGATGATAGATGCAAAGTCTTTGCAATTTTTCGCTGGGTAACACCTTTCTGATATTGCTCCACTATCTTTCTGCGCAACATTGTGGGAATTGGTGATCCTCTACCCATCTTGGCTTCTGAGAGACACTGCCACTCTGAGAAGCTCTTTTTATACCGAATCATGTTGCCAATTGACCTAATTAGTGTTAATTGGTCTTCCAGCTCTTCGTTATGCTCAAATTTACTTTTTCCAGCCTCTTATTGCTACTTGTCCCAACTTTTTGGGGATTTGTTGACACCGTGAAATTTTGAATCAACGTATTTTTCCTTTAAAATTATACATTTACTCGGATTAAACGTTTGATCTGTCATCTACGTTCTATTACAAATAAAATATTGACATTTGCCATCTCCACATCATTGCATTCAGTTTTTATTCACGATTTGTTTAGTGTCCCAACTTTTTGGGAATCCGGTTTGTACATCTTCCACTTTTTTTATTTTTTTTTGGACTCTCCTGACCCGTTTTTACCATGTAAACCAATCACTCTGGTTTTATTTCTATCCTGTAGTTAGCTTTTCCTGTTGCTGTATCCAATCAAACCCATGATGCACATCTCTCTTGTAACAGTGGATGCTGTATGCCGCTGTTCCCCGCCTATAGCCGTGGTTCCGAGCACTGTGCCAAGTGGTGACCTGTGGCCGGTGCTTCCCATTTCACCGCTGCGGTCCTGGGCTCTGTTTCTGCTATTGCTTCTGAGGATTCCGCTCCACAGCTTCCACTCAGCCCTGGTCACAGCCTGTGTTCGGCTGGTTTCATGTTACACTTCTCTAGGGGGGAGCGCATCACTCCCTGGGCTGTGTGGGTTAGGTCAGGTGACCTCGCTGACCAACCCTGGCTCTCCTGCAGGTACTAAAGTGGCCCTGCCCTCTTCCCAGATGCCTCAGTGTCAAGGTCCTTGCGTTTTTTAGTTCCTGATACTCACGTGTGTTCCTGACCTATACTTCGTTCCTGGATTCTGCTTATCGTCTATTCCCTGCCTGCTTGCTTTGACTCTACTGTTGCAGACACTGATTGTCTGAGCTGTACATGTGCCACCTGCCCTGACCTATTGCCTGTCTGACCACATCTCTGTAGCATCCTTCAGTCCTGCACCATTGCTCCTGGTAACATCTCTGCTCGGCTGACTACGCTTATACATCAGGTACCTACTCAGGTACCTCCTGGTCCGCCCAGACCAACTGCTACTGACTCGGGGATTGCTCTGGGGTAGCCCCTGGCAACTAGCCTAACAGCTCAAGTCTATCCTCACCATCAGAGGTTCCAGTGAAAACCAGGTAGTTGCTTAGACATGCTGTCACCGCCAGTTCTGTGAGAAGGTCTGGCAGACATTCTACTCTACCTCTTGTATGATGTTCTTTGTTTTGGTTTCACTTTCTCATCTTCTTTCCTTCTGCCAGGTGTCACTTCACTTATTTAGGCTAATTGTCTTCCTTTATATTCCATCCCATACTGCCTCACTTTGCGGTTTATACTACTTCCTGGATGAAGTGTTCACTGCTGGACGCTGCTTCTGCTGTTTGCTCAGATAAGTCCTTTACTTTATTGTGTTTCCTTGCTTGCTTAATTCTAGGTGACCCTGACTTCGTCCGTATTGAGTGCAGGGCGCCGGTGGTCGTGTCCCCTGACTAGTATAGTGTTTTCAGGTGTCATACAGACTTAGGTACATGGGCATGCAATAGTCTACCATCAAGACCCTTGCATGTGCATAGCAGTCAGGGAGAGCTCTTAGGGTTTTATATAAGCTCCTTAGTTTGGGATCAAGCCAGTTGCTCATTTATTCATAAGTTCCAGCTATCTACAAACTCCACCCGTTACACACGCCCCTCCAGAGTATAGCCAGTCAGTGGCACAGTGGGTTCACACTCGCTGATCCGTGACATCTCTCTGCCACACCTCCAGCATTGCCTCTAACAACGCTATTTTATAGCTCCTCCCACCCAATTAGTTACATAGACACTCCCCTATCACTTCCCCTTTTGCTTCTTTGACACACTCATGAACAGAAAGAGCAGCATGGAAATGATCATGTGACCACAGACCAGAATCGAAGATAGGAGCAATAAAGTTACAATAAAAGCAATAAAATTACAGCCACCT
Source organism: Bufo gargarizans (assembly GCF_014858855.1). Lineage (NCBI taxonomy): Eukaryota > Metazoa > Chordata > Amphibia > Anura > Bufonidae > Bufo > Bufo gargarizans. Next base: position 485,555,626 of record NC_058082.1, read on the forward strand.
TTATAAATGATTATTTTAGAAGATGTTGATTCAAAGGGGAAAACCCCTTTGAGAAAAACAGTGGCCTTTGTTAGAAGGTGACGGGGTGGCAGTTGTGCAGTAGTCCAGAATAGGGTAACTGCAAAAGAGTTTTGTTGTAATGTTGCAAGTGAAATGTTCTGATTTACTGTTTTTGTATACCGAATAGTATTGTATCGATAAGCCAGGGTTAACTCCTTGACCTAACCCCAATAGATTGCCAGGATATGGACCTGGGTCCACCCCTGCTTAGGGAGTACTGTTCTGTGCTATCTAAGGAAGAGAGAAAACCTACATGGACTTGCTCCTCAGAACTAGGCCTAAGCTTAGGGAATCATTACCCCTAAGGTTTCTACAACTAAAGAACAACCGTTGCATAAAAGTGCTCCAGAAAAAGAAGTTAGAAGGTCCAAAATCTATAAGGCCATACATTGGTGTGAGTCAGAAAGGTATCGTACTAGTCTATAGCAGTTTGGTGAGAGGGAATATTATTAATACACTGTTCCACACTTTGAGGTGGTTTGGCCAGCCGTATCTTAATTCTGTACCCCTCAGCCGGGATTAGAGAAACATCTATTACAAACTTCATTGTCAGCACTAGATTCTGCAGAGAGAGACTTTGAAGAGCAGACACCAGGAGTACCACAACCCCCATCATTGCTGCTATCCATACATTGATTTTGTGGAAGATTTGCATTGTGAACTGCTCAGAATCGTGCCTTGATACTATTCAATGTACCGTTACTCCTATCCTGCACTTTAGTAAAGAGAGACTTATTTATTTATTATCAGTGGCCTGGTTACTTACACTTCAACCATCTGCCAGCCACTTCACCCACATGCCTGCCTTGCACCCTGCGAAAATACCTAACAACCAAGGCCTCCACAATCACCCCTAGGCAGGAGTCCTAACACCAGGCTGTGCCCTGAGTGTGGTTAGACTTCTGTCACTGCACAGCCCTAGAAAGCATCAGTGTAAGGGTTGCCACTGTAATGCCTGTGTACAGATACCATTCCCATACTCTACTCACTTCTCCTGGGCTCGTTCTCTGGCATCACGAACAGGATTACATTCTCTGTGTCCTGCTGAACATGTGGCTCTATTTCTGTGTTGGAAACCCTGAAGAGACTTTATTGGGCTACCAGAGTGTGTTTTGGGGAACGAATGGGCACACTGTGTTGTGGAGAACTGCTGCGGGTATTGTCAACCAGGAGCTAAACACAGAATTGGAGTTGCACAACCCTCACCATAGCTCCACCCAGCCAAGTGTGGAAAAATTAGAGTATCTGGCCAGCATGGGGTGAGAGAGGACATGGTTCTCTGAGCTCCTTTCTCCAGGGGTTTACTGTACCTTTGCTGCAGGGGTTTACTGCAACTACTGAAAAAGCTTTAAGATACAGAAGAACCACTGACATACGACAGTTACCACCAGCCTTGTTGCTAGAAGTCCGCAACCCAAGAGCAAAAGCAGTGAAAAGCACTGAGAGGAATTAAATGGACCCATGAGGAGGGCCACCATCTTAAGAAAGGCATGCTGCTGCCAAACTATTTAAAGAGGATCTGCATTTAAATTGCTGCCACTAACTTTAGACTTTTCAACTAAAAAGATATTGGTGGAAAGTTGTGTGGCATGCTATTTTGTCAGTCTGATGTGGATGCTGACCAAACTTTTTACCTATGCAAATAGAGAGGGGTTGGAGAGTGAATATAGTCAGAATATCTTATATAATGGGAATATTACCCAAATGGAGAACCTGCAGGGACCATGAAGAGTGGGCATCAGTCACCCTGCATCGCTAGACCTCTCTACCACAACTGTAAAAATTATGATGCAGCCTGTGAAATGCTGACCTCTAACAGTAGTGTTTATAACTGCAGCCAGAACCTCGGGACATACTACTACTGCCTTTAAGCCATAACCCACAAAAAGGGGGCACGACACTCATGAATGCTAGACATATCAACAAGAGACCGCCTAACAAGAGTGCTTTGTGCGAGCAAGTTTTGCTTCATTAAGCCAAGATGCCTCATTGCAGATCCCGAGACTTAACACAACTTCTTTAAGATGAACCATAAGAAGAGATACCTGCTACACTGGGGAACATGCAAATTAGCACAAGCCCAAGAGCAAAGCACATGAGTAGAGTTGAGCGAACACCTGGATGTTCGGGTTCGAGAAGTTCGGCCAACTTCCCGGAAATGTTCGGGTTCGGGATCAAGTCAATGGGGACCCGAACTTTTCGGCACTAAAAAGGCTGTAAAACAGCCCAGGAAAGGGCTAGAGGGCTGCAAAAGGCAGCAAAATGTAGAAACAAATGTGGATAGGGAAATGAATAAAAAGAAAAAGAAAATAAATAAAAATTTGCCAATATCAATTGGAGAGAGGTCCCATAGCAGAGAATCAGGCTTCATGTCATAGCAGAGAATCATGCTTCATGTCACCCAACACTGGAACAGGCCACTGTCAGATATTTAGACCCCGGCACCCAGACAGAGGAGAGAGGTCCCATTGAAGAGAATCAGGCTTCATGTCATAGCAGAGAATCAAAAAAGATTGGAATGGCACTCCGTTTTGTAAAGGGGTAAATCCCCAGATTGGAGGTGCTCAGTGGAGAGGCTGTTAATGCCACTAATATATAATACATAAATCCACGGCACACTCAACCATTATTTAGTTTGCAAAAGAATGTTGTATTTTTATTGTGTCCAACACCAACAGATATTGTATCAGAAAGAAAGCAGGGCCAACGTTTCGGTCCTAACCGGACCTTGGTCACGGCCTGTGGGCAATACAGAGAAATATATATAACATCACTAGGTTGTTGGAATACAATAGTCGGACATTGAACGGTAATTAAGAAAAACAAAGAAAAGTAACAATCCACATAATAAGGAAAATCATAAGAAGTACAGCTGAATGAGTGTTAGTATATTTTATGGTGGGGAAAATGAGCCCCAGGGCGAGGGCAGGTCATGGGATCCAAATCCGCTTAGGGCAATATAGAATATTAATATGGATACTAGAAAATTATTAATGGCACCAGGGTCAAATGGCTCCTTTAGATATAAGCAACTATGTATATAATTTGGACCTGGTCACAAAAATACGGAAATGAGGATCATACATGACCGGCTATCAACCATACAGCTCGAGTTGTCCACCACAAAAATATATATGAAGTCCATCATAAATACAAATTCAGCCCTCTAATGCATATCTTATCAGAGGAGCAAAGTAATATATCAAAGAAGTTTGCATACATTAAACATTCACAATGCAGTCCAAGATCAAAGTAGGAAAAATGATCAATGTCTTACCAATGTGCTTCTGGAGCGATGTGTAATCGTTGGTGGTATAGTATGAACTAACGATGTGTTGCTCGTTTATAGTGAGCTGACACGTGAGAAGCGGCGTCTGACGTCATCGCGCCGCGTCATCAGATCGCGTCGCATGTGTGTGGAACGCAGGGCGCATAGATAATGCGTCATCACTAGGCGTCTAGTGTTGCCTAGAAGCGCGGATCAGTAGATGGCGCATGCGTGGAAGTGATCAATAATATCGTCCAAGGAAATACACATAGCTCCAAAACACTGGGCAACAGAGTAAATAGCGGCATATTAATATATAGAATAGCGGCGTATACAACGAAATAAGCAATATCATCAGATGTAGAAGAACTTTGACAGTGATTTATGTAAAATATAATCAAAATTGGCAAATAGTCGAGTTGTTCATTTTCCATGGTGTAAGTCGTTATATATCTTGTATCTTGAGATGTTATGCTATGTACCATCGTCAAATTAAATTCCGGGTCTCAGTTCTTCTAAATCGCAATAGATGTCTGGATTAGTTACCAATGTAAATTAGTACAAGTTAGTACAAAATAAGATAATATGAAAATGTGAAAATGAGAGAATGAGGGTAGTATATATATATATGGAATAGACTTAAGTACAGTTGTTATTGGATAATAGAACCAATAACATTTATAATATCGGCCACCCTCACTATCGTTATGTAATATCTGTCAACCTCCAAAACAAATTAATTAAAGGAATTAAAGATGTTAGAACAACATTGTAGTAGAAGACAACATATATTTACGTTTATAGGCCTACCTATACCTAAGTGTCAGCGCGTCTGGATGGAGAAACAGGAGATAAAAAGAGAGAAGTATGTAGTTAAGAAGACAATTATGATCAAGAACTGCATTCAAATAAATATATCAATACAAGTGTCAAATTAGTCATACCAGATTATTTAATTTAGATTAATAGATCAAACTCCCGGTTTAATCCATAAGGTGTGATAGTTTTTAATTCGTAAATCCAGAAGGACTCTCGCTGCCGCAATAACAGTTTGCGGTTGCCACCCCGTCTTGGCATTGGTACGTGATCAATAATCTGGAATTGTAGCTGGCTAACTGTATGCTGTGACTGTAAAAAGTGATGAGGTATGGGAAGTTCCGTTTTGTTACACCTAATGTCAGATTTATGTTTGCTGATCTGGTCACGGATGGATTGGGAGGTTTCGCCAATGTATGCCTGACCACATGGGCATTTAATCATGTAGACTACATAGGATGTTGCACAAGAGTAGTAGCCTTTAATGTTGTATATTTTGCCAGAGTGTGGATGAGAGAATGTGTTGCCTTTTTTCACATTGGTACATTGCGCACAATTTAAACAGGGAAACGTCCCATTTTTCCGAGGAGCCAGAGTAGGCTGTATAAATTTGGGTTTTTGTGGGCCAATGTCCGCATGAACTAAGGAGTCTCTAAGGTTACGTGGGCGCTTGTAACACATTCTCATTGGGTAAGAGAATTCTGAAATTTCTGGATGAAATTTTTTGAGCAATGGCCAGTGTTTACGGATGATCTGATGTATCTTCGGTACTAATGAGTGGTAGGTAGTGATAAACAGTATTCGTGGAACAGGATTTGGTTTGTTGCTTGATCTATCAATGGAGGCGGCCTGTAGAGATATTTGTTTGAGCTCCTTGTCTAAAAGTGATTGCGGATAACCGCGTGTGCGAAACCTTTGAGCCATTTCTTGTAGACGGATCTCCCTGGTGTGGGATTCACTCACGATTCGTCCGACTCGCATAAATTGGGACTTTGGTAAGGATGTTTTGGTATTTTGAGGATGATTACTGGAAAAAAGAAGGAGGGTGTTTCTATCAGTGGGTTTCTTATATAAGTCCACTGTGAGTTTGCCATCAGTCTTGACTATTAGTGTATCAAGAAAATGAACTGAATGTTTACTGATGGTAACCGTAAATCGTAAATCTGCTGTGATGTTATTGAGAAAGTCGAAAAATTGGTCGAACGAATCGCGGGTGCCTTCCCACACCAGGAAGATATCGTCGATGTAGCGGCGCCATATTTTGCAATGTTGTTGAAAGGTAGGGTAAGAATATACATGCAATCACTTTTAGACAAGGAGCTCAAACAAATATCTCTACAGGCCGCCTCCATTGATAGATCAAGCAACAAACCAAATCCTGTTCCACGAATACCGTTTATCACTACCTACCACTCATTAGTACCGAAGATACATCAGATCATCCGTAAACACTGGCCATTGCTCAAAAAATTTCATCCAGAAATTTCAGAATTCTCTTACCCAATGAGAATGTGTTACAAGCGCCCACGTAACCTTAGAGACTCCTTAGTTCATGCGGACATTGGCCCACAAAAACCCAAATTTATACAGCCTACTCTGGCTCCTCGGAAAAATGGGACGTTTCCCTGTTTAAATTGTGCGCAATGTACCAATGTGAAAAAAGGCAACACATTCTCTCATCCACACTCTGGCAAAATATACAACATTAAAGGCTACTACTCTTGTGCAACATCCTATGTAGTCTACATGATTAAATGCCCATGTGGTCAGGCATACATTGGCGAAACCTCCCAATCCATCCGTGACCGGATCAGCAAACATAAATCTGACATTAGGTGTAACAAAACGGAACTTCCCATACCTCATCACTTTTTACAGTCACAGCATACAGTTAGCCAGCTACAATTCCAGATTATTGATCACGTACCAATGCCAAGACGGGGTGGCAACCGCAAACTGTTATTGCGGCAGCGAGAGTCCTTCTGGATTTACGAATTAAAAACTATCACACCTTATGGATTAAACCGGGAGTTTGATCTATTAATCTAAATTAAATAATCTGGTATGACTAATTTGACACTTGTATTGATATATTTATTTGAATGCAGTTCTTGATCATAATTGTCTTCTTAACTACATACTTCTCTCTTTTTATCTCCTGTTTCTCCATCCAGACGCGCTGACACTTAGGTATAGGTAGGCCTATAAACGTAAATATATGTTGTCTTCTACTACAATGTTGTTCTAACATCTTTAATTCCTTTAATTAATTTGTTTTGGAGGTTGACAGATATTACATAACGATAGTGAGGGTGGCCGATATTATAAATGTTATTGGTTCTATTATCCAATAACAACTGTACTTAAGTCTATTCCATATATATATATATATACTACCCTCATTCTCTCATTTTCACATTTTCATATTATCTTATTTTGTACTAACTTGTACTAATTTACATTGGTAACTAATCCAGACATCTATTGCGATTTAGAAGAACTGAGACCCGGAATTTAATTTGACGATGGTACATAGCATAACATCTCAAGATACAAGATATATAACGACTTACACCATGGAAAATGAACAACTCGACTATTTGCCAATTTTGATTATATTTTACATAAATCACTGTCAAAGTTCTTCTACATCTGATGATATTGCTTATTTCGTTGTATACGCCGCTATTCTATATATTAATATGCCGCTATTTACTCTGTTGCCCAGTGTTTTGGAGCTATGTGTATTTCCTTGGACGATATTATTGATCACTTCCACGCACATGCGCCATCTACTGATCCGCGCTTCTAGGCAACACTAGACGCCTAGTGATGACGCATTATCTATGCGCCCTGCGTTCCACACACATGCGACGCGATCTGATGACGCGGCGCGATGACGTCAGACGCCGCTTCTCACGTGTCAGCTCACTATAAACGAGCAACACATCGTTAGTTCATACTATACCACCAACGATTACACATCGCTCCAGAAGCACATTGGTAAGACATTGATCATTTTCCTACTTCTGATCTTGGACTGCATTGTGAATGTTTAATGTATACAAACTTCTTTGATATATTACTTTGCTCCTCTGATAAGATATGCATTAGAGGGCTGAATTTGTATTTATGATGGACTTCATATATATTTTTGTGGTGGACAACTCGAGCTGTATGGTTGATAGCCGGTCATGTATGATCCTCATTTCCGTATTTTTGTGACCAGGTTCAAATTATATACATAGTTGCTTATATCTAAAGGAGCATTTGACCCTGGTGCCATTAATAATTTTCTAGTATCCATATTAATATTCTATATTGCCCTAAGCGGATTTGGATCCCATGACCTGCCCTCGCCCTGGGGCTCATTTTCCCCACCATAAAATATACTAACACTCATTCAGCTGTACTTCTTATGATTTTCCTTATTATGTGGATTGTTACTTTTCTTTGTTTTTCTTAATTACCGTTCAATGTCCGACTATTGTATTCCAACAACCTAGTGATGTTATATATATTTCTCTGTATTGCCCACAGGCCGTGACCAAGGTCCGGTTAGGACCGAAACGTTGGCCCTGCTTTCTTTCTGATACAATATCTGTTGGTGTTGGACACAATAAAAATACAACATTCTTTTGCAAACTAAATAATGGTTGAGTGTGCCGTGGATTTATGTATTATATAGCAGAGAATCAGGCTTCACGTCACCCACCACTGGAACAGGCCACTGTCAGATATTTTGGCCCTGGCACCCAGACAGAGGAGAGAGGTCCCATAGCAGAGAATCAGGCTTCATGTCATAGCAGAGAATCATGCTTCATGTTGCCCAACACTGGAACAGGCCACTGTCAGATATTTAGACCCTGGCACCCAGACAGAGGAGAGAGGTCCCATTGCAGAGAATCAGGCTTCATGTCATAGCAGAGAATCAGGCTTCATGTCATAGCAGAGAATCAGGCTTCATGTCATAGCAGAGAATCAGGCTTCAAGTCACCCACCACTGGAACAGGCCATTGTCAGATATTTTGGCCCTGGCACCCAGACAGAGGAGAGAGGTCCCATTGCAGAGAATCAGGCTTCATGTCACCCAACACTGGAACAGGCCACTGTCAGATATTTTTAGGACCCGGCACCCAGACAGAGGAGAGAGGTCCCATAGCAGAGATTCAGGCTTCATGTCATAGCAGAGAATCAGGCTTCATGTCATAGCAGAGAATCAGGCTTCATGTCATAGCAGAGAATCAGGCTTCACGTCACCCACCACTGGGACAGGCCATTGTCAGATATTTTGGCCCTGGCACCCAGACAGAGGAGAGAGGTCCCATTGCAGAGAATCAGGCTTCATGTCATAGCAGAGAATCAGGCTTCACGTCACCCACCACTGGAACAGGCCATTGTCAGATATTTTGGCCCTGGCACCCAGACAGAGGAGAGAGGTCCCATAGCAGAGAATCAGGCTTCATGTCATAGCAGAGAATCAGGCTTTATGTCATAGCGGAGAATCAGGCTTTATGTCATAGCAGAGAATCAGGCTTCACGTCACTCAACACTGGAACAGGCCATTGTCAGATATTTTGGCCCCGGCACCCAGACAGAGGAGAGAGGTCCCATTGCAGAGAATCAGGCTTCATGTCACCCAACACTGGAACAGTCCCCTGTCAGATATTTTTAGGCATCGGCACCCAGACAGAGGAGAGAGGTCCCATAGCAGAGAATCAGGATTCATGTCATAGCAGAGAATCAGGCTTCAAGTCATAGCAGAGAATCAGGCTTCATGTCATAGCAGAGAATCAGGCTTCAAGTCATAGCAGAGAATCAGGCTTCAAGTCATAGCAGAGAATCAGGCTTCAAGTCATAGCAGAGAATCAGGCTTCATGTCATAGCAGAGAATCAGGCTTCATGTCACCCACCACTGGAACAGGCTATTGTCAGATATTTAGGCCCCGGCACCCAGACAGAGGAGAGAGGTCCCATTGCAGAGAATCAGGCTTCATGTCATAGCAGAGAATCAGGTTTCATGTCACCCAACACTGGAACAGGCCACTGTCAGATATTTTTAGGCCCCGACACCCAGACAGAGGAGAGAGGTCCCATAGCAGAGATTCAGGCTTCATGTCATAGCAGAGATTCAGGCTTCATGTCATAGCAGAGATTCAGGCTTCATGTCACCCAACACTGGAACAGGCCACTGTCAGATATTTTTAGGCCCCGGCACCCGGACAGAGGAGAGAGGTCCCATTGCAGAGAATCAGTTTCATGTCATAGCAGAGAATCATGCTTCATGTCACCCAACACTGGAACAGGCCACTGTCAGATATTTTTAGGCCCCGACACCCAGACAGAAGAGAGAGCTCCCATAGCAGAGATTCAGGCTTCATGTCATAGCAGAGAATCATGCTTCATGTCACCCAACACTGGAACAGGCCACTGTCAGCTATTTTTAGGCCCCGGCACCCAAACAGAGGAGAGAGGTCCCATTGCAGAGAATCAGGCTTCATGTCATAGCAGAGAATCAGGCTTCATGTCACCCAACACTGGAACAGGCCACTGTCAGATATTTTTAGACCCCGGCACCCAGACAGAGGAGAAAGGTCCCATTGCAGAGAATCAGGCTTCATGTCATAGCAGAGAATCATGCTTCATGTCATCCAACACTGGAACAGGCCACTGTCAGATATTTTTAGGCCCCGGCACCCAGACAGAGGAGAGAGGTCCCATAGCAGAGATTCAGTCTTCATGTCATAGAAGAGAATTAGGCTTCATGTCACCCAACACTGGAACAGGCCACTGTCAGATATTTTTAGGCCACGGCACCCAGAAAAAGGAGAGGTTCATTCAACTTTGGGTTGCCCCGCAATATAATGGTAAAATAAAAATAAAAAGAGGATTGATTGAGGAAGTGCCCTGGAGTACAATAAAATATGGTTAAGGGGAGGTAGTTATAAATGTCTAATCTGCACAAGGGATGGACAGGTCCTGTGGGATCCATGCCTGGTTCATTTTTATGTACGTCAGCTTGTCCACATTGGCTATAGACAGGCGGCTGCGTTTGTCTGTAATGACGCCCCCTGCCGTGCTGAATACACGTTCAGACAAAACGCTGGCCGCCAGGCAGGCCAGCACCTCCAAGGCATAAAAGGCTAGCTCTGGCCACGTGGACAATTTGGAGACCCAGAAGTTGAATGGGGCCGAACCATCAGTCAGTACGTGGAGGGGTGTGCACACGTACTGTTCCACCATGTTAGTGAAATCTTGCCTCCTGCTAACAGGTGGTGGTGCAGTTAGCTGTGGCGTGTTGAAAAAACTTTTCCACATCTCTGCCATGCTAACCCTGCCCTCAGAGGAGCTGGCCGTGAAACAGCTGTGTTGGCGACCTCTTGCTCCTCCTCTGCCTTCGCCTTGGGCTTCCACTTGTTCCCTTGTGACATTTGGGAATGCTCTCAGTAGCGCGTCTACCAATGTGCGCTTGTACTCGCGCATCTTCCTATCACGCTCCAGTGCAGGAAGTAAGGTGGGCACATTGTCTTTGTACCGGGGATCCAGCAGGGTGGCAAACCAGTAGTCCGCACACGTTAAAATGTGGGCAACTCTGCTGTCGTTGCGCAGGCACTGCAGCATGTAGTCGCTCATGTGTGCCAGGCTGCCCAGAGGTAAGGACAAGCTGTCCTCTGTGAGAGGTGTATCGTCATCGTCCTGCGTTTCCCCCCAGCCACGCACCAGTGATGGGCCCGAGCTGCGTTGGGTGCCACCCCGCTGTGAACATGCTTCATCCTCATCCTCCTCCTCCACCTCCTCCTCATCCTCGTCCTCCTTGTTCTCCAGTAGTGGGCCCTGGCTGGCCACATTTGTACCTGGCCTCTGCTGTTGCAAAAAACCTTGCTCTGAGTCACTTTGAAGAGACTGGCCTGAAAGTGCTAAAAATTACCCCTCTTCCTCCTCCTCCTGGGCCACCTCCTCTTCCATCATCGCCCTAAGTGTTTTCTCAAGGAGACATAGAAGTGGTATTGTAACGCTGATAACGGCGTCATCGCCACTGGCCATGTTGGTGGAGTACTCGAAACAGCGCAACAGGGCACACAGGTCTCGCATGGGGGCCCAGTCATTGGTGGTGAAGTGGTGCTGTTCTGCAGTGCGACTGACCCGTGCGTGCTGCAGCTCGCACAGTCTGTCCAGCATGTGCAAGGTGGAGTTCCACCTGGTGGGCATGTCGCATATGAGGCGGTGAGCGGGAAGGCCGAAGTTACACTGTAGCGCAGACAGGCGAGCAGCGGCAGGATGTGAACGCCGGAAGCGCGAACAGACGGCCCGCACTTTATGCAGCAGTTCTGACATGTCGGGGTAGTTGTGAATAAACTTCTGCACCACCAAATTCGACACATGCGCCAGGCAAGGGATGTGCGTCAAACCGGCTAGTCCCAGAGCTGCAACGAGATTTCGCCCATTATCACACACCACCAGGCCGGGCTTGAGGCTCACCGGCAGCAACCACTCGTCGGTCTGTTGTTCTATACCCCGCCACAACTCCTGTGCGGTGTGGGGCCTGTCCCCCAAACATATGAGTTTCAGAATGGCCTGCTGACGTTTACCCCGGGCTGTGCTGAAGTTGGTGGTAAAGGTGTGTGGCTGACTGGATGAGCAGGTGGAAGAAGAGGAGGAGGAAGCTGAGTAGGAGGAGGAGGCAACAGGAGGCAAAGAAGGTTTCCCTGCGATCCTTGGCGGCGGAAGGACGTGCGCAAAACAGCTCTCCGCCTGGGGCCCAGCCGCCACTACATTTACCCAGTGTGCAGTTAGGGAGATATAGCGTCCCTGGCCGTGCTTACTGGTCCACGTATCTGTGGTTAGGTGGACCTTGCCACAGATGGCGTTGCGCAGTGTAACACTTGATTTTATCAGATACTTGGTTGTGCAGGGAAGGCACGGCTCTCTTGGAGAAGTAGTGGCGGCTGGGAACAACATACTGTGGGACAGCAAGCAACATGAGCTGTTTGAAGCTGTCTGTGTCCACCAGCCTGAATGACAGCATTTCATAGGCCAGTAGTTTAGAAATGCTGGCATTCAGGGCCAGGCATCGAGGGTGGCTAGGTGGGAATTTACGCTTTCTCTCAAATGTTTGTGAGATGGAGAGCTGAACGCTGCCGTGTAACATGGTTGAGATGCTTGGTGACGGAGGTGGTGGTGTTGGTGGTACATCCTCTGTTTGCTGGGCGGCAGGTGCCAACGTTCCTCCAGAGGCAGAGGAAGAGGCCGAGACGGCAGCAGCAGAAGAGGCCGAGGCCGCAGCAGCAGAAGAGGCAGCAGGGGGAGCCTGAGTGAGTTCCTTGTTTTTAAGGTGTTTACTTCACTGCAGTTCATGCTTTGCATGCAGGTTGTGCTAAGGTTCAGAACGTTAATGCCTCGCTTCAGGCTCTGATGGCACAGCGTGCAAACCACTCGGGTCTTGTCGTCAGCACATTGTTTGAAGAAGTGCCATGCCAGGTAACTGCTTGAAGCCGCCTTTGGGGTGCTCGGTCCCAGATGGTGGCGGTCAGTAGCAGGCGGAGTCTTTGGCGGTGGTTGTTCTGCTTTTGCCCACTGCTCCCTCTTTTGCTACACTGTTGGCTCAGTCTCACCACTGCATCCTCCTCCGAACTCTGAAAGTCAGTGACACGACCTTCATTCCATGTGGGGTCTAGGACCTCATCGTCCCCTGCATCGTCTTCCACCTAGTCTTCCTCACTGACCTCCTGTTCAGTCTGCACACTGCAGAAAGACGCAGCAGTTGATACAGCAGAAACCACTGATTTAGGGAATTGCTAAGTTGGGAATTGTATTTCAACCCAGAACAAAAACTGTGCTTTGACGGACACTAAATAACTTGACCAGCCACAGCAATAACCACAGATTTAGCTGAATATAAATTGTAGGCCTAGTATTTAGGCCCTGGATGACAGGTATCCCTTTTACGGACAGAATTAGACTTGAGAATGCACGGTAGCATGTGAAGTTATTGAGGATGACCCTATCCGCACCTTCAATCTAATATACCCTTTTATGGATAGATTTAAAGTTGGCCTGATACAGCAGAAACCACAGATTTAGGGAATTGCTAAGTTGGGAATTGTATTTCAACCCAGAACAAAACTGTGCTTTGGCGGACACTAAATAAATTGACCAGCCACAGCAGTATCAACAGATTTAGCTGAATATAAATTGTAGGCCTATTATTTAGGAGCTGGATGACAGCTATACGCTACAGACAGAATTAGACTTGGAAATGCACGGTAGCGTGTGAAGTTATTGAGGATGACCCTAGCCGCACCTTCAATCTAATATACCCTTTTATGGATAGATTTAAAGTTGGCCTGATACAGCAGAAACCACTAATTTAGAGAATTGCTAAGTTGGGAATTGTATTTCAACCCAGAACAAAAACTGTGCTTTGGCGGACACTAAATAAATTGACCAGCCACAGCAGTAACAACAGATTTAGCTGAATATAAATTGTAGGCCTAGTATTTAGGGGCTGAATGACAGGTATACGTTTACGGACAGAATTAGACTTGGAAATGCACGGTAGCGTGTGAAGTTATTGTGGATGACCCTATCAGCACCTTCAATCTAATATACTCTTTTATGGATCGATTTAAACTTGGCCTGATACAGTAGAAACCACTGATTTAGGGAATTGCTAAGTTGGGAATTGTATTTCAACCCAGAACAAAAATATATCCTTTGCCAGACAGCAGACAGTATTACAATTGGCTGGCCACAGCTGAAACACCAGATTTAGGGTACTGCTATTTTGGCAATTGTATTTCACCCCTCAATAAAATAGCAAGCACAGCCAGCCATAGCAAAAAAAAACTAAAACACTATTGATGGTTAAATGGACTTGGTGGCAGCTTGTGCTGGCGCACCACAAGACACTAAATGGCCGCCGATCACCCCAGAAAAAAGTGACTAAAAAACGCTCTGAGCAGCCTAAAAACAGTGAGCAATTGAATAGCAGAAGATGAATAATTCACAGCTATAGATCGATCACTTCATTAAGTGTTTTTGCTCAGTAAATCCCTGTCTAGTGCCTAATCTCGCCCTAACAGTCGCAGCTGCAACCTCTCCCTACACTGTTCAGAGCAGAGTGACGTGCGGCGCTACGTGACTCCAGCTTAAATAGAGGCTGGGTCACATGCTGCACTGGCCAATCACAGCCATGCCAATAGTAGGCATGGCTGTGATGGCCTCTTGGGGCAAGTAGTATGACGCTTGTGGATTGGCTGCTTTGCAGCCTTTCAAAAAGCGCCAAGAAAGTGCCGAACACTGAACCCGAACCCGGACTATACAGTTCGGGTTCACTCATCCCTACACATGAGTCTAGTGTAATATCTAGCCACGGTTGACCATAGCCATGCCGTCCTCCCAGCTAGGCATTGATCCTAGGTCACCTGAACCGACTCCTTCTCTTGCATCTCCAGCAGAGGAGAGCCCCAAAAGCCTAGATGTACCAGCTGCTATGGCAGTATCCCCTTCCCTTGAAGTGAACCCAAAGAGTGATGCTTTTACAAATACTGCACATTTTGTACTCTGGAACCACAAAGGAAAACAGCTCCTGTCCATAAGGGCCCATGACGCTACCTCGTGTTGCTGTCTGGAAGATTTAACATTGGCCATTTCCACTGCCAAGAAGCATCAAAGGTCTGCAGGAGTGGCCCATCCAGCAACGGGTCCAAATTCTGCTGAAAGCGAGTGCCAGTACTCCAGCCATGATTTACCTGCTAGAGCTACAGCCAGTGCAGTGACAAGACCTGCAGTCAGCATCGCTGATCCACCTTAGTAGAAAACTCTAGAGGGTGTATCATCAGTTGTGACCAGCTTCACAAGCCCGAAAGCAATGAGATACTGGAGTAAGAGACTGTTTATGTATGTTGCTGGCCTCATGGAGCCTGCCCAGAAACTCTCCTCCTTATTACATGGCTCTATTAACGCCCAATTTATATCCAAGTTGTGTTATTGCATCACCTATTCTCAGGGTAAGCACTAGTGCCTGGGATATCTTATAACGTTCAAGCTACATATCTAGAGAAAAAACTGACGCACTAAAGCTCTCTGATAATTAGTTTCCATAAATAATTTTTGTAAAAAAGTGTTGCAATGTGTAAGAGAAGTACCTAAAACATTTTGATAAACAGTTTTGGAATGTTTAAGCTTTGAGCCCATTGTGAAAGACTCAAAGGCATCTGAGCCACTATAAATATGTTTTTTAAGTTTTGACGTTGTGCCAGGGAATCTAGGCTTATCGTTTGTATTCTGCATGTGCTTTAACCCTATTTTGCAGGAAAGGTCAAGAGAAGGGAGCTAGCTCAGTCCTGTAACTTTGAGTATATCTTAACTGGCGGAGGAACTGCATGAGGTATGTCACCCATAGGCTCCCATGTTAACAAAACGCATACAGTAAAGTATACTGGATGCTTCTGCATAGAATAATATCCAGTTCTCTATTATGCCATTCTATAGAGCAGAAAAGTACAGTACTTTGTTACTCTTTCTGTCAGGTGAATGTGGGCTTATGGATTTATTTGGCATACACTCCCTGTCCAACAAAAGTCGCAACCAAAAAGAAAAAAAGATTCTCAATGGGGTTAAGGTCTGGACTCTGTGGTGGCCAATCCATGTGTGAAAATGATGTCTCATGCTCCCTGAACCACTCTTTCACAATTTGAGCCCGATGAATCCTGGCATTGTCATCTTGGAATATGCCTGTGCCATCAGGGAAGAACAAATCCATTGATGGAATAACCTGGTCATTCAGTATGTTCAGGTAGTCAGTAGTCTTGGAGCACATACTGTTGCTGAACCTAGACCTGACCAACTGCAGCAACCCCAGATCATAGCACTGCCCCCACAGGCTTGTACAGTAGGCACTAGGCATGATGGGTGCATCACTTCATCTGCCTATCTTCTTGCCCTGATGCACCCATCACTCTGGAACAGGGTAAATCTGGACTCATCAGACCACATGACATTCTTCCATTGCTCCAGAGTCCAATCTTTATGCTCCCTAGCAAATTGAAGCCTTTTTTTCTGGTTTGCCTCACTGATTAGTGGTTTTCTTACGGCTACACAGCTGTTCAGTCCCAATCCCTTGAGTTCCCTTTGCATTGTACGTGTGGAAATGCTCTTACTTTCACTATAAAGCATAGCCCTGAGTTCTACTGTTGTTTTTCTTCAATTTGATTTCACCAAACGTTTAAGTGATCACCAATCATGATCATTCAGGATTTTTTCCGGCCACATTTCTTCCTCGAATACGATGGGTCCCCACCATCCTTCCAGTTTTTAATAATGCGTTGGACAGTTCTTAACCCAATTTTAGTAGTTTCTGCAATCTCCTTAGAGGTAACTATTGAAATAGTTAATGCAAACAATGCTTCCATTTTTCATCTTACTCTTCCCACTTTTCAAAACCCTCCTGACATACCCCAACATCCCTTCACTCAGCAAGGAACTATTTATCTTTCCTTCCATCTTACCTACTCATCTAACTGCATGCACAAACCTGTTTGGACACATACAGTTGCAAGAAAAAGTATGTGAACCCTTTGGAATGATATGGATTTCTGCACAAATTGGTCATAAAATGTGATCTGATCTTCATCTAAGTCACAACAATAGACAATCACAGTTTGCTTAAACTAATAACACACAAAAAATTAAATGTTACCATGTTTTTATTGAACACACCATGTAAACATTCACAGTGCAGGTAGAAAAAGTATGTGAACCCTTGGATTTAATAACTGGTTGAACCTCCTTTGGCAGCAATAACTTCAACTTTCCTTTAGTTGCAGATCAGACGTCCACAACGGTCAGGAGTAATTCTTGACCATTCCTCTTTACAGAACTGTTTCAGTTCAGCAATATTCTTGGGATGTCTGGTGTGAATCGCTTTCTTAAGGTCATGCCACAGCATCTCAATCGGATTGAGGTCAGGACTCTGACTGGGCCACTCCAGAAGGCGTATTTTCTTCTGTTTAGGCCATTTTGTTGTTGATTTACTTCTATGCTTTGGGTCGTTGTCCTGTTGCAACACCCATCTTCTGTTGTGGATAGATGGCCTTAAGTTCTCCTGCAAAATGTCTTGATAAACTTGGGAATTAATTTTTCCTTTAATGATAGCAATCCGTCCAGGCCTTCATGCAGCAAAGCAGCCCCAAACCATGATGCCCCCACCACCATACTTCACAGTTGGGATGAGGTTTTGATGTTGGTGTGCTGTGCCTATTTTTCTCCACACATAGTGTTGTGTGTTTCTTCCAAACAACTCAACTTTGGTTTCATCTGTTCACAGAATATTTTGCCAGTACTCCTGTGGAACATCCAGGTGCTCTTGTGCAAACTGTTAACGTGCAGCAATATTTATTTTGACTTCCTCTGTGGTATCCTCCCATGAAATCCATTCTTGTTTAGTGTTTTACGTATCGTATATTCGCTAACAGGGATGTTAGCATATGCCAGAGACTTTTGTAAGTCTTTAGCTGACACTCTAGGATTTTTCTTCACCTCATTGAGCAGTCTGTGCTGTGATCTTGCAGTCATCTTTACAGGACGGCCACTCCTAGGGAGAGTAGCAGCAGTGCTGAATTCTCTCCATTTATAGACAATTTGTCTTACCGTGGACTGATGAACAACAAGGCTTTTAGATATACTTTTATAACCATTTCCTGCTTTATGCAAGTCAAAAATTCTTAATCGTAGGTCTTCTGAAAGCTCTTTTGTGTGAGGCATCATTCACATCTGGCGATGCTTCTTGTGAAAAGCAAACCCAAAACTGGTGTGTGTTTTTTTATAGGGCAGGGCAGGGCAGCTGTAACCAACACCTCCAATCTCATCTCATTGATTGGACTCCAGTTGGCTGACACCTCACTCCAATTAGCTCTTGGAGATGTCATTAGTCTAGGGGTTCACATACTTTTTCCACCTGCACTGTAAATGTTTACATGGTGTGTTCAATAAAAACATGGTAACATTTAATTCTTTATGTGTTATTAGTTTAAGCAGACTGAGATTGTCTATTGTTGTGAAGATCAGATCACATTTTATGACCAATTTGTGCAGAAATCCATATCATTCCAAAGGGTTCAGATACTTTTTCTTGCAACTATAAAACACCACCTTCCCAAACACAGACAGCCCCCTCATGCCCTCTCCTACTTCCACCTACTAACACTTTCTCTGCTTCTCCTTCTTGCTGATGATATCTCTCCAATGCCAGGCCCCGCTCAGCAAATCCCCACTATCACCTCTACCTCCCACTACCACTCTCCTTCTACAAACTTCTGCAACACCTTCAACATGAAAACCCTGACCGCTTTTCCCTTGGTCCCTCTTGCAGGAGAATTATGGAACGCTCGCTCTGTCTGTAAAAAACTATCCTACATTCATGACTTCTTCATCTCTCACAAACTTTCCTTTCTGGGTCTCATAGAAACATGGCTGACACCCTCAGACACTGCCTCCCCTGCTGCACTCTTTTATAGCGGATTTTATTTAACTCACACACCTCCGCCCCAGCTGCAAACATGGTGGAGGAGTTGGTCTTCTTCTATTAGATAACTGCTCCTACAGCCCAACTTCACTGCCACCCTCCATTACGCTCACTTCATTTGAAGTACACACTCTTCGCATCTATTCTCCCTCCAACTCCAAGTAGCCATCAATTACTGCCCCCAAGGCCCAGCCACCATCTTTCTTGACCACTTCAAAACCTGGCTCCTACACTTTATTTCTGCAGACATCCCCACTATCATCATGGGTGACTTCAACATCCCCATTGACAGTTGCCATTCAGCCGCCTCTAAGCCTTTATTACTCTTCCTCCTTCAGCCTCTCACAGTGGTCCTCCGCTCCCACCCACAGAGATGGTCACACTCTAGATCTGATCTTTACCTGCCTCTGCTCCCTATCTAACCTTTCCAATTCACCTCTCACCCCTATCTGACCACAACCTACTCACCTTTTCTTCACTGATCTCTTATACTGCCCCCCCCAGTCCACACATTAGCACACCCCCGCAGGAACCTTAAACATCTTGACTTTTGCTTGCTTTCTGACTCTCTTCTGCCACTCTCTACCATTTGTTCCCTCCAGGATGTAGATGCTGCCACCACTCTGTATAACACCACAATAAGTACAGCTCTGGACTTTGCTGCCCCCCACACACACAACAAAACACAAAAAATAAACAAACAACCCTGGCACACCAGCCTGACCAAAAAACTCAGACAAGATTCCAGGGCTGTAGAGCGGCGATAGAAGAAATCCCATTCTAAGGATCACTTTACCACATACAAGCAATCCCTCCTCATTTTGAAATTCTCACTCAATGATGCAAAACAGGCCTACTTCTCATCTCTCATACCTTCCCTGTCCCACAACCCTAAACAACTTTTCAACACTTTCAACTCTCTTCTCTCTCCCCCAGAGCCCCCACCCTCACCTCTCATCTCAGCTGAGGACTTTGCCACATACTTAAAACTAAAGATCATCAACATTAGAGAAAGCTTTAGTGCACAGTCCCCACAGACCCTATTCACAACTGCTCAGTCCTCTTCTCCCAAAACCAGCTTTTCCAGCATTACAGAAGAAAAACTTTCCACCCTTCTCTCCAGATCACATCTCACCACCTGAACACTTGACCCAATGCCATCCCACCTCATCCCTAACCTCACCACAGTGTTTATCCGAGCCTTAACTCAGCTCTTCAACCTATAACTAACCTCTGGTGTCTTCCTCTCTAGTTTTAAACATGCTACCATTCAGTGGCGACTCTAGGAACAATATATAGGGGGGGGGGGGGCACAAAGATACCACAGTCAAAAATGGGGGGGCAAAAACAAAATAAGTATATAGAAATAAGATTACAAAATACGAGAGAGTTGCGGTCTGCAGGGATACAGTTATAATAAAACAATTTACTTACAAAAGAAGCTATTGAGTCATCTGCTGTGGCGTCCTCTGCTTGCTTCCACGGATTCTTTCCCCTTCTTTCTGTCTCTCGTCAGTGCACAGGCGCACTGTTATGGTGGATCTGTGGAAGACACACTGTTATGGGGGATCTGTGGATGACACATTATGCCTCTCATTAGCCCTCATTATGCCTCTCATCACTCCCATATCAGCCCCCATATCAGCACTTATGCCTCATTAGCCCCCATTATAAGCCCTTATGCCTCATTAGCCCCCATTATTCTTCTTATTAGCCCCATTAGCCCCCATTATGCCTCATTAGCCCACATTATGCCTCTAATTAGCCCCCATTATGCCTCTTATTAGCCCCCATATGCCTCCAATTAGCTCCATATGCCTCCAATTAGCCCCCATATGCCTTCAATTAGCCCCCATATGCCTCCTATTAGCCCCCATATGCCTCCAATTAACCCCATATGCCTCCAATTAGCCCCATAGACCCCATATGCCTCCAATTAGCCCCCATATGCCTCCAATTAGCCCCCATATGCCTCCAATTAGCCCCCATATGCCTCCTATTAGCCCCCATATGCCTCCTATTAGCCCCATATGCCTATTAGCCCCCATATGCCTCCAATTAGCCCCATATGCCTCCTATTAGCCCCATATGCCTCCTATTAGCCCCATATGCCTCCTATTAGCCCCCAAATATGCCTCCAATTAGCCCCCAAATATGCCTCCAAATGCCCCCATATGCCTCCAATTAGCCCCCAAATATGCCTCCAATTAGCCCCCAAATATGCCTCCAATTAGCCCCATATGCCTCCTATTAGCCCCATATGCCTCCTATTAGCCCCCATATGCCTCCTATTAGCCCCATATGCCTCCTATTAGCCCCATATGCCTCCTATTAGCCCCCATAATGCCCCCAGCAGCCACATTTTTTATAAAATAAAATAAAAAAAAACACTTACCTCTCCTGCTCCTGGACGGACGCCGCCTGCCATTTTCTCCCTCCTCAGTCGACTGTTCTCTAAACTGGCGCGCACAGCGTGAGGTCACAGAGCGACCTCACGCTGTGCGCAGCCCTGCACAGTCGACAGCCGAGGACCAGGAAGTGGTGAGTACAGAGCGTTCACCACTTCCTGGTCCTTCTGTACTAATGAGCGCTTCCATAATGGAAGCGCTCATTAGTATTCACTCGGGGGAATCAGCGGGGGGGCACCTGGGGGGGCAAGGAACAACATAGGGGGGGGCAATTGCCCCCCCCCTCGCCCCCCTCTAGCGACACCACTACTACCATTACACCCATCCTCAAAAGGCTTCATTTGACGCATCTTCTTTGTCCAGTTATGGCCCCATATCACTTCTTCCATATGCCTCAAAGCTACTTGAACAACAGGTCCATTCTGAACTGTCCTTTCACCTTTCCTCCTGCTCCCTCTTTGACCGGCTACAATCCGACCCCACCACCCAACTAAAACTGCCCTTACCAAAGTCACCAATGACCTCCTAACAGCCCAAAAAAAACATTACTATGTCGTCCTCCTCCTTGACCTGTTCTCTGCCTTTGACACCGTCAACCACTCCCTTCTGTTACAAACTCTCTCATCTCTTGGCATCACTGACCTTTCCCTCTCCTGGATAACATCATACCTCACAGACTGGACATTTAGCGTCTCCCACTCTCACACCACCTCTTCATCTCATTCCCTCTCTGTTGGTGCCCCACAAGGCTCTCCTATATCTACACCCTTGGCCTGGGACAGCTCATAGTGTCCCATGGCTTCAGTATCACTTGTATGCTGCCGACACACAAATCTACCTCTCTGGTCTAGACATCATCACCTTGCTATCCAGAGTCCCACAACTCCTATCTTACATATCCTCCTTCTTCTCCTCTCGCTTTCTTAAACTTAACATGGATAAAACAGGATTTATCATCTTTCCCCCATCTTGCTCAACCCCCTCCCTAAATAGACCTATCTATCACGATCAATGGCTGCACACTCTCCCGGTCAACCAAGTCCGCTGCCTTGGAGTGATCTTAGATTCTGCCCTCTGCATCAGACTGCACATCCAAGCCCTTTCCACCACCTGCCTTCTCCAACTCAAAAATATCTCCTGCATCTGCGAATTCCTTAACCATGAGTCTGTAAAATTGCTTGTACATGCCCTCATTATCTCCCACCTAGACTACTGCAACATCCTCCTCTGTGGCCTTCCATCTAGCACTCTCACACCCCTCCAATTTATCCTCAACTCTGCTGCCTGACTGATCCACCTTTCTGCCCTTACTCCTTTGCCTATCCCCTCTGCCAATCCCTTCACTGGCTCTCTATTGCCCAGCAAATTCAGTTCAAAATTGTAACAAATATGCATAAAGTCGCCCACAACCTGTCCCCTCCATACATCTCCGAGCCACTTTCCCGATACATCTCCAAACGTAATCTCCGATCCTCACAAGACCTCCTTCTTTCCTCCCCTCTCATCACCTCTTTCCACAACCGCCTCCAAGATTTCTCCCATGCATCCCCCATACTCTGGAACTTTCTACCCCAACATATCAGACTCTCACATACAGTGATTAATAAACACAGGTTACACAAAATTAGATTAAGTAGAGGGCCAAAGCCAATAATGGACAGCATCACAACCCCTCAACAAGCCCATTCAACATGGAACAGATACACGTATACAAAAAAGCTGAGTCAGGCTCTGAGCAGCAGCATATAGGAATCGTTATTTCCCTATTACAGGTTGATCCCCAGGAGTGGGCTTGCCTGTCCTAGTATCAGTTGACAGCTTCTTTTGAGCATTCCGTCTGCTGTATGATGACCGGACAAAGCCATTTATGCGGAGAGTAGTCTGGTCACTTTTAAACAAGATAGTCCGCCTGTGGAGGAGTATTGTACTGAGTTTAGAAAGTAGTGTGTTGCTTCTGACTGGAACAACCCCACATTAATGTATCAGTTCTGCCAGGGTTTATCTGAGGTCTTAAAAGATTTACTCGTTAGTTATCCTACCCCTGACACTGTTATTGAGACTATGACGCCTATTGTTCGCTTGGATCGTCAACTCAGGGAAAGTATTAGGGAACATATGAGTTTGCAGGTTCCAAGGCCTCCTCCGGATTGGGTCCTACTCCTTCTGTACTGCTTGCCGATCGGGAAGAACCTATGCTGCTTGGTGCTACCTCTCTCTCCCTCGAACAAAGAACCCTCAGAAGACGTCAGGGGCTTTGTTTCTATTGTGGTACTACTGATCATGGGGTTAAGTCGTGTCCCAGGTGCCCTTAGCGGGATATACAGAAACAGCAAAGAGAGGTCGGGAAGAGGTGCTTTGGAAAAAAAGGTACTTTGTGATTTTTCTAAGAAAATTACCTATCTGTCTTCAATTTGGAAGTAAGCAACTAACAGGAGAAGGTTTTATAGACTGTGGGGCCACAATTAATTTCATTAATGAGAAATTTGCATTATCCCTAGGTCTTCCCTTATCTCCATTACCTTTTCCTGTTCATGTGTCGGCCATTGAATTCACTATTCTGTTAAAGGATAGTATTACATTTTGTGCTCCTGAGGTCACAATGTCAGTGGTGGTCCTTTACTCTGAGATCTGTCCATTGTTGGTTATGAAAGAGCTACCTGTTGATGTTTTGTTAGGAATTCTTTGGCTTCAGGTTCACAACCGTATCATTAATTGGCAAACAGGGTAATTAGAAAGTTGGGGTAGGCGTTGTGAGAATCACCTTTCTTCTATATCCATGGATTCACTCCAAACAGTTCCCTTGCAATTGTCTAACCTCATTAATGAATTTCAGGATGTGTTTCATGAACCTAGCTCTAATTTTCGCCTTCCACACAGAGTCTACGATTGCGCGAGTGAGTTGATTCTGGACTCCAAAGGGAACAATGAAATCAGTCGGGTTCAGAACATCAGGCCATGAAAGACTACATTAGAGAGGGTCTGGTAAAGGGGCATATTCGACCGTTGGTCTCTACTATGGGGGAAGTATTATTTTTTGTAAAAAATATGAATAGTGGTCTAAGACCTTGCATTGACTACCAGGGGCTTTATAAGATCACAGTCAAGAACCAGTATCCATTACCTTTGATCCCTGACCTCTTTAATTAGATTCAGGAAGCCAAACGGTTCACCAAGTTAGACTTATAACCTTAACCACATCAGAGAGGGGGATAAGTGGAATACAGCGTCACTTCGAATACTTGGTGATACCATTTGGGTTAAGCAATGCTCCCAAAGGCTTTCAGAATTTTGTGAAAGATTCATTTATCGTCTGCATTTTCATAAAAAAAGCTCCCGACTGCGGAAAACCAAAGGAGATTTCCGCAAAGGGGTGCTCAG
Source organism: Bufo gargarizans (assembly GCF_014858855.1). Lineage (NCBI taxonomy): Eukaryota > Metazoa > Chordata > Amphibia > Anura > Bufonidae > Bufo > Bufo gargarizans. The sequence continues at coordinate 485,580,080 of NC_058082.1, forward strand.
GGAAACAGTTGCGGGCCTGTTATTTGTGGCTCGTCTTCTCCGTTTTTCCACCCCTCTGCCTCTTCCAGCCTGTTGCGGTGCTGTGGATCCCTCCCCCTCTGTACTGCTGTCCTCGCTCGGCTTGCCACCTTCCCAGGTTGGGTCAATGATTTCATTGTCCACCACCTCCTCTTCCACTTACTCACTCTAGTCATCCTCCTGACTTGTTGACCTAACAACAACCTCATTTATTGACAACTGTGTCTCATCATCATCATCCTCCTTGTGAAACACTAATTGCCATTCCCCACCGCCATCTTCTTCTGACTGTGGATGCTCAAGAGTTTGGGAATCAGGGAACAATATCTCCTCATGTCCCTCTTCAAGCTTGGTTTGGCGAGAGGACCAAATTAAGAAAGGGTGCTGAAAAGAGCTCCTCGGAATATCCGAGTGTGGGATCACTTATTTGCAAAGACTCTCCATGTTGGGAGGAAGGAGGATCAGGGCTACTGAGACTGGACTTTGTGGAAGACAGGGTGGTGCTTAACTGACTGGAAGCATTATCTGCTGCAATCCAACCGACCACCTGCTCCCACTGGTCTGACTTCGAGAGTGGTGTCCTGCGCCGCCCTGCAAACTGGGACATGAAACTAGGTGTAGTGGATGAGTGTGTTTCTTGTGCTCTGGCAGCAGGCACAGTTTCACTGCGCCTAAGGCCACGGCCTCTGTGTGCTCCATCAGCGGCATGGCCACTTCCCCGTCCCTTACTGCTTGCCTTCATCATATTAATTGGTGTATATGCTTGCAAGTATGTCAGATGTACAGTAGCGCAGTTTTTGAAAGTGTATGTGCAAATAAATTACAGTCAATGTCACTGATATTTGGGATGCAGAAATGTTTTACAGCAGAGGTACCACAGGTAATGGCGCTGCTGTCACCAGCAGCTAAGAAAAAATTACAGTCAATGGCACAGATATTTGTGATGCGGAAACGATATACTGGAGATGTAGCGCAGGTACATGTCGCTGTCGGCAGCATCTACAGAAAAAGTACACTGGATGTCACAGATATTTTTAGGATGCGCACACAGAACAGGAAATGTAGCGCAGATAATGTCACTGTCCGCAGCGTCTATGGAAAAAGTACACTGGATGTCACAGATATTTTTAGGATGCGCAAACGTTATACAGGAAATGTAGCGCAGATAATGTCACTGTCCGCAGCGTCTATGGAAAAAGTACACTGAATGTCACAGATATTTTTAGGCTGCGTAAACGTTATACAGGAGATGTAGCGCAGGTAATTTAACTGTCCGCAGCGGACACCGTCTATGGAAAAACTACACTGGATGTCACAGATATTTTTCCTATGCGCACACGTTAAACAGGAGATGTAGCGCACATAATGTTGCTGTCCGCAGCGTCTACGGAAAAAGTACACTGGATGTCACAGATATTTTTAGGATGCGCAAGCGTTATACAGGAGATGTAGCGCAGGTAATGTAACTGTCCGCAGTGAACACCATCTACAGAAAAAGTACACTGGATGTCACAGATATTTTTAGTATGTGCAGAAGTTAAACAGGAGATGTAGCGCAGATAATTTTGCTGTCCATAGCGTCTACCGAAAAAGTACATTGGATGTCACAAATATTTTTAGTATGCGCACACGTTAAACAGGAAATGTAGCGCAGATCATGTCGCTGTCTGCAAGTGGCCAAACAAACGCAGGTTGCGCTAAAAATATATATTGATGCCGGACACAACAATAGTCCTTAACACCAACCCTGCCTAACAAAAAAATAAAATTAAATTCCCTACACTATCTATCCCTTCTTCTACAGCACAGCTCTCCCTGACTAAGGCCTCATGCACACTGCCATGGCGTTTTTTGCGGTCCGCAAAAAATGGAAGCCGCCCGTGTAGCCTTCCGCAATTGGCAGAAGGAATGGGACCTGGCAATATAGATGCCCATTCTTGTCCTTAAAGCGCGGACAAGAATAGATCATGTTATATTTTTTAACGGGGCAGTGGAATGGAGCCACGGATGCGGACAGCACACGGAGTGCTGTCCGCATCTTTTGCGGCCCCATTGAAGTGAATGGGTCCGCATCCGAACACCCAAAACAGCGGCTCGGATGCGGACCCAAACGGCCGTGTGCATGAGGCCTAAGACTGAGCCGAACCACGTGTCGCACCCGATGACGAGTTCCGGCCAGCCAATCACTGTAATGCCAGTAACCAACATGGCTACGGCATTATAGTGGGTGGCAGTACTGACTTGCACATTTATTGGCTGTGTAGCAGCAACAAACGTGCAGGGAGGAGACTTGAGCATCACGCTCGAGCACATGCGGTATTCGTCCGAACACCGCAATGTACCGAGCATCGCGATGCTCGAGCCGAACTGGTGTTTGGCTGAGTATGCTCGCTCAACACTAATGGCGATCATTCCAGACTAGTGGGTGTGCAGCCCCGGACATTTAAGGGTATCACATTGTTGCTGGACGCCACTCATTCTTTGAAGATGTTGGACGCAGATCGCCTGGGGTCGAATAACTACTTAGCACGAAGGAGTCTCATTGGTTATCGGAATGAGCCACACAAATTGCTCCACCAACTCAACTCAAATTTGTTGTAGCTAATACTTTCTTTTAGCAAAATAATTAGTCTGCATCGTTATTGCAATAGTTTATGTTCAGAACTACAGCGGTAATATTAGACAAATCGCTCCACCAACTGCACCCAAATTCACCATTCCTCGCTAACATGTTCTGTTAGCGAAAATTTTATTCTGCATCATAAAGTCCTGGATCCCTTCATACTATGGACCTAATGGTATTTTGCTTTCAAAATGTATTAGGGTTAAAACCAGATGTCCTGAACATGCTAGATGGATCAAACATGGCCGCTGGATTATTGCCATAAAGGACAGGAGCCTGAAAACCAGCCATATAAGATGGTGACCAAACAGGGACTGTTGCTGGTATGGGATAATGGGATCTCAAGGGTTAAAAGTCCAGGACCGCCAGTTGCAGATATTAGTGCTGGGTGTCTGCTCTTTAAAACAGCAGACATCCGGAAGCCATTTTTAAATGCCTGGCCGCCAACGTAAATATCACCCTCACAGATGAAGGCAGAAGAGAAGCCGGGCTGCGAGAACAAGTGGATTAAGGTGAGTTAAATTATTTTTTATATTTTTTTAACCCCTCCAGCCCTATTGTACTATGCATTCTGTTTTAAGAATGCTATTATTTTCCCTTATAACCATGTTATAAGGGAAAATAATACAATCTACACAACACCTAACCCAAACCTAAACTTCTTTAAGTTTGCAAAAATCATTACAATGTTTTGCACTCGCGTGGAAAAATCAAGCATGTTCCCGCAACGCCCGTGTGAAACCAGCCTTAGGAGAAAGTATTTCTAGAGAGGATACTGCAGCTATTGTGAACTGAAGTATATGACAAGAGATCAGCAAATCGAAGCTGACAAAGTCAAATTAGTTCAGAATTTCAGGAAAAATGTGCAATTTTTCCTAACATGGCGGCTAGCCGTCTACAATGGCGGATAAAATGGCGGCTACACGTGTGAGGACATGGGGCAAGGAACTCTGGGACGGCGGGATGACCAATAATGCCATACATGCAGCCAATTAGCAGCCAGCCCTGTGATGTCACAGCCCTATAAATACGGCGGCCATCTTAGAGTCTGCCATTCACTATCGTACTTTGTTCAGGGACAGACATGTATGCAGGCGCTAGAGAGAGTGAAAGAAAAACTAATTGTTAAAAAAAAGTGTGCCGATGCTAAGGAGAGTCATAGGAAAATCCTTTACTGGCTTTTATCTGTGGAAAAAGATAAATATATATGCAGGTCACTTTTGCTATTAACTGCGCTGATATCATTTAGTGGCCTATTTCAATACAATACGAGAAATATTTACGCAGGTCACTTTTGTTGTTATTTGTGCTAAAAGCGCTTATTGCCATATTTCAAGAGAAAAAGAGAAAAATATTTGCAGTTCACTTTTTCTGTTATTTACTTAGAAAACGGTTAGTGGCTTATTTTAGTCCAATACGAGAAATATATACGCAGTTCACTTTTGCTGGTATTTACGCTGAAATCATTTCGTTGCCAATTTCAAATCCTTTAGTTGCCTATCTCAGTAAAAAAACAAAAATATAATTGGCGCTTTTAGGGGTGTTTTAATTTGCTATTTTTTAATTTAGTTCAGCTAAAAGTATGTCAGACAGAGAAGTGCCAGGCCCTGCACAGGGGAGTGTCAGAGGCGTAAATGATTATGGCGCAGGCACAGGTCGCAGCAGAGTAAGGGGGCATGGCAGCAGGGTTTTCTTCCCGAGGCCTCAGGTCCACATGTCAGCTAGCTGTCATATCTTGACCAGCAACCCAGCGGTTCTTGATTGGCTGACTGGATCTTTGACTTCGTCGCAAGTGACAGCAGCACCAGAAGTGTGAGTCTAGAGTCGCTGATGAGCAGCTTTCTTCACCCGCATAGTGAAGAAACTACTCACTAGCAGCAGTAGGTAGACCTGGATCAGGACCTGAACCAGCAGGTGGTGGCATACTTTCACAGCACCCTGCCAGCCGTCATAGAAGATCCGCTGGACTATTGGGCAGCCAAACTAAATTTGTGGCCGCAACTGGCAGAGTTTGCCCTGGAAAAGCTGTCCTGCCCGGCCAGTAGAGTGGCATCAGAGTGGGTGTTTAGTGCCACGGGGGCCAGAGTTACCCCAAGAAGAAATCGCCTGTCCACCCAAAATGTGTAGAGACTTACTTTTGTCAAGATGGATCAGGCGTGGATCAGCCAGGATTTCCACCCACCAATGCCTGATGCATCAGATTAGATCATTCATCTCTACACTATGTCACCGTGCCACTCTGTGGTATCATGCTGCTGTTGCTGCCATGTACAGACTATGTCACCATGCCACTCTGTGGCCCTCTGATGCTTACATCTCCACACTATGTCACCGTGCCACTTTGTGGCCCCCTGATGCTGCCATGTCCACACTATGTCACCTTGCCACTCTGTGGTATCATGCTGCTGCTGTTGCTACCATCTCCACACTAAGTCAATGTGCCACTTTGTGGCCTCCTGATGCTGCCATGTCCACACTATGTCACCTTGCCACTGTGTGGTATCATGCTGCTGTTGCTGCCATCTCCACACTATGTCACCTTGCCACTCTGTAACCTCCTAATGCTGCCATCTCCACACTATGTCACTGTGCCACTCTGTGGCCTCCTGATGCAGCCGCCACCTCCAGACCCTGTCATTGTGCTACTTGGTGGTCTCCTCATGCTGCTCTTGCTGGTACCACCCTCCCCACTCTATGACACGGTCGCTATTGTCCTTGTTTGGCCTTCTTGAAATCACCATTTATTTGACCATTCTTTCGATCGGTGGTCAAGGATGAAAAGTGAGACGCACAACAGATCCTGTCTATGTAGTAGCTGTAAGGCCTGTATGGTCGCATTAGAATTGGCTTATGTTTTGGTAGCCAAAAGCAGGAGTGGGTACAGAAGACATGAAAATATTACCTTCACGTGTCATCTCTGTTTTAGATCCACTCCTGTTTTTTTTTACATTACCAATACTTACGGGTTACTGAGCAAATGCTGACCGAGTGAAGGCATATGCTCCCCAGACAGAATCTGTTTTTTGTGTTTTTGTTCTGATGGATCAGAGGAAGGGCAAATCAGTGACGTCAACACAAACTTATTGTTGACACCCTCTCCGCTCTACTTGTATAAGCATTTAATAGAACAGGTTCTGTAGACATCTATGTGGAATCAGCTGGCAAAGGTGTAAAAGGAGTGCGCTTCTTCACGCTAACATCAACCTGTAAGGCTGAGTTAATACTTGAGTTATTTGGTCAGTTTTGGCCCTGTGACTAACCAAATAAGTGAAGTGTGCAGTGCTTCTAATAGCGACACCTGTCATCTGCATGTAATACTGACTGACAGTATTATTTCACTACCCCAGAACACTCCCTATGCGTGTTACTGCAAGGCACAGTGTTCTAAACCCATATAAAGGCTCTATGCAGCCCGGAAATCACGATTCGTCGCATATATATTTGGATCGAAGCTAATTTTTGGGGAAAATTCGGCAAACTGGCCGAATCGAATTTTGTAGAAATTCGCTCATCTTTGACTATACAGTACAGAGATAGTACATCCCTCCATCCTGGAGAAACAAGAGAGTAAGATTGATTGAGAGGAAAACAACCCCTTATGCAACTTTTGAGAACTAAGTGGCCAAAATCATTAAAAACAAAAAGATAGCATTTAGGAATTATAAAAAAAAAAAAAACGAGGATGACAGGCAAATTTATAAGATTAGGCAGAGAGAGGCCAAACAAGTTATAAGAGCTTCTAAAGCACAGGCAAAAGAGAAATTAGCTCAGTCAGGGAAAAAAGGCGATAAGGCATTCTTCAGATACATAAATGAAAAAAGGAAACTAAAACAAGGAATTACCAAATTAAAAACAAAAGAAGGAAGGTATATGGAAGAAGATAAAGAGCTAGCTGACTGCCTCAATGAATACTTCAGTTCAGTTTTTACAAAGGAAAATGCAGGAGAAGGACCTCAGTTAGGAAAGAAGACTAATGAATCTTTTGCTGCATGTGTCTTTACAGAGGAAGAGGTTCTAAGTCAACTGTCTAAAATTAATACAAATAAGTCACAGGGGCCTGATGGGATACACCCAAAGCTATTAAAAGAGCTCAGCGGTGAACTAGCAAAACCATTAACAGATTTATTTAACCAATCACTGGCAACAGGAGTCGTCCCAGAAGATTGGAAATTAGCAAATGTTGAGCCCATTCACAAGAAAGGTAGTAGGGAGGAATCGGGCAACTATAGGCCAGTAAGCCTGACATCAATAGTGGGGAAATTAATGGAAACCATACTTAAGGAGAGGATTGTGGAACATCTAAAATCTCATGGATTGAAAGACGAAAAACAGCATGGGTTTACTTCAGGGAGATCATGTCAAACTAATCTTATAGATTATTTTGATTGGGTGACTAAAATTATAGATGAAGGAGGTGCAGTAGACATCGCTTATCTAGACTTTAGTAAGGCTTTTGATACTGTCCCACATAGAAGGCTTATCAATAAAGTGCAGTCTTTGGGCTTGGACTCCCATATTGTTGAATGCATTAGGCAGTGGCTGAGAGACAGGCAACAGAGGGTTGTAGTCAATGGAGTATATTCAGACCAAGGTCTTGTTACCAGTGGGGTACCTCAGGGATCTGTTCTGGGACCCATATTGTTTAATATCTTTATCAGCGAAATTGCAGAAGGCCTCAATGGTAAGGTGTGTCTTTTTGCTGATGACACAAAGATTTGTAACAGGGTTGATGTTCCTGGAGGGATACACCAAATGGAAAAGGACTTAGGAAAACTAGAGGAATGGTCAAAAATCTGGCAACTAAAATGTAATGTTGATAAGTGCAAGATAATGCACCTGGGATGTAAAAACCCAAGAGCAGAATATAAAATCAGTGATACAGTCCTAACCTCAGTATCTGAGGAAAGGGATTTAGGGATCATTAGTTCAGAAGACTTAAAGGTAGGCAGACAATGTCATAGAGCAGCAGGAATTACCAGTAGAAAGAGGGAGGTGCTCATGCCACTCTACAGAGCACTAGTGAGACCTAATTTGGAGTATTGTGCTCAGTACTGGAGACCATATCTCCAGAAGGATATTGATACTTTGGAGACAGTTCAGAGAAGAGCTACTAAACTGGTACATGTATTGCAGGATAAAACTTACCAGGAAAGATTAAAGGACCTTAACATGTATAGCTTGGAGGAAAGATGAGACAGAGGGGATATGATAGAAACTTTTAAATACATAAAGGGAATCAACAAGGTAAAAGAGGAGAGAATATTTAAAAGAAGAAAAACTGCTACAAGAGGACATACTTTTAAATTAGAGGGGCAAAGGTTTAAAAGTAATATCAGGAAGTATTACTTTACTGAGAGAGTAGTGGATGCATGGAATAGCCTTCCTGCAGAAGTGGTAGCTGCAAATACAGTGAAGGAGTTTAAGCATGCATGGGATAGGCATAAGGCCATCCTTCATATAAGATAGGGCCAGGGGCTATCCATAGTATTTAGTATATCGGGCAGACTAGATGGGCCAAATGGTTCTTATCTGCCGACACATTCTATGTTTCTATGTTTCTAACCTGAATTATCCTGAGCCATTGTACAAGGTGTTTTGCTGTAAATGACTTTTGCACGCATTGATGACCTTTGGATCAGCTTCAGTAATGTACTGGGAGTTTGTTAAGAAAACTGGTCTGGCAGGGACCCTGCCTTCCTGCACCTAAAACCTTATACCACTCAGGGCACCTCAACCACCATCTGGCAGAAAAATGTGCCCTGAAGGAATCTGGTGCTATCCTTCCACTCACTGCACGTCGGCCCAGGGAGCTGCAGAAATGTGAGTACTAACTACTACACCCATCAGGCCACCACAGTCACACATTGCCCCTGCTGTCTCGGTTGCTGCATTTCCAAGCCTTCACACTCAGAGACCTGTGTATACCTTATTTATAGCGTTACAAATTAAATTTCTTGTTGAAGTTTGGTGCATCAGACAAAGCTAGTTTTTTTAAAACTTACATAGTACCGGTCAAGATTTGGGGAAATGGGTAGCATAATATAACAAATGAGACAAGCAACTATTGTCCTGCGCAACTTTAATAGACTGAGTTTTCTATGTGCAGCAGGCATGAAAGCTATTCTCTTGCAAGGCTCCAGGAATCAGTATGTTATCATAGAGGGATCTTCATCATGTAGTTAGCCAAGCTGCTGACACATCCTCTGACCCATTACCTTGAGGGAAAGAAAATACTAATTTAAGACTATTTCCCGCTAATATAAAAAGTCACAAACTTTATTAGAAGAGAAATTAAGTGTTGTGTGATGATTCATCCCAACTGACTGCTAAGGGAAAGGGAGAGCGAGGCTGACATTTCATAATGAAAATCTCGGAAGCACTGGCGTAAAACCAGGTATTTTTTTTTTGTTTCACAGGGCTTATTTTCTAGAATACAGATATCCTACTACACACAAATGTCAGTCTTCCAAAACCTCATAAATAGAGATGAGAGAATTTCCTCACGCTTCATGGTAACGAATAGTATTTTTTCCCTAAAATGGCTGCTGCACTTGTGAGGACATGGAGCAAGGAACTCTGGGAAGGCGGGATCACCCATGATGCCATACATGCAGCCAATCAGCAGCCTGCCAGCCCTGTGATGTCACAGCCCTATAAATAGCCTCAGACATCTTGGATTCTGCCATTTTCCAGTGTACTTAGTGCAGAGAGAGACTTCAGCAGGTGCTAGGGACAGTGGTAGAAAAAACGTAATTGTGGTAAAAAAATTATTTACAATTTCAGGGAAAGATTATTCAAGGTGTAGGGAAAGGATCGGGAGGAAACATTCCACAGCATTTATGTTGAACAGGGTTCAGTAGGGGAGGTTACAGTCTGGGAAAAAGGAACAATCCTATTACACCTTGCAGCACTGACTGTGGACCCAAATTGCCATTATACAGCTCTGTAATTCCAGTAAACCGTTCTTGTTATTGGGGTGGAAGTGCTGTTTGATACAGCCATTAGCAGGGTTTATTACAAAGAAATATTTCTATGTCTTATTTGCCCTTGTGCGGTGCAGTTATATGTTGTAAAGCATTTTTGGCTTGTATTAGTGGGAAAAAGGGCTTATTAGCCGTTGTGTGATGAAGTGCGAAAAAAAAGCCCTTTTTGTCATGTATTAGTGGCAAAAGAAAAATACAGTGTCTTGCAAAAGAATTCACCCCCCTTGACTTTTTTCGTATTTTGGTGCCTCATAACCTGGAATTAACATGGATTGTTTGAGGATTTGCATCATGTAATTTACAGAACATGCCCACAACTTTGAAGATGTTTTCTTTTTTTTATTGTGAAGCAAACAACAATTAGGACAAAATAACAGAAAAGGTCAATGTACATAACTATTCACCCCCCTAAAGTCAATACTTTCTAGAGCCACCTTTTGCAGCTATCACAGCTCCAAGTCGCTTTGAATAAGTCTCTATGAACTTGCCACATCTTACCACTGGGATTGTTGCCCATTCCTCCTTGCAAAACTGCATCAGCTCCTTTAAGTTGTATGGTTTGCTCTTGTGAAAAGAAATCTTTAGCCTCCTCCGGACATAGGGCTTACAGGTCAATCATTTAGCAGGCACCTGGGGCAAATGTGCCGGGGGGGGGTCCTGTGACCCCCCCCATATATGCGATCGCAGAAAACCGCAGGTCAATTCAGACCTGCAGTTTTCTGCGTTTCCAGGTTATTCGGGTCTCTGAGGACCTGATAACCTGGAACAGGATGGTGATCGGTGAATGTCAAGGAACCATGAACCAGACGTACAACAAGAGATAAGTGGAAATAAGAAGGCTTTATTGCAAATCAAGCTGTAAGCAAAAGTCCAAACGGATGACTAAACCGAAGCAGGGTCTTGCGAAGCCAGAGGTCAGGAACCAGAAGGGTAGTCAGACGAAGCCTGGATCAGGAACCAGCAGGGTAGTCAGACGAAGCCAGGATCAGGAACCAGCGGGGTAGTCAGACGAGGCCAGGATCAGGAACCAGAAGCAGCAGCAGTCTTAGAAGCATGTGAACACAGGAGGACCAAGCAAGGAACTGAAGCCACAGACCTCCTATATATATGAGCTAGGCATCCAGCTCCTCCCAGTGGGAAGGAGAAGCCGCAGGGTGGGAGGCTACAAGAAACCCAGAAACCAAGATGGCCGCCAGCACATGTCAAACGAAGGAGAACAGCAAGAAGGTAAGACCATGACAGTACCTCCCCCTCAAGGGCCCCTCCTCCGCGGAGTAAGGAACGGTTTCTGAGGGAAGCGTGCGTGGAAGGCTCGGAGCAAGGCAGGAGCATGGACATCTGCGGAGGGAACCCAGGAACGCTCCTCTGGACCATAACCACGCCAATGGACCAAAAACTGCAACCGACCGCGGGCCAGGCGTGAGTCCAGGATATTGCTCACCTCATACTCCTCACGATTGCCCACTTGGACCGGACGAGGCCGAGGAACCGAGAAAGTGAAACGATTACACACCAATGGCTTCAACAGGGAGATATGAAACACGTTGGAGATCCGCATGCCAGGAGGAAGCGCAAGGGCATAGGCTACCGGTTTTACCCTGCGAAGCACTCGGAAGGGACCAACAAAGCGAGGCGCCAGCTTGGGAGTGGGCACTCGAAGGTTGAGGTTGCGGGTGGACAACCATACACGGTCTCCGACCTGGTAGGAAGGAGCGGGCGCTCGTCTGCGATCAGCCTGGAGTCTCTGGCGCTGCGCAGAGACCTCAAGGGACCTCTGGATCTGTACCCAAGAAGCACGTAGGACGGAAAGGTGATCCTCCACAGCCGGCATATCCTGGGGAGAGAATACCTCCGGTAACACGGCAGGTTGGAACCCATAATTGGCCATGAAGGGAGACGTCCCAGAGGAAGAGTTCACCGCCGTGTTCCTGGCAAACTCAGCCCAAGGCAGGAGGTCAACCCAATTGTCTTGGTGATCGGAGACATAGCAACGAAGGAATTGCTCCAAGGCCCGATTGGATCGTTCTGCGGCCCCATTGGACTGAGGGTGGTAGGCCGAGGAGAAAGAGAGATGAATCCCCAACTGGGAGCAAAAGGCGCGCCAGAACCTGGACACAAACTGACTCCCCCGATCCGACACAATCTCCTTGGGCAAACCGTGCAACCGGAAGACCTCCCTGGCGAAAATCGTGGCCAACTCTTGTGCAGAGGGTAACTTCTTGAGAGGAACACAGTGGCACATTTTGGAAAACCGATCCACAATCATGAGAATGACCGTATGGCCTCGGGATGCAGGGAGGTCCACAATGAAATCCATCCCCAGGTGTGACCATGGGCGCTCCCCGGTGGCTATGGGTTGCAAAAGGCCCAACGGAAGGTGCCGAGGGGACTTACTCTGGGCACAAACGGAGCATGCCGCTACATATGCAGCGATGTCGGAACGTAGAGAAGGCCACCAGAACAGACGTGAAACAGCCCAGGACAGCTGATTCTTTCCAGGATGCCCCGCGGCCTTGGAGTTATGGTAGGTTCGCAACAACCGAGTGCGCAACTCCTCAGGCACAAAACATCTGCCGTTGGGTCTCCCAGAGGGAGCACCAGATTGAGCCGCCAAAATCTGCTCACCCAGGGGAGAGGTCAGGCTGGTGCGAATGGCGGCCAGGATCTGATTCGGAGGTATGACCGAATTTGGAATCGACTCCTCCCCGGACAGCTCGGAGTACTGCCGTGATAAGGCATCCGCTCTGATGTTCTTGGAACCGGGTAGGTAGGAGACCACGTAATTAAAACATGACAAGAACAGAGCCCATCTGGCCTGACGTGGTGTCAATCTCTTGGCCTCAGAAAGGTAGGTCAGATTCTTGTGGTCCGTCAGGATGAGAACCGGAACCACCGAACCTTCAAGCAAGTGCCTCCATTCTTTAAGGGCCTGCACGATGGCCAATAACTCCCTGTCACCAATCTGATAGTTGCACTCCGCGGAAGACAGTTTCCGGGAGTAAAACCCACAAGGAAGCAGAGGACCCTCTGGTGTTCTACGCTGAGACAGAAGGGCGCCTACTCCCGTCTCAGACGCGTCCACCTCGAGGACAAAGGGCAACCCAGGGTTGGGATGCGACAGAATCGGAGCCGACACAAAGGCGGACTTTAGAGCCTCAAAAGCTCGGATGGCCTCGAGCGGCCAGACCTGGAAATTACTGCCCTTCCTGGTCAGATCCGTGAGAGGCTTGGCTAGCATAGAAAAGTCCCTGATGAACTTCCGATAATAATTGGCGAAGCCCAAAAAGCGCTGCAGGGCACGAAGACCACTGGGCTGGGGCCACTGTAAGACAGCCGAAACCTTCTCAGGATCCATGGAGAACCCCTCAGCGGAAATGATGTAACCTAAGAAGGTTACCTGGGATCGGTGAAATTCGCATTTCTCAAGCTTACCGAACAGCCTGTTCTCTCGTAACCGTTGCAACACTCGTCTGACATCCATAATGTGGGCCTCCATGGATTCAGAATATACCAAGATGTCATCCAAATAGACCACCACATACTGCTGCAACAGGTCACGGAAAACATCGTTGATGAATTCCTGGAAGACTGCGGGCACATTGCACAACCCAAAGGGCATAACCAAGGATTCATAATGACCGGTCCTGGTGTTAAACGCGGTCTTCCACTCATCGCCCGCCTTGATCCTTACCAGGTTATATGCCGCCCTCAGGTCGAGTTTGGTAAAGACCGTGGCCCCTTTGAGGCGATCGAACAGCTCGGAAATCAAGGGTATCGGGTAAGCGTTCTTGATCGTGATGCGATTGAGACCCCTGTAATCGATGCAAGGCCTCAACTCACCGCCCTTCTTTTTCACAAAGAAAAATCCAGCCCCTGCCGGGGACGAGGATTTGCAGATGTGTCCGCGTGAAAGCGCCTCCCTCACGTACTCCTCCATGGCCTCATTCTCCGCTACCGACAGTGGATAGACCTTGCCACGAGGAGGAACGGCACCAGATTGTAACTCTATGGCACAATCGTATGGGCGGTGCGGAGGTAGGGCAACCGCGCGCACCTTATCGAATACATCCCGGTACTCTTCGTATTCAGGAGGCAACAGAGAGTCCGAGGAAGTACACAGCAACTTGACAGGCCCATGGATGCAACTAGCCCCACACTGCGGTGACTACGAGAGGATCTCGGCCGATCTCCAATCGAAAGTCGGATTATGCTTCTGGAGCCAGGGGTACCCCAAGACCACCGAGTAGTGTGGAGACGAAATAACCTGGAGACAGACCGACTCTCTGTGAACGGCACCAATGGCTATCCCCACTGGAAGGGTCTCATGAGTCACGTGTGGCGGCAGAAGGGGTCTGCCGTCTATCGCCTCAAGAGCCAGTGGGGAACCTCGAGGCTGCAGAGGAATGGAATTGGCGGCAGCGAACACACTATCAATGAACAAACCACCAGCACCAGAGTCCACCAACGCCTGGGTCGTCACCGAGCCCCCGACCCAGGAGAGGACAACAGTGATCAGTGGTTTGTCAACACGGGAAACCGGGGATGAGGAGACTCCACCCAAGATCTGCCCCCGACAGGATCTCAGGTGCGAGCGTTTCCTGGACGGTTCGGAAATGCCAACCGAAAATGCCCACCGAGACCACAGTACATGCATCGGCCCTCGCGTCTCCGGAGTACCCTCTCCCCCTCGGACAGGCGAGCAAACCCCAGCTGCATGGGTTCACCCCCAGACAAGTCATCCCCAGGAGGCGTGGGAGGAGAGGGAGGCACGGGTGGGACAGCAAACGTAGGCGCCAATCTGTTAGAAGACCTCCGCAGGCTCTCCTTAAAGGAAGGTCTCTCCCTGAGTCTGGTGTCAATCAAAATCAGGAAAGAAATAAGAGACTCGAGCTCCACTGGTAGGTCCTTAGCTGCAACCTCATCCTTCAAGGCATCCGAGAGACCATGAGAGAAAGCAGCGACCAGAGCCTCATTATTCCAGCCCACTTCTGCTGCCAGGGTACGAAACTCAATGGCGTATTCAGCTACGGATCGTGAACCCTGTCTGATGGACATAAGGAGCTTCGCAGCAGAGGCAGCACGAGCCGGCACATCGAATACCTTCCGAAGAGAAGCAACAAAACCGGAAAACTCGGCAACCACCGGATTGTTGTTCTCCCATAAAGGGCTGGCCCAGGCCAAGGCCTTGTCCGAGAGCAGCGAGATCAAGAAGCCCACCTTTGATCTCTCAGTAGGAAAGGCATGTGGCAGCAACTCGAAATAAATGCCCACCTGGTTAAGGAAACCTCGGCACTGAGTTGGCTCTCCCCCAAAGCGCTGTGGAAGGGGGGCAGAACCGGTCATACCCCGAGACACCGCAGGCGCAGCAACAGGTGTCGGGGTAGACTCTGGCGCAACAACCGGAGCGGCAGTAGGAGCGGGCCCAGGAGCGACAACCGACCCATCGGCAATGGAAGCGAAATGAGCCGTGCGTTCAAGCAGGGTTTGCAACGCCACAGCGAACCGACCCAACAGGTGATCCTGCTGATCAAGTCTGGCAACCAGCGTAGGTAGCGAGGATGGCCCTGTACCGTCAGAATTCATGGCTTGGTCCTAATGTCAAGGAACCATGAACCAGACGTACAACAAGAGATAAGTGGAAATAAGAAGGCTTCATTGCAAATCAAGCTGTAAGCAAAAGTCCAAACGGATGGCTAAACCGAAGCAGGGTCTTGCGAAGCCAGAGGTCAGGAACCAGAAGGGTAGTCAGACGAAGCCTGGATCAGGAACCAGCAGGGTAGTCAGACGAAGCCAGGATCAGGAACCAGCGGGGTAGTCAGACGAGGCCAGGATCAGGAACCAGAAGCAGCAGCAGTCTTAGAAGCATGTGAACACAGGAGGACCAAGCAAGGAACTGAAGCCACAGACCTCCTATATATATGAGCTAGGCATCCAGCTCCTCCCAGTGGGAAGGAGAAGCCGCAGGGTGGGAGGCTACAAGAAACCCAGAAACCAAGATGGCCGCCAGCACATGTCAAACGAAGGAGAACAGCAAGAAGGTAAGACCATGACAGTGGTGTGATTTTACCCCACCAATCACCATCCTGCGATCCTGAGTGGACCGACATGGACCGACATGGTTTCTGGAAGGCCGATTTTGATGGCCTTTTTTATTGACACCATGTCCCTTTTGAAGCCCCCTGATGCCCCCCTAGAGTATAAACTCCACAAAAGTGAACCCCATCTAAGAAACTACACCCCTCAAGGTATTCAAAACTGATTTTACAAACTTTATTAACCCTTTAGGTGTTCCTCAAAAGTTAATGGCAAATGGAGATGAAATTTCAGAATTTCAATTTTTTGTTACCTTGCCTCACAGAAATGTAATATAGAGCAACCAAAAATCATGTGTAACCTAAAAATAATGGCAAAAAAACTGCCACCTTATCCCGTAGTTTCCAAAATGGCGTCACTTTTAGGGAGTTTCTAAAAGCAAAAATTTGGCAAAAAAATCAAAAATTTTAATTTCATCCCCATTAGCCAATAACTCTTGTGCAACACCTGAAGGGTTAAAAACGTTTGAAAAAAATGTTTTGAATACCTTGAGGGGTGTAGTTTCTTAGAAAGGGTTACTTTTAGGGAGTTTCTACTCCAGGTGTAAATAAACCGGTCCATAAAAATCAGCCCTCCAAAAACCAAACAGCGCACCTTTCCCTCTACGCCTCGCTGTGTGGCCGTACAGTAGTGTCTGGCCACATATGGGATGTTTCTGTAAACGGCAGAGTCAGGGCAATAAAGATACAGTCTTGTTTGGCTGTTAACCCTTACTTTGTTAGTGGAAAAAATGGGTTAAAATGTACAAATTTTATCCCCATTTGCCAATAACTCTTTTGCAACACCTGAAGGGTTAACAACGTAAAAAAAAAAATATTTGAATACCTTGAGGGGTGTAGTTTCTTACATGGGGTCACTTTTAGGGAGTTTCTACTCCAGGGGTGCATCAGGGGGGTTCAAACAGGACATGGTGTAAATAAACCGGTCCATAAAAATCAGCTGTCCAAAAACAAAACGGCGCACCTTTCCCTCTACATCCCGCTGTGTGGCCGTACAGTAGTGTACGACCACATATGGGGTGTTTCTGTAAACGGCAGAGTCAGGGCAATAAAGATACATTCTTCTTTGGCTGTTAACCCTTACTTTGTTAGTGGAAAAAATGGGTTAAAATGAAATTTTCTAATTTCATCCCCATTTGCCAATAACTCTTGTGCAACACCTGAAGGGTTAACAACGTTTGTAAAATCAGTTTTGAATACCTTGAGGGGTGTAGTTTCTTAGATGGGGTAACTTTTAGGGAGTTACTACTCCAGGAGTGCATCAGGGGGGTTAAAACAGGACACGGTGTAAATAAACCGGTCCATAAAAATCAGCCCTCCAAAAACCAAACGGCACACCTTTCCCTCTACGACCCACTGTGTGGCCGTAAAGTAGTGTCTGGCCACATATGGAGTGTTTCTGTAAACGGCAGAGTCAGGGTAATAACGATACAGTCTTGTTTGGCTGTTAACCTTTGCTTTGTTAGTAGAAAAAATAGGTTAAAATGGAAAATGTGGCAAAAAAAAGAAATTTTTAAATTTCATCCCCCATTTGCCAATAACTCTTGTGCAACACCTAAAGGGTTAACAAAGTTTGTAAAATCAGTTTTGAATACCTTGAGGGGTGTAGTTTCTAGAATGGGGTTTGGGGTAGTTTCTATTATATAAGCCTCACAAAGTGACATCAGACCTTAACTGGTCCCTAAAAATTGGGTTTTTGAACATTTCTAAAAAAAATTCAAGATTTGCTTCCAAACTTCTAAGCCTTGTAACATCCCCAAAATATAAAATATCATTCCCCAAATGATGAAAACATGAAGTAGACATATGGGGAATGTAAAGTAATAACTATGTTTGGAGGTATTACTATGTATTATAGAAGTAGAGAAATTGAAACTTGGAAATTAGCTTTTTTTTTCACATTTTTGGTAAATTTGGTATTTTTTTATAATTAATAATGATTTTTTTTAACTTTATTTTATCAGTGTCATGAAGTACAATATGTGACGAAATAACAATCTCAGAATGGCCTGGATAAGTCAAAGTGTTTTAAAGTTATCACCACTTAAAGTGACACTGGTCAGATTTGCAAAAAATGGCCTGGTCCTTAAGGTGAAATAAGGCTGTGTCCTTAAGGAGTTAAGACTGACCACAGATTTTCTATTGGATTGAGATCTGGACTTTGACTAGGCCATTCCAACACATTTACATGTTTCCCCTTTAACCACTCCAGTGTTGCTTTAGCAGTGTGTTTGGGGTCATTGTCTTCCTGGATGGTGAACCTCCATCCTAGCCTCAAATCATGCACAGAGTGGTACAGTGGTACAGGTTTTGCTCAAGAATATCGCTGTATTTAGCACCATCCATCTTGCCCTCAACTCTGACCAGTTTCCTACTCCCATCCCCACAGCATGATGCTGCCACCACCATGTTTCACTGTAGGGAGGATGTTCTTTGGGTGATGTGATGTGATGTGTTGGGTTTGCGCCAGATATAGCGTTTTCTTTGATGCCCAAAAAGTTCAATTTCAGTCTCATAAGGCCAGAGCACTTTCCTCCATATATTTTGGGAGTCTCCCACATGCCTTTTTGCAAACTCACAATGTGCCTTTTTGTTTTAAACTAAAAGTAATGGCTTTCTTCTGGCCACTCTGCCATAAAGCCCAACTCTATGGAGCGTACAGCTTATTGTCATCCTATGTACGGATATTCCAGTCTCTTTTGTGGAACTCTGCAGCTCCTCCAGGGTTACCTTAGGTCTCTGTGCTGCCTCTCTGATTAATGCCCTCCTTGCCCGGTCCGTGAGTTTTGGTGGGCGGCCGTCTCTTGGCAGGTTTGCCGTTGTGCCACGATCTTTCCATTTGGCTATGATAGATTTGATGGTGATCCTGGGGATCATCAAAGATTTGGATATTTTTTTTATAACCTAACCATGATTTGTACTTCTCCAAAACATTGTCCCTTACTTGTTTGGAGAGTTCCTTGGTCTTCATGGCAGTATTTGGTTAGTGATGCCTCTTGTTTAGGTATTGCAGCCTCTGGGGCTTTCAAAAAAGGTGTGTATATAATGACAGATCATGTGACACTTAGATTGCACACAGGTGGACATAATTTCACTAATTATGTGACTTCTGAAGGTAATTGGTTGCGCCAGAGCTTTTTATGGGCTTCCTAACAAAGGGGGTGAATACATAAGCACATGCCAATTTTCTGTTTTCTATTTCTAAACAATAGTTTTATTTAGATATTTTTCTCATTTCACTTCACCAACTTAGACTATTGTGTTCTGATCCATCACATAAAAATTTAAATTAGCAAAACATTGAACTTAAGGATATAATGTAACAAAATACAAAAAAGTCAAGGAGGTGAATACATTTGCAAGGCACTGTGTTTTTGAAATTCAGCGGTGCAGTTATATTTTGGAAAGTCCTTTTTGCCTCGTATGAGTGGCAAAAGTAAAATATATTTGCCGTTCAGCAGTGCAGTTATTTGTTCTAAAGCCTTCTGTGGTGTGTATAAGTGGAGAAAAATAAGGGCCTATTTGCCATTCAGCGGTGCAGTTATATGTTCTAAAGACCTTTTTGGCAAATGTATAAAAATATATTTGCCGTTCAGCGGTGCAATTATATGTTCTAAAGCCCTTTTTGTTGTGTATTAGTGGTAAAAGTAAAATATATTTGCCGTTCAGCTGTGCATATGTTCTAAAGCCCTTTTTGCCGTGTATAAGTAGAAAAAGTAAAATATATTTGCTGTTCAGCAGTGCAGTTATCTTTTCTAAAACCCTTTTTGTCATGTATTAGTGGCAAAAGTAAAATATATTTGCCATTCAGCGGTGCAGTTATATGTATTAAAGCCCTTTTTGCCGTGTATTAGTGGCAAAAGTAAAATATATTTGCCGTTTAGCAGTGCAGTTATATGTTCTAAACCACTTTTTGTCGTGCATTAGTGGCAAAAGTAAAATATATTTGCTATTCAGCTGTGCAGTTATGTGTTCTAAAGCCATTTTTGTAGTGTTTTAATAGCAAAAGTAAAATATATTTGCTGTTCAGTGGTGCAATTATATGTTCTAAAGCCCTTTTTGCCATGTATTAGTGGCAAAAGTAAAATATATTTGTTGTTCAGCGGTGCAGTTATATGTTCTAAAGCCCTTTTTGTCGTGTATTAGTGGCAAAATAAAATATATTTGCCATTCAGCGGTGCAGTTATATGTTCTAATACAGTATTTGTCATGTATTAGTGGCAAAAGTAAAATATGTCTGCCTTTCAGCTGTGCAGTTATATGTTCTAAAGCCCTTTTTGTTGTGAAATAGTGGCAAAATAAAATAATATTTGCCTTTCAGCGGTGTAGTTATATGTTCTAAAGCCCTTTTTGTTGTGTATTAGTGGCAAGATATTAGTGGCAAAAGTTAAATATATTTGCCGTTCAGCTGTGCAGTTTTATGTTTTAAAGCCCTTTTTGTCATGTATTAGTGGTAAAAGTAAAATATATTTGCCGTTCAGCTGTGCATATGTTCTAAAGCCCTTTTTGCCGTGTATTAGTAGAAAAAGTAAAATATATTTGCCGTTCAGCGGTGCAGTTATAAGTTCTAATACCTTCTGTGGCTTATATAAGTTGAAAAAAATAAGGGCCTATTTGCCGTTTAGCGGTGCAGTTATATGTTCTAAAAACCTTTTTGGCGTGTTATAGTGGCAAAAAAAATATATATTTGCCGTTCAGCGGTGTTGTTATATGTTCTAAAAACCTTTTTGTCGTGTATTAGTGGCAAAAGAAAAATATATTTGCCATTCAGAGGTGCAGTTATCTGTTCTAAAGCCCTTTTTGTTGTGTATTAATGGAAAATATATTTGCCGTTCAGCGATGCAGTTATATATTTCGAAGCCCTTTTTGTCGTGTATTAGTGGCAAAAGTAAAATATATTTGCCATTCAGTATGTTCTAAAGCCCTTTTTGTTGTGCATTAGTTACAAAAGTTAAATATATTTGCTGTTCAGGGGTGCAGTTATATGTTCTTAAGCTCTTTGTGTTGTGTATTAGTGGCAAAAGTAAAATATATTTGCCCTTCAGCAGCCTTCTGTGGCATGTATAAGTGGAAAAAAATAAGGGCCTATTTTCCGTTTAGTGGTGCAGTTACATGTTCTTAAAACCTTTTTGTCGTGTATTAGTGGCAAAAGAAAAATAAATTTGCCATTCAGCGGTGCAGTTATCTGTTCTAAAACCATTTTTGTCATGTATTAGTGGCAAAAGTAAAATATATTTGCCCTCCATCAGTGCAGTTATATGTTCTAAAGCCCTTTTAGTCGTGTATTAGTGGCAAAAGCAAAATATATTTGCCGTTCAGAGGTGCAGTTATATGTTCTAAAGCCTTCTGTGGCATGTATAAGTGGAAAAAAATAAGGGCAAATTTGCCATTCAGTGGTGCAGTTATCTGTTCTAAATCCCTTTTTATCGTGTATTAGTAGCAAAAGTAAAATATATTTGCCGTTCAGCGTCGCAGTTATATGTTCTAAAGCACTTTTTGTTGTGTATTAGTGGCAAAAGTAAAATATATTTGCAATTCAACTATGTATTTATATGTTCTAATGCCCTTTTGTCGTGTATTAGTGTCAAAAGTTAAATATATTTGCCATTCAGGGGCGCAGTTATGTGTTATAAAGCCATTTTTGTTGTGTTTTAGTGGCAAAAGTAAAATATATTTGCCGTTCAGTGGTGCAGTCATATATTCTGAAAGCCTTTTGTGGTGTGTATAAGTGGAAAAAAATAAGGGCCTATTTGCCTATCAGTGGTGCAGTTATATTTTCTAAAGCCCTTTTTGTCGAGTATTAGTGGCAAAAGAAAAATATATTTGCCGTTCAGCTGTGCAATTATATGTTCTAAAACCCTTTTTTGGAGCTGTTGTGTGGTGAAGTGAGAAAATTAAATACTTTATTGGGGTGTTTTAATATCCTTTTTATTTATTTTTTTGATCTAACAGTATGTCAGACAGAGAAGTGCCAGTCCCTGCACAGGGGAGTGGCAGAGGCCTAAATGTTTCTGGCGCAGGTACAGGTCGCAGCAGAGTAAGGGACCGTGGCAATAGGAGTCGCAGCGAGAGGCCTGAGCTACCAGTGTCAGCTAGCGGTCGTGTCTTGACCAGCAACCCAGCGGTTCTTGAATGATTGGCTCGATTTTCGACTTCGTCGCTAGTGACATCAGACACCCCCAGCCAGGAGTCGGTGGGTTCGTCAGACACAACCCTTAGTTGGCATGGCCCGAGAGCAGGCCCTGTGCCCTCACCTGTCCTCAACCTGCCTCTGTCCTTTTCTGTTCCCTCAGCCAGAGAAGTATTGTATGCTGTGGGCTCAGCTCCACAATACAGTGAGGACGAGCTACTAGAAGACAGTCAGCTGCTACTGGCAAGCCAATATGTGGAGGAGACATCCGCCGCTTCCTCCACTAGGCGGGCAAATAGTGATAAGGAGATTGGCGTGGGAGCTGGTGTTGCGAGTGGTCAGGCTCCTGACCCAGAGACTGTTGAGGAGGACATCAGTGACGTACAGACACTAGTCAATGATGATGATGTAGCTGATCGCACTTGGGAGCCGGGTGACGAAGGGGCTTTATTATCATCGGGAGAAGATGGTGGCAGCTTGCCCGTTAGGCAGCGGTGGAGCCATCAAGTCGCTAGTGTGGCCGGGAGTCAGAAGGGTGGCAACATTGGGAGGTCGGTAGCCAAACGTGCCAGGGGTAGACCACCCCTTTTGCAGAAGCCTGCCCGGGAAGTAGCGGTGCACAGGTTCACGGAGGCAGCAGCGGTAGCAGTCAGTCAGTGCGTAGTACAGTCAGTGTTGGGGGTAAAATCACCTACTCGGAGGTGTGGCAGTTTTTTGTTATGCCACCGGTGAACATGGCCATATGTAGAATCTGTGTGCAGAAGGGGAAGAGTGGCCAGGTTGCCAATATTGGCACCACGGCCCTGCGTCAACTTATGCAGTGTCACTATAAAGTAGCCTGGGAGAACCGTTGCTCCTATGTGGTGGTACAGCTTGCAGCAGCAACCACTGCATCAGCCAGTGGCAAGCAGACGATTTCAGGCAATTCAAGGCTCCACCACCTCAGCCGGGGGGAGCTGTCTGTTCTTCCCATCTTCTGCTGGTCCTGATGCTCCTACTCCTCCTCCTTGTCAGTAATTCCATCAGCAATCGATCACCGAAGTGATTGCCAAGAGACAAGAGTATGCGTGCACTCATCCAACGGCACAGAAGCTGAATGTGCTCCTAAGCCTTATTGCGACTTATGATGATGCGTCAGGACAGATTAGGGATGTCCTCCGGAAACACTGGCCTGTCCTACTGATGGACCCTGAGATCAACAAAGTCATCTTTAATTACCCACAAATTACCTTCAGGAGAGGGAGCAGCTTAAAGGATATGCTGGTACACAGCCACTACACCCCGGCAACTCAAGCAGCGACGTGGCTGGATCGCAAGATCAACGGCTGCTACAGGTGTAGTGGCTGTGTAGCTTGCAAAATCCTACAGAGCAGTAAGACCTTTCATAGCTCGAATTTAGATAAGTCCTTCATCATTAAGGATTTTATCAATTGCCGCACACGCGGTGTCATCTACAAGATCACATGCGTGTGCGGACTCGAATACGTCGGTAAAACCAAGAGGGAGTTGCGTAGACGCCTGGGAGAACACCTGGGCGATATCACGAATGAACGCGACACCCCAGTGGCCCGACATGTTAATGAACATCACGGTGGAGATTCAAATTGCATCCGAGCCATTGGAATTGACAAAATCCCACCACCAATACGTGGTGGTGATTGGGACCGTCTCCTACTTCAACGAGAAGCACGTTGGACTTTCCAACTGGACACGGTATCCCCCAAAGGTTTGAACGAGTCCCTCCACTTTGGCTGCTTCCTTTAAGAATACCCCTTCAGGATTTCTGTCCCTAGTACAGATCTAATTAAATAAATACCTAAAACCGCCTCACCCTGCTTTATTAAATCTCGGCTGTATGGGAGATATAGCACGTAATACCCACTAACCGCCTTGTGTCACTTTTTGTTGACCACTGTTGGAAAATGAAACTAACAAGACCGTAAAAAATACCACTAAATAATTCATGCTGCACACCCATATCAGGGTTATTTGAGTGCATCTGTCGGACATATGTTCCGCTGCCCACAGATGCACCCTCATACGGAGCCTATATATCAATACGCCCGTATATACGGACGAAATATACACTTATGCTTTGTCCGTTTTTTTGTATTTGTAGGTTTATAGTGTGCGCCTGCACAATATGTTTTACTTTGTTCGGCGCTCTATGTACATTCTATCTTTTTTCTTTCTATGTATGTCGTTAATGGCAGCATTCGATTAATGATAGACAAGCAAAACAACAGCATCTTTTAGATTGCAGCCCAAGTTGCCAGTACGATGGTTTGCTGGTACAACATAGATATAAATATTGACCCATGGAAGCTGCATACTGGATTCTGACAATTACCTTTGCGCATCGTGGCCTGAATATATATTTTACGGCCATGATGCGATGGCATTGGAATATGTAATGCGCGCGTCCACTTGCGCATGCTCAGCGTCTATCTGGCGTATGGGCATGATACGCATAGTAAGGGCAAAACGTCATCACCGTCAGCCGCCGTACTAGGTGACGGCTGACGTCATCATGGCGCGCGACGTGCCGACATCTCGGCACGAGCCTTCAAAAGAGAGGACGCGTACACCTCCAGATCAGGTAATATATATGCCTGCGGCACCAACCTGTGCACTACAAGAAGACAAGGGACGCTTATATCTGTCCTCCTTCTCTATCTTCACTGCTATATTGGTTGTGCACCTATCCGTGCGCTCCACTTTATTGTTAAAAGAGAGGGAGCTCTTTTCATCTGTCCCCTCTCCTTTATTCCCGCTGCCTGTTGCGCACCTACCTGTGCGCTTCACTCTATAGGAGAGCCACCATTTCTGGTGACCCTCTTTCTGTATTTTCTGGCCCATAGAAACTATATCCCCTGATGAGGGGAGGGGTTTACTTCCCCTACCCCAGAAACGTGCATGTAGGGATCCTTTTAGGGCCTTATAGGGACCACAATTCCAGGGCTAGGTTCCGGACGGGGGCCCAAATAGTGGGACACCTCGTGGCTAGTTTTGGAGGTTTATTCTAGGGCTGCGAGGGCCGATTAGGGATAAGAAAGAAAATCTTCTTTTCTATTCCCTTCAAGTATCCTCCAACTGTCGCAACGGACCACCCTGCCTGATAAAGACCCAAGAAAAGAGGTGCCCCGAGTACACCAAACCTGTACGGTAGGACACCTGGTGGTGTGTCTTTCTTTCAAGCGGTGCCGCCGTGCAGCCTATATGCTGTGGATGCATCAGTGTACAATATGTAACACGGATCCTTTTGCATCCATGTCATTTTTTGTGTTGTGTTTGTCGTTGTGCATATGTTTTCTGTTGTGAAATACTTGTCATATGTCCACTTTTGATGCGTTAGATGCTGGCGCAAATGTGTGCCAACGTGTTGACTACCTTGCGGTTTGAATGCTGATGTGCACCACTCTGATTGCCTAGGCCTTGGGGCATCACTGTAGGAGTACATCAGTTGCTGCATTCCATTGTCATCGTGGACATCTTATTGTTGCCCTCAGTAAAAGTCCCTGTTAGACCGTGGGACACTGCGAGCAATTTGTGATTACCTACCCCCTTTTTTCTATTTTGAGGAACAAAATCTCATTTATCTTATAGAGCTATAATAAAAGCTACATTTTAATTTATCCAGATCACTAAAATACGATTCAAAGATTTATGTGAGTGATTATATGTGAATAATCCATATTCAAGTTCAATTGAATGTGCTCCTGGCCAAGTCTGGTGCTGCAGTCCCTCCCTTTCCAAGTGGTGGACTCTGCACCTTTCAGAGAACTTATGGCTTGTGCCGAGCCTAGGTGGAGAGTCCCTAGCCGTCATTTCTTCGCGAAAAAGGCAGTACTAGCCCTGCACATGTATGTAGAACAGAAGGTGGGCCAATCCTTGAGCCTGTCAGTGTCTGCCAAAGTGCATGGCAGCACCGACGTGTGGAGCTGTAACTACGGTCAGGGACAATACATGCCCTTAACTGCCCACTGGGTGAATGTGGTTCCTGCACAGCCACACCAGCAACTTGGATAGGTGACGCTGCTTCCGCCTCCACGTTCTCACGCCGTTGGTCCTGTGACAATGTCTGCCTCTTGATCCTCCACCGTGTCCTCAGCCTCCACTGCAGGAACAATTCACAGTGCCCCTCCAGCATACCAAATGTGAGGGCACAGCGGTGTCAATCTGTTCTGCACCTTGTTTGCCTGGGCGAACGGAGTGACACAGGGGAGTAACTGCTCCGTGTCCTTCATCAAGAAATCGAATCCTGGCTTTCTCCATGACAACTCAAAATCGGAACCATGGTGACTGACATTTGGAAGGATATGGTGCCAGCGCTGCATCATGGAGGGCTGAACCATGCGACCTGCATGGCACATGTGTTCAAACTGGTTGTCAAGCGGTTCCTGAAGTCTTCCACCCATCTGCAAGACATCCTAAAAATGGCCAGGAAACTTTGCATGCACGTCAGCCACTTGGACACTGCAAAGCAAACCCTCCTTGAGCGGCAGAACTGCATCCCCCAACATAGGATGATATGCTATACCCATTGGAATTCCACCCTCCATATGTTGGACCGATCATATGAACAGAGAAAGGCAATAAACGATATCTTGATGATAGAGGAGGACAGAAGTACTCCCCTGTGTAACTTCGATGTCAGCCAGTGGCAGCTCATGCGTGACATCTACCGTTTGCTCAGGCCCTTTGAGAAGGCCACGTTATTTGTCAGTCGCCAGGACTTCGGGATGAACAACGTCATTCCACTGCTTCATGTCCTGAAACAGATGCTGGCAAATCTGGCTGGTGAGGGGACTGGAGACTTGGCGCCTAGATCTCACGGCCACATGGGCCCTGTGGGGGTTGAACTGGAGGAGGAGGAGGACATTGGAGCACAAGCAATGTGTAGCGAAATGGGTGGTTTTTCTACACAGGTGACAGGGAGCAGCCAGGGGAACTACAGGGCGATGAGGAAGACGAGGCAAAGGACCCAGACACACAGTGGCAGTATGCAGTGGAGATGGAGGCAGGGAGTCCCTCCGAGTCACTTGCACAAATGGCTCAATGCATGCTCACTTGCTTGTGTAGTGACAGCCGAATTGTCACTATTCGAACGAGGAATGACTTATGGATCTCCACCTTGTTGGACCCTCACTACTGGTCCAAAATGGGGACCTTTTTTACACCCGCTGAGAGAGAGGACAAACTAAACTACTATCGAGACATCCTGTAGTCAGTTGGCCGCTGCCTATCTGCGCCATCGTCCATCCTCTCGCAGGTTTGATCGAGGGGCCCTCTGCGCTCATGTTCCACTGCCATGGCTGCTGGGGAGGGGTGGGGTGGCAGGAGCAGTACCAGCTCCATCACCAGCAGCCTGAGTTTAGAGTCACTGCTGAGCAGCTTTCTTCATCCGTATAGTGAAGAAACTACTCACCAGCAGCTAGACATAGAGCAGAACCTGAACCAGCAGGTGGTGGCATACTTGAAATGCACCCTGCCAGCCAGTCATTGAAGCTAGTAGTGTGGCATCAGAGTTGGTGCTTAGTGCAGCGGGGTCCATAGTTACCCCAAGAAGAACTCGCCTATCCACCCAAAATGTGGAGAGACTGACCTGTGTCAAGATGAATCAGGCATAGATCAGCCAGGATTTTCACCCACCAATGCCTGATGCATCAGATTAGATCATCCATGGTGCCACACCAACACTTTGAAAAAAAAGACCATTTTTTTCTGGCTACTCGCCTCCCGTCTGATACCACACATCTGATGTCAAGTGCTCCTTCTTTTACCCACCATCTTCAGCTGGTACTGTTATTGCCACCCACCTCCCCTCTTTGTCACCTAGTCAGATTGTGGTCTCCTGATGCTGCTGCCACCTCCACAGAATTTCACCTTGCCACTCTGTAGTCTTCTCATGCTGCTGCCACCTCCACACTATGTCACCTTGCCACTCTGTAGTCTCCTCATGCTGCCACCTCCACACTATGTCACCTTGCCACTCTGTGGTCTCCTCATGCTGCTGCCACCTCCACACTATGTCACCTTGCCACTCTGTGGCCTCCTGATGCTGCCACCACCTCCACACTGTAATTTTGCCACTCTATGGCCTCCTCATTCTGCTTCCACCTCACCACTATGTCATAGGGCCACTCTGTGGACTTCTCATGCTGTTCCGACCCTCCCCACTTTATGAATGGGCCAATATTTTGCATTTAAGACTTTTTCAGCTAACTAACTCTGTTCAGCCACACCACAAAAAGGATAGAATATGTCCCATTCTTGTCCGTATTGTGGTCAAGAACAGGCTTTTCTACAATAATGCGGGCTGTACTGAAAGGACGTGGTGTACACGGCCAGTATCCACGTTTTACAGCGCAGCCGTTTGTGGGCCGAAAAATGGATATGGTCGTGTGTATGAGACCTACAGGGAGGCTGTAACCACCTTAGTGTTACTCTCTGTGAATGCAAGAGCAGCGTAGAACAGAGCAGGGGCTGGGATGAGTAATTTCACTGATTTCATGTGCTGTGTTGCTGAATATGTTGGGTCTGTTATTACTCACGAGGTCTACTATGGATTTATCTGCAACCAGGAATTTACAATGTTTAGCACTGGGATCAACACAGCAGTATGACATTCTGAAAGAGTTCCAGGTTACAATTCTGGAAAATGTGTGCCCCTGGCCCATTGGGTGGTGCACTGCTTTATAATTCCCACCAATGCCCCACTGCACTCTGTATCATTGTCTTGGTGAAATCTCTCTACGGTGTGCTAGTCACATGGCAACTCCTTCACGAATCTCTACAAAGTTCCTCGCCAGTGGCCAATCTAGCATTAATCAAAGGGACTGTGTCATCTCATAATGACCTGTTGTTTAAATCAAATTTTTATGCTGTCTGGAACTTAAAGGGAATCTGTCAGTGCCACAAACCTGCACTAAAATACATTGAGAGTAGGTAATGGGATAAGCAAACCCGTACTTCACCGGGTTCGGGTTCGATGTAGAAGTGGGTTAGAAATTCCGTTTTAGGTTCCATTATAAAGGAATATAATGGCATTCATAGACAGAATGCAAAATGGAAGCCTTTAAGAGGCATTATATTTTGTTCCGTCATAATAGAAGTCTATGGCCAAGCATAACAGATCCCCCTGTTTTCTACAGGGAGTGCAGAATTATTAGGCAAGTTGTATTTTTGAGGATTAATTTTATTATTGAACAACAACCATGTTCTCAATGAACCCAAAAAACTCATTAATATCAAAGCTGAATATTTTTGGAAGTAGTTTTTAGTTTGTTTTTAGTTTTAGCTATTTTAGGGGGATATCTGTGTGTGTAGGTGACTATTACTGTACATAATTATTAGGCAACTTAACAAAAAACAAATATATACCCATTTCAATTATTTATTTTTACCAGTGAAACCAATATAACATCTCAACATTCACAAATATACATTTCTGACATTCAAAACAAACAAAAACAAATCAGTGACCAATATAGCCACCTTTCTTTGCAAAGGACACTCAAAAGCCTGCCATCCATGGATTCTGTCAGTGTTTTGATCTGTTCACCATCAACATTGCGTGCAGCAGCAACCACAGCCTCCCAGACACTGTTCAGAGAGGTGTACTGTTTTCCCTCCTTGTAAATCTCACATTTGATGATGGACCACAGGTTCTCAATGGGGTTCAGATCAGGTGAACAAGGAGGCCATGTCATTAGATTTTCTTCTTTTATACCCTTTCTTGCCAGCCACGCTGTGGAGTACTTGGACGCGTGTGATGGAGCATTGTCCTGCATGAAAATCATGTTTTTCTTGAAGGATGCAGACTTCTTCCTGTACCACTGCTTGAAGAAGGTGTCTTCCAGAAACTGGCAGTAGGACTGGGAGTTGAGCTTGACTCCATCCTCAACCCGAAAAGGCCCCACAAGCTCATCTTTGATGATACCAGCCCAAACCAGTACTCCACCTCCACCTTGCTGGCGTCTGAGTCGGACTGGAGCTCTCTGCCCTTTACCAATCCAGCCACGGGCCCATCCATCTGGCCCATCAAGACTCACTCTCATTTCATCAGTCCATAAAACCTTAGAAAAATCAGTCTTGAGATATTTCTTGGCCCAGTCTTGACGTTTCAGCTTGTGTGTCTTGTTCAGTGGTGGTCGTCTTTCAGCCTTTCTTACCTTGGCCATGTCTCTGAGTATTGCACACCTTGTGCTTTTGGGCACTCCAGTGATGTTGCAGCTCTGAAATATGGCCAAACTGGTGGCAAGTGGCATCTTGGCAGCTGCACGCTTGACTTTTCTCAGTTCATGGGCAGTTATTTTGCGCCTTGGTTTTTCCACACGCTTCTTGCGACCCTGTTGACTATTTTGAATGAAACGCTTGATTGTTCGATGATCACGCTTCAGAAGCTTTGCAATTTTAAGAGTGCTGCATCCCTCTGCAAGATATCTCACTATTTTTGACTTTTCTGAGCCTGTCAAGTCCTTCTTTTGACCCATTTTGCCAAAGGAAAGGAAGTTGCCTAATAATTATGCACACCTGATATAGGGTGTTGATGTCATTAGACCACACCCCTTCTCATTACAGAGATGCACATCACCTAATATGCTTAATTGGTAGTAGGCTTTCGAGCCTATACAGCTTGGAGTAAGACAACATGCATAAAGAGGATGATGTGGTCAAAATACTAATTTGCCTAATAATTCTGCACTCCCTGTATTATGCAGGACGAAAAACAAAGTACGGTATATATTATTTTTCTTGATGGCTGCTTAGGCCCCCTTGTTCACCTGCAACTGATAGTGCATATTGCATTTTGGTCTTTACAAAACCAAAGGGATAAGTCTTAGCTAGCTTAGTCTCCATTGCAGGGGTCAGGTGAAGAATAAGCAAAGTAGGTGGTCACCTAGGATCCATTAAATTTTTTTACCAATCAGTGTTTCCTTGTTTAAATAAGAACTCTATGAATTTGCAGGAAAAAGTGTAACAGGAGACAACAATCATGCTGGACAGAATGGATTGGGGTGGTGGGCCACGTTCTGAAACCACCAACAGACCTTGCCCCCCTCCAACTCTGTACTGCATTGGATTCTGAAAGGATAGCAGACAAACCTTAACCCTCTCCCTTTTCTTAAATATTACATGTGCTAGCACTGCAGAGTGAAAGGGGAATATCTTCTGAAACACGTCTAGAGGTCTTAATTTTTCCACATTTTTTGGATTGTGACATTTAGGATTGTCACATGGTTCTGTATCAGACTAAGGAGGAAGAGGATTTCATGTTATTTTTTTACATTTAGTGCCCCTTTAAATGCACTGCTGTTGGCACAATCTAGTTTCATCAAGACGGATGTTATCAGACGTGGTATTATAGGCAATGGCATAGGAGCTATCAACACTTAGACAGACTTTGCTACTTATTACCTGAAGTACTGTACGTGTTGCAGGAGCTTAATAATGTAATCTCATATTCAGCTTGCACAGCCTAGCTTTACTCATGTATGACCTTCGAGGAAGTTAAATGGATAGAAAAGTTTATGCCTTTTCTATTATAAGCTCCCTATGGCATTTAGAGATATTTAAAACAGGTCATCATATTATCTCTCTGCAGAAGGTAACACAAATGTGAATTTTTATCTCTCTCCGATGAAGACAAATTATACCTCTACTGTAGACTGTAAGAGAAATGCTTATATAAAAAAGCTCTAGAATTGTTCACTGATCTAGTGTACAGGTTGGTCAGGATTGAAAACAACAAGACTGCTATGTTCCATAAGTAGAGATAGACTTGTCCAGAGGTTGCATGTGGAATTGCATCTCAGGCCTATTCACTTTGATGGAACTGGGCTGTAATACCAGACAAAACCAATGGACAAGTGTGGTAGCAATGTTTTTGTAACAATCAAAATTCATGTCAAGTCACGTAGAGCTTTTCAGTATTGTACAATACACAGTGAATTCAGAAAGTTTTCAGACCCTTTCCCTTTTTTCACATTTTATGTTGTTGTGCCCTTTGTGAAAAGTTTTTCTCCATTATTTTGCACTCAATACCCGATTATGACAAAGTGAAAACAGAATGTTAGAAATCTTTACTAATTTATGAAAAAAGGAAAAAACTAAACTCTTGCATTGATCCTTTACTTAGTACTTAGTTGAAGCACATTTGGCAGCGATTACAGCCTTCAGTCTTCTTGAATATGAGGCCAAAAGCTTTGCACCTGGATTTGGAATTTTCTGCCATTTTTCTCTGCAGATCATCCCAAGCTCTGTCAGGTTGGATCAGGACCATCAAGACAGCCATTTTCAGGTCTCTCCAGAGATGTTCGTTTGGGTTCAAGTCAGGTCTCTGGCTGAGTCACACAAGGACATTCACAGAGTTGTCCCTAAACCACTTCTGTATTATCTTGGCTCTGTACTTAGGGCAGTGCTTCTCAATTATTTTCTGTCATGCCCCCCCCTAGGAAGAAGAAAACATTTCGCCCCCCCCCCCCCCGCGCGCAACTGTAAATAGTATCATTTGTCTATAAAATTGTTATAAGTATAGCCCCCAGTAATAAGAGCCCCTCTGTGCCAGTAATAACAGCCCCCGCCAGTAATAACAGCCCCCCCTTTGCCAGTAATGTTATGGGGGGATCTGTGGATGACGGACACTGTTATGGGAGGATCTGTGGATGACAGACACTGTTGTTATGGGGGAATCTGTGGATTGACAGACACTGTTGTTATGGGGGAATCTGTGGATGACAGACACTGTTGTTATGGGGGAATCTGTGGATGACGGACACTGTTGTTATGGGGGAATCTGTGGATGACGGACACTGTTGTTATGGGGGAATCTGTGGATGACGGACACTGTTGTTATGGGGGAATCTGTGGATGACGGACACTGTTGTTATGGGGAATCTGTGGATGACGGACACTGTTGTTATGGGGGAATCTGTGGATGACGGACACTGTTGTTATGGGGGAATCTGTGGATGACGGACACTGTTGTTATGGGGGAATCTGTGGATGACGGACACTGTTGTTATGGGGGAATCTGTGGATGACGGACACTGTTGTTATGGGGGAATCTGTGGATGACGGACACTGTTGTTATGGGGGAATCTGTGGATGACGGACACTGTTGTTATGGGGGAATCTGTGGATGACGGACACTGTTGTTATGGGGGAATCTGTGGATGACGGACACTGTTGTTATGGGGGAATCTGTGGATGACGGACACTGTTGTTATGGGGGAATCTGTGGATGACGGACACTGTTGTTATGGGGGAATCTGTGGATGACGGACACTGTTGTTATGGGGGAATCTGTGGATGACGGACACTGTTGTTATGGGGGAATCTGTGGATGACGGACACTGTTGTTATGGGGGAATCTGTGGATGACGGACACTGTTGTTATGGGGGAATCTGTGGATGACGGACACTGTTGTTATGGGGGAATCTGTGGATGACGGACACTGTTGTTATGGGGGAATCTGTGGATGACGGACACTGTTGTTATGGGGGAATCTGTGGATGACGGACACTGTTGTTATGGGGGAATCTGTGGATGACGGACACTGTTGTTATGGGGGAATCTGTGGATGACGGACACTGTTGTTATGGGGGAATCTGTGGATGACGGACACTGTTGTTATGGGGGAATCTGTGGATGACGGACACTGTTGTTATGGGGGAATCTGTGGATGACGGACACTGTTGTTATGGGGGAATCTGTGGATGACGGACACTGTTGTTATGGGGGAATCTGTGGATGACGGACACTGTTGTTATGGGGGAATCTGTGGATGACGGACACTGTTGTTATGGGGGAATCTGTGGATGACGGACACTGTTGTTATGGGGGAATCTGTGGATGACGGACACTGTTGTTATGGGGGAATCTGTGGATGACGGACACTGTTGTTATGGGGGAATCTGTGGATGACGGACACTGTTGTTATGGGGGAATCTGTGGATGACGGACACTGTTGTTATGGGGGAATCTGTGGATGACGGACACTGTTATGGGGGAATCTGTGGATGACGGACACTGTTATGGGGGAATCTGTGGATGACGGACACTGTTATGGGGGAATCTGTGGATGACGGACACTGTTATGGGGGAATCTGTGGATGACGGACACGTTTGGATCTGTGGATGACGGACACTGTTATGGGGGAATCTGTGGATGACGGACACTGTTATGGGGGAATCTGTGGATGACGGACACTGTTATGGGGGAATCTGTGGATGACGGACACTTATGGGGGGAATCTGTGGATGACGGACACTTATGGGGGGAATCTGTGGATGACGGACACTTATGGGGGGAATCTGTGGATGACGGACACTTATGGGGGGGAATCTGTGGATGACGCACCCTTCTGGGGGGAATCTGTGGATGACGGACACTTATGGGGGGATCTGTGGATGACGGACACTTATGGGGGGATCTGTGGATGACGGACACTTATGGGGGGATCTGTGGATGACGGACACTTATGGGGGGATCTGTGGATGACGGACACTTATGGGGGGATCTGTGGATGACGGACACTTATGGGGGGATCTGTGGATGACGGACACTTATGGGGGGATCTGTGGATGACGGACACTTATGGGGGGATCTGTGGATGACGGACACTTATGGGGGGATCTGTGGATGACGGACACTTATGGGGGGATCTGTGGATGACGGACACTTATGGGGGGATCTGTGGATGACGGACACTTATGGGGGGATCTGTGGATGACGGACACTTATGGGGGATCTGTGGATGACGGACACTTATGGGGGATCTGTGGATGACGACCTTATGGGGGGATCTGTGGATGACGGACACTTATGGGGGGATCTGTGGATGACGGACACTTATGGGGGGATCTGTGGATGACGGACACTTATGGGGGGATCTGTGGATGACGGACACTTATGGGGGGATCTGTGGATGACGGACACTTATGGGGGGGATCTGTGGATGACGGACACTTATGGGGGGGATCTGTGGATGACGGACACTTATGGGGGGATCTGTGGATGACGGACACTTATGGGGGGATCTGTGGATGACGGACACTTATGGGGGGATCTGTGGATGACGGACACTTATGGGGGGATCTGTGGATGACGGACACTTATGGGGGGGATCTGTGGATGACGGACACTTATGGGGGGATCTGTGGATGACGGACACTTATGGGGGGGATCTGTGGATGACGGACACTTATGGGGGGATCTGTGGATGACGGACACTTATGGGGGGATCTGTGGATGACGGACACTTATGGGGGGATCTGTGGATGACGGACACTTATGGGGGGATCTGTGGATGACGGACACTTATGGGGGGATCTGTGGATGACGGACACTTATGGGGGGATCTGTGGATGACGGACACTTATGGGGGGATCTGTGGATGACGGACACTTATGGGGGGATCTGTGGATGACGGACACTTATGGGGGGATCTGTGGATGACGGACACTTTATGGGGGATCTGTGGGATGACGGACACTTATGGGGGGATCTGTGGATGACGGACACTTATGGGGGGATCTGGGATGACGGACACTTATGGGGGATCGTGGATGACGGACACTTATGGGGGGATCTGTGGATGACGGACACTTATGGGGGATCTGTGGATGACGGACACTTATGGGGGGATCTGTGGATGACGGACACTTATGGGGGGGATCTGTGGATGCGGACACTTATGGGGGGATCTGTGGATGACGGACACTTATGGGGGGATCTGTGGATGACGGACACTTATGGGGGGATCTGTGGATGACGGACACTTATGGGGGGATCTGTGGATGACGGACACTTATGGGGGATCTGTGGATGACGGACACTTATGGGGGATCTGTGGATGACGGACACTTATGGGGGGATCTGTGGATGACGGACACTTATGGGGGGGGTCTGTGGATGACGGACACTTATGGGGGGATCTGTGGATGACGGACACTTATGGGGGGATCTGTGGATGACGGACACTTATGGGGGTCTGTGGATGACGGACACTTGGGGGGATCTTGGATGACGGACGACTTATGGGGGGATCTGTGGATGACGGACACTTATGGGGGATCTGTGGATGACGGACACTTATGGGGGGATCTGTGGATGACGGACACTTATGGGGGGATCTGTGGATGACGGACACTTATGGGGGATCTGTGGATGACGGACACTTATGGGGGGATCTGTGGATGACGGACACTTATGGGGGGATCTGTGGATGACGGACACTTATGGGGGGATCTGTGGATGACGGACACTTATGGGGGGATCTGTGGATGACGGACACTTATGGGGGGATCTGTGGATGACGGACACTTATGGGGGGATCTGTGGATGACGGACACTTATGGGGGGATCTGTGGGATGACGGACACTTATGGGGGGGATCTGTGGATGACGGACACTTATGGGGGGATCTGTGGATGACGGACACTTATGGGGGGATCTGTGGATGACGGACACTTATGGGGGGATCTGTGGATGACGGACACTTATGGGGGGATCTGTGGATGACGGACACTTATGGGGGGGATCTGTGGATGACGGACACTTATGGGGGATCTGTGGATGACGGACACTTATGGGGGATCTGTGGATGACGGACACTTATGGGGGGATCTGTGGATGACGGACACTTATGGGGGGATCTGTGGATGACGGACACTTATGGGGGGGATCTGTGGATGACGGACACTTATGGGGGGATCTGTGGATGACGGACACTTATGGGGGGATCTGTGGATGACGGACACTTATGGGGGGATCTGTGGATGACGGACACTTATGGGGGGATCTGTGGATGACGGACACTTATGGGGGGATCTGTGGATGACGGACACTTATGGGGGGATCTGTGGATGACGGAACACTTATGGGGGGATCTGTGGATGACGGACACTTATGGGGGGATCTGTGGATGACGGACACTTATGGTGGATCTGTGGATGACGGACACTTATGGGGGGATCTGTGGATGACGGACACTTATGGGGGGATCTGTGGATGACGGACACTTATGGGGGGATCTGTGGATGACGGACACTTATGGGGGATCTGTGGATGACGGACACTTATGGGGGGATCTGTGGATGACGGACACTTATGGGGGGATCTGTGGATGACGGACACTTATGGGGGGATCTGTGGATGACGGACACTTATGGGGGGATCTGTGGATGACGGACACTTATGGGGGGATCTGTGGACGGACACTAGGGGGGGGATCTGTGATGACGGACACTTATGGGGGGATCTGTGGATGACGGACACTTATGGGGGGATCTGTGGATGACGGACACTTATGGGGGGATCTGTGGATGACGGACACTTATGGGGGGATCTGTGGATGACGGACACTTATTGGGGGGATCTGTGGATGACGGACACTTATGGGGGGATCTGTGGATGGACGGACACTTATGGGGGGATCTGTGGATGACGGACACTTATGGGGGGATCTGTGGATGACGGACACTTATTGGGGGGATCTGTGGATGACGGACACTTATGGGGGGATCTGTGGATGACGGGACACTTATGGGGGGATCTGTGGATGACGGACACTTATGGGGGATCTGTGGATGACGGACACTTTGGGGGGATCTGTGGATGACGGACACTTATGGGGGATCTGTGGATGACGGACACTTATGGGGGGATCTGTGGATGACGGACACTTATGGGGGGGATCTGTGGAATGACGGGACACTTATGGGGGGATCTGTGGATGACGGACACTTATGGGGGGATCTGTGGAATGGACGGCCACGTAGGGGGGGGGGGGGGAATAGGGGATCTTGGATGACGGACACTTATGGGGGATCTGTGGATGACGGACACTTATGGGGGGATTCTGTGGATGACGGACACTTATTGGGGGGATCTGTGGATGACGGACACTTATGGGGGGATCTGTGGATGACGGACACTTATGGGGGGATCTGTGGATGACGGACACTTATGGGGGGATCTGTGGATGACGGACACTTATGGGGGGATCTGTGGATGACGGACACTTATGGGGGGATCTGTGGATGACGGACACTTATGGGGGGATCTGTGGATGACGGACACTTATGGGGGGATCTGTGGATGACGGACACTTATGGGGGGATCTGTGGATGACGGACACTTATGGGGGGATCTGTGGATGACGGACACTTATGGGGGGATCTGTGGATGACGGACACTTATGGGGGGATCTGTGGATGACGGACACTTATGGGGGGATCTGTGGATGACGGACACTTATGGGGGGATCTGTGGATGACCGGACACTTATGGGGGGATCTGTGGATGACGGACACTTATGGGGGGATCTGTGGATGACGGACACTTATGGGGGGATCTGTGGATGACGGACACTTATGGGGGGATCTGTGGATGACGGACACTTATGGGGGGATCTGTGGATGACGGACCTTATGGGGGGAATTCTGTGGATGACGGACACTTATGGGGGGATCTGTGGATGACGGACCTTAATGGGGGGATCTGTGGATGACGGACATATGGTGGGATATGTGGATGACGGGACACTTATGGGGGATCTGTGGATGACGGACACTTATGGGGGGATCTGTGGAATGACGGACCACCTTATGAGGGGGATCTGTGGATGACGGACACCTTATGGGGGTGATCTGTGGATGACGGACACTTATGGGGGGATCTGTGGATGACGGACCACTTATGGGGGGATCTGTGGATGACGGACATAGGGGGGATCTGTGATGACGGACCATTATGGGGGATCTGTGGATGACGGACAATTATGGGGGGATCTGTGGATGACGGAATTATGGGATCTGTGGATGACGGACACTTCTGGGGGGATCTGTGGATGACGGACACTTATGGGGGGATCTGTGGATGCCGGACACTTATGGGGGGATCTGTGGATGACGGACACTTATGGGGGATCTGGTGGATGACGGACACTTATGGGGGGATCTGTGGATGACGGACACTGGGGGTATCTGTGGATGGACGGGGCACTTATGGTGGATCTGTGGATGACGGACACTTATGGGGGGGATCTGTGGATGACGGACACTTATGGGGGGATCTGTGGATGACGGACACTTATGGGGGATCTGTGGACTGACGGACACTTATGGGGGGATCTGTGGATGACGGACACTTATGGGGGGATCTGTGGATGACGGACACTTATGGGGGGGATCTGTGGATGACAGGACACTTATGGGGGGGATCTGTGGATGACGGACACTTATGGGGGGATCTGTGGATGACGGACACTTATGGGGGATCTGGGATGACGGACACTTATGGGGGGATCTGTGGATGACGGACACTTATGGGGGGGCCGGGATCTGTGGATGACGGACACTTATGGGGGGATCTGTGGATGACGGACACTTATGGGGGGATCTGTGGATGACGGACACTTATGGGGGAGATCTGTGGATGAGGGGACACTTATGGGGGGATCTGTGGATGACGGACACTTATGGGGGGATCTGTGGATGACGGACACTTATGGGGGGATCTGTGGATGACGGACACTTATGGGGGGATCTGTGGATGACGGACACTTATGGGGGGATCTGTGGATGACGGACACTTATGGGGGGATCTGTGGATGACGGACACTTATGGGGGGATCTGTGGGATGACGGACACTTATGGGGGGATCTGTGGATGACGGACACTTATGGGGGGATCTGTGGATGACGGACACTTATGGGGGGATCTGTGGATGACGGACACTTATGGGGGGATCTGTGGATGAGCGGACACTTATGGGGGGATCTGTGGATGACGGACACTTATGGGGGGATCTGTGGATGACGGACACTTATGGGGGGATCTGTGGATGACGGGACACTTATGGGGGGATCTGTGGATGACGGACACTTATGGGGGGATCTGTGGATGACGGACACTTATGGGGGGATCTGTGGATGACGGACACTTATGGGGGGATCTGTGGATGACGGACACTTATGGGGGATCTGTGGATGACGGACACTTATGGGGGGATCTGTGGATGACGGACACTTATGGGGGGATCTGTGGATGACGGACACTATGGGGCTGTGGATGACGGACACTTATGGGGGGATCTGTGGATGACGGACACTTATGGGGGATCTGTGGATGACGGACACTTATGGGGGACTCTGTGGATGCTGTGGATGGACGGACACTTATGGGGGGATCTGTGGATGACGGACACTTATGGGGGGATCTGTGGATGACGGACACTTATGGGGGGATCTGTGGATGGACGGGACACTTATGGGGGGATCTGTGGATGACGGACACTTATGGGGGGATCTGTGGATGACGGACACTTATGGGGGGATCTGTGGATGACGGACACTTATGGGGGGATCTGTGGATGACGGACACTTATGGGGGGATCTGTGGATGACGGACACTTATGGGGGGATCTGTGGATGCGGACACTTATGGGGGATCTGTGGATGACGGACACTTATGGGGGATCTGTGGATGACGGACACTTATGGGGGGATCTGTGGATGACGGACACTTATGGGGGGATCTGTGGATGACGGACACTTATGGGGGGATCTGTGGATGACGGACCTTATGGGGGGATCTGTGGATGACGGACACTTATGGGGGGATCTGTGGATGACGGACACTTATGGGGGGATCTGTGGATGACGGACACTTATGGGGGGATCTGTGGATGACGGACACTTATGGGGGGATCTGTGGATGACGGACACTTATGGGGGGATCTGTGGATGACGGACACTTATGGGGGGATCTGTGGATGACGGACACTTATGGGGGGATCTGTGGATGACGGACACTTATGGGGGGATCTGTGGATGACGGACACTTATGGGGGGATCTGTGGATGACGGACACTTATGGGGGGATCTGTGGATGACGGACACTTATGGGGGGATCTGTGGATGACGGACACTTATGGGGGGATCTGTGGATGACGGACACTTATGGGGGGAATCTGTGGATGACGGACACTTATGGGGGGATCTGTGGATGACGGACACTTATGGGGGGATCTGTGGATGACGGACACTTATGGGGGATCTGTGGATGACGGACACTTATGGGGGGATCTGTGGATGACGGACACTTATGGGGGGATCTGTGGATGACGGACACTTATGGGGGGATCTGTGGATGACGGACACTTATGGGGGGATCTGTGGATGACGGACACTTATGGGGGGATCTGTGGATGACGGACACTTATGGGGGGATCTGTGGATGACGGACACTTATGGGGGGATCTGTGGATGACGGACACTTATGGGGGGATTCTGTGGATGACGGACACTTATGGGGGGATCTGTGGATGACGGACACTTATGGGGGGATCTGTGGATGACGGACACTTATGGTGGGGATCTGTGGATGACGGACACTTATGGGGGGATCTGTGGATGACGGACACTTATGGGGGGATCTGTGGATGACGGACACTTATGGGGGGATCTGTGGATGACGGACACTTATGGGGGGATCTGTGGATGACGGACACTTATGGGGGGATCTGTGGATGACGGACACTTATGGGGGGATCTGTGGATGACGGACACTTATGGGGGGATCTGTGGATGACGGACACTTATGGGGGGATCTGTGGATGACGGAACACTTATGGGGGGATCTGTGGGATGACGGACACTTATGGGGGATCTGTGGATGACGGACACTTATGGGGGGATCTGTGGATGACAGGACACTTATGGGGGGATCTGTGGATGACGGACAATTATGGGGGGATCTGTGGATGACGGACACTTATGGGTGGGATCTGTGGATGACGGACACTATGGGGGGATCTGTGGATGACGGACACTTATGGGGGGATCTGTGGATGACGGACACTTATGGGGGGATCTGTGGATGACGGACACTTATGGGGGGATCTGTGGATGACGGACACTTATGGGGGATCTGTGGATGACGGACACTTATGGGGGATCTGTGGATGACGGACACTTATGGGGGGATCTGTGGATGACGGACACTTATGGGGGGATCTGTGATGACGGACACTTATGGGGGGATCTGTGGATGACGGACACTTATGGGGGGATCTGTGGATGACGGACACTTATGGGGGGATCTGTGGATGACGGACACTTATGGGGGGATCTGTGGATGACGGACACTTATGGGGGGATCTGTGGATGACGGACACTTATGGGGGGATCTGTGGATGACGGACACTTATGGGGGGATCTGTGGATGACGGACACTTATGGGGGATCTGTGGATGACGGACACTTATGGGGGATCTGTGGATGACGACACTTATGGGGGGATCTGTGGATGACGGACACTTATGGGGGGATCTGTGGATGACGGACACTTATGGGGGGATCTGTGGATGACGGACACTTATGGGGGGATCTGTGGATGACGGACACTTATGGGGGGATCTGTGGATGACGGGACACTTATGGGGGGATCTGTGGATGACGGACACTTATGGGGGATCTGTGGATGACGGACACTTATGGGGGATCTGTGGATGACGGACACTTATGGGGGGATCTGTGGATGACGGACACTTATGGGGGGATCTGTGGATGACGGACACTTATGGGGGGATCTGTGGATGACGGACACTTATGGGGGGATCTGTGGATGACGGACTATGACGAAACTTATGGGGGGATCTGTGGATGACGGACACTTATGGGGGATCTGTGGATGACGGACACTTATGGGGGGATCTGTGGATGACGGACACTTATGGGGGGATCTGTGGATGACGGACACTTATGGGGGGATCTGTGGATGACGGACACTTATGGGGGGATCTGTGGATGACGGACACTTATGGGGGGATCTGTGGATGACGGACACTTATGGGGGGATCTGTGGATGACGGACACTTATGGGGGGATCTGTGGATGACGGACACTTATGGGGGGATCTGTGGATGACGGACACTTATGGGGGGATCTGTGGATGACGGACACTTATGGGGGGGATCTGTGGATGACGGACACTTATGGGGGGATCTGTGGAT
Organism: Bufo gargarizans; assembly: GCF_014858855.1. NCBI lineage: Eukaryota > Metazoa > Chordata > Amphibia > Anura > Bufonidae > Bufo > Bufo gargarizans. Next base: position 485,622,950 of record NC_058082.1, read on the forward strand.
GACAGACACTGTTATGGGGGGACTGTGGATGACAGACACTGTTATGGGGGGACTGTGGATGACAGACACTTTTATGGGGGGACTGTGGATGACAGACACTGTTATGGGGGGGACTGTGGATGACAGACACTGTTATGGGGGGACTGTGGATGACAGACACTGTTATGGGGGGACTGTGGATGACAGACACTGTTATGGGGGGACTGTGGATGACAGACACTGTTATGGGGGGACTGTGGATGACAGACACTGTTATGGGGGGACTGTGGATGACAGACACTGTTATGGGGGGACTGTGGATGACAGACACTGTTTATGGGGGGACTGTGGATGACAGACACTGTTATGGGGGGACTGTGGATGACAGACACTGTTATGGGGGACTGTGGATGACAGACACTGTTATGGGGGGACTGTGGATGACAGACACTGTTATGGGGGACTGTGGATGACAGACACTGTTATGGGGGGACTGTGGATGACAGACACTGTTATGGGGGGACTGTGGATGACAGACACTGTTAGGGGGGGATCTGTGGATGACGGACACTTATGGGGGGGATCTGTGGATGACGGACACTTATGGGGGGGATCTGTGGATGACGGACACTTATGGGGGGGATCTGTGGATGACGGACACTTATGGTGGGATCTGTGGCTGGCACTGTTACAGGGGGATCTGTGGTTGGCACTGTTATATATGTGCCATCCACAGACCCCCCACAAAGATTCGCAAAGATGATCAAGAGAAATGAGAGGCCCCCAGAGCTAAACTTCAAGTGTCCTAGGAAAGTGTATGAATATTTCTGTCTATGAGAAATAAAATAAAAAATCTTTTTTAATATATTAGCAAGAATTTCTAAAATTTGGTTTTCATTATGGGGTATTCAGTGCAGATTGATGACGGAAAAATATATATATATTTTCACTTTAGCACAAGCAGGCAACATAAAATGTGAAAAAGTGAAGAGGTCTCAAGACTTTCTGAATGCATTTTATGTATGATATATTTATGGGAGAGGCTTAACTGTGATGAGTGGGTGAATCGCTTCCCCTGACCTAGCTGGCTGTGTTGTGCCGGAAGCCAGGAGCGAGGGTAAGCCTAGTAGTGGGCATACCCTAAAAGGGAGTGTTTGAGAACAGGGGGGGTGGGTGGGTGTGAACAGAAGCACCCTGAGGAGCTGGAGGCTGGGGCTTAAGAAGGTAATATGCCCCTCCCACAAATTCAGGCTGACTTTTCAGCCTTCCACTTATGGGAGAGGCTTAACTGTGATGAGTGGGTGAAGCGCTTCCCCTGACCTAGCTGGCTGTGTTGTGCCGGAAGCCAGGAGCGAGGGTAAGCCTAGTAGTGGGCAAAAATAAACGAGGAGAGCAGAGTAGTGACCAAAAGCCTTCAAAACCACCCAGAGAGCAAGATTACAAAATGCCTGGGAAATCTCAACATGCGGGTTCGGGATGTATCTCGTGAAGCAAGAAGAGCGCCACCTACCCAAGCATTTAACCCGTGCGCCGAGACCCCGTTTTCGATGCTGAGGGCGCAGCTCCAGTTCAGAGCGAGTGTCCCGTGGTGGCCAGCGGGTTACGACCGAGACCTGAGGCCAGCGTTATGATGTGGGCCACAAAACTGGATTGATGACAGGGGCCCCCAACGCCAAGGAAGCAGCGGGGCCTCTGGGGAGGCCATTGCAACGGGGCCAGCAATTGACGGGGGACCATGACTGGGCACCAATCGTTGGAGGTTTTAAAACCTGACCTCCGAGGATGGTCCATGCTGATTGGCCTTCGTGGAAGGGAGCCAGAGGCCACAAAGGTCATGGGCCCAGGACAACTGTCGCACCGGCAACCCCTAACGTTTAGGGGAGGTGCTGGTGAACTCACCTGGCCCGAGGAACCCGCAAAACCCGAGATACACGGCTGCCCTAACAATCAAACTAGGAGAGTGGCCAAAAAGGAAATCCATCCAGCGCGGACGAGAGTCGCCCAAACATCTCACCGGAGACAAGCTGCGCGCCACCTACCCGCATGGCGCAGTGCTGTCTCCCCGCTAGGTACAGCTTGATGGTGTTAAATGACAGCCTGAGATTTGCAGTGACAGTGGGCTATGAACGCCAGGGTGTAGGAGACATCGTTCAAGCCACCTGCGGGTGGGACCTTGAAAAACTTTGGAAACCTTGACGCCGGCTTGGTAGTTTCCTGATGGTACGGGAAAACCTCTGAGCGTTTCAGGCAAATATATTGGATCCTGACCGATTCAGGCAAATGCGAACAACCTGTGGGAAATAAGACCTGAGCGATTTCAGGGAAATACGTGACCTGAGTGAATCAGGAAAATACATAGTAACATAATAACATAGTACATAAGGCCGAAAAAGACATTTGTCCATCCAGTTCGGCCTGTCATCCTGCAAGTTGATCCAGAGGAAGGCAAAAAACCCCTGTGAGGTAGAAGCCAATTTTCCTCATTTCAGGGGAATAAAAATTCCTTCCCGACTCCAATCAGGCAATCAGAATAACTCCCTGGATCAACGATCTCTCTAGTAGCTATAGCCTGTAAAATTAATACATACACCCTGGAAATACCGACAACCTGAAGAGACAGGAAAATACAAACCTGAGCGATTCAGGGAAATACATGACCTGAGTGATTTCAGGGAAAATACGTAAAACCTGAGCGATTCAGGGGAATACATAAAACCCAAGCGATTCAGGGAAATGAGACCTGGGGTGCGTCAGAAACCCCCCCCCCCCCCTCCCCGGAAACCCCCCAAAAATATATACATATTTCCCCCCTTTTTTTTTTATATATATTTTTTTATTTTTTTTATGGAGGTGCGTAAAGCCGCCACCCGGCTCGACCTTACCTGAAACCTGGCACCGTGGAATAACCAGACACGGAGACGCCCTGTGACACAATTGAGGAAGGATCGAAATTCCGGTGGCCTGAGGCCCTGCTTACCTGAAATAAACTAGCGTTGGTACGAGACCCGGAGAGAGGTGTGATCTGGTGGCACTGGAATGAAGCGACGGAGAACCAGGATGCAGCCTGGGCATCATGGCCAACTGCTGGATGACCCTGAACTGCCAGAATCAGGGCCCGAAGTCGCGCTGCATGCAACAAGACCTGTGGGAAACAGAAATCCAGACGTGCCGGACACGAACCGGGTAACCAGGAACCAGCCGGACCCTGCTGAGAAACCCCCGAGCGTTCCAGGCAGACGCATGGAACCTGAGCGATTCAGGCAAATACATTGAATCCTGAGCTTACCTACACCTTTCGGGGAGGATGACAGGCCTGGGTGAACCAGGAGGCAGAGGTAGGAATGAGCCTGGACGAACCAGGAGACAGAGGTAGGTGCGGGCCTGGGCGATCCAGGAGGCAGAGGTAGGTGCGGGCCTGGGCGATCCAGGAGGCAGAGGTAGGTGCGGGCCTGGGCGATCCAGGAGGCAGAGGTAGGTGCGGGCCTGGGCGATCCAGGAGGCAGAGGTAGGTGCGGGCCTGGGCGATCCAGGAGGCAGAGGTAGGTGCGGGCCTGGGCGATCCAGGAGGCAGAGGTAGGTGCGGGCCTGGGCGATCCAGGAGGCAGAGGTAGGTGCGTGCCTGGGCGATCCAGGAGGCAGAGGTAGGTGCGTGCCTGGGCGATCCAGGAGGCAGAGGTAGGTGCGTGCCTGGGCGATCCAGGAGGCAGAGGTAGGTGCGTGCCTGGGCGATCCAGGAGGCAGAGGTAGGTGCGTGCCTGGGCGATCCAGGAGGCAGAGGTAGGTGCGTGCCTGGGCGATCCAGGAGGCAGAGGTAGGTGCGTGCCTGGGCGATCCAGGAGGCAGAGGTAGGTGCGTGCCTGGGCGATCCAGGAGGCAGAGGTAGGTGCGTGCCTGGGCGATCCAGGAGGCAGAGGTAGGTGCGTGCCTGGGCGATCCAGGAGGCAGAGGTAGGTGCGTGCCTGGGCGATCCAGGAGGCAGAGGTAGGTGCGTGCCTGGGCGATCCAGGAGGCAGAGGTAGGTGCGTGCCTGGGCGATCCAGGAGGCAGAGGTAGGTGCGTGCCTGGGCGATCCAGGAGGCAGAGGTAGGTGCGTGCCTGGGCGATCCAGGAGGCAGAGGTAGGTGCGTGCCTGGGCGATCCAGGAGGCAGAGGTAGGTGCGTGCCTGGGCGATCCAGGAGGCAGAGGTAGGTGCGTGCCTGGGCGATCCAGGAGGCAGAGGTAGGTGCGTGCCTGGGCGATCCAGGAGGCAGAGGTAGGTGCGTGCCTGGGCGATCCAGGAGGCAGAAGTAGGTAGTAGATGAGACAGCAGTATATCACGTGAAGCATAGATATATAACATGTGGCACTGTCGCCCATAGAGTAGAAGACTGCGGTGAGCGTATGGTGACCGCTGAATGGGTATGGCGAGTAATGATGGCCTGGACTACTTGTGGTGAGACCCCCGATTTTATTATTTTTTTTTTTTAACCCGTGCTAACCTGGTCCCTTCCAGCCCAGCGGAATGAGGAACCAAGGATGACTGCCTCGCTCCCGCACGGCGGGAGTGCGTATGAAATGGCTGGAGATTGGAACCTACCAATTAACTTGTAGATCTATTTAAATTTCTTTATACAATAAAATAAAATTTTATTATATAATTTTTTTTTATTTATTTTTTTTATATATTGTAAGAGAATGTCTGGAGTGGTAGTGGATGGAAGATACGTACCACCGGGGGTCGTGGCCCTGGTGGAGTAAGAGCAGGGTGGGTGTCTGTTCCCCACGGACCACCACGGGTGGACAGGTTTCAGTTGTTGGTGTCAGTCTACACTGATCCTGGCAGGTTGGTTATCTCTGGCCTTAGTTGGGTAGGGAAGGAGTTAATCCTTCACTATGCTTGCTGGGTGTGGTCTGCCTGCTACACCCAGGGCTGTGAATATAGGTTTGATGCTCACTGACTGTGGGGCTGCTGATGAAGTGTGGTCTCCTGTCTCACTGCAGGAAGCTGTATGGGAGGCTGATCGCTCGGTCGGGCTGAGCGCTGTAGTCCGCTCGTCTACCAAGGACTGCCCAATTGCTGCAGGCTCAGCAAAGGACCAAAAGAAGGGGATCCTGTGGCCGGAGCCAATCCCTTGTCCAGGCTGACACGTGGCCTGTCTAACTTGCATGAACTTGGACAAACCCACCCCATGACAAGGTGTAGTACTGACCACGGATGTGAGAGACTGTGTGAACAGGCACCAAGACGCCTGCAGCGTTTGGGGATCCTTTGTGGGAGGTGGGGGTTTATGGACATTGCTGTTGTGTTGAATTGCACAGTTTTGATGTGATGCACTGGAGTGAATAAAAGAGCACGGTTTGGACACAAAGCCTGTCTCCTGAGCCTCTATCTATACTGCCACCGCTATCATCTGCCTACCAGAGCAAACCCCCACAAATTATATATATATATATAATTTTTTTTTTTTTTTTTTTTTTTTTTTTTTTTGAGGGCATGGCCTGACGTTGCCCGGGGGCTAGATACCCCTGCTTTGGCAGTAGACCTAATGGGAACACTAAATACAATAAAATATATTCACCAGGATCCAGATTTCAGCAGTATAGACACAAGCTTCTGTGACATCATTCTACACTATGAATATATATACTATAAACAAACATCTGCTGATAGCCTGTCTATCATGAAGAAGGATCCACAGGAAAAATGACCCAACAATTAGAGCTTAATTCCCTTAACAAAAGAGTCATGGTGCATAGTGATTTTAACTTTGACAGGGTTTCTGATGTACATTTATGGGCCCAGGCCTGACGGAAGCACTCCAAGCTGGAACGCACGCCGCACACGCGACCAGGCCCAGACCCGGCCGAGGGACTCCGGCGTGCGCTCCAAGCCGGAACGCACGCCGACCACGTGACCCGGCCCATGCCTTGCGGCGGATTTCCGGCGTGCGCTCCACGCTGGAACGCACGCCGGCTTGCAGTGGGGCCTGAGGTGAGGACGGGGAGGCCGTGTGGAGAGGGGGATCTGCGGGCCAGACCCTGCCCCCCCTGCTATCTCGGGAGGAAGTTGGAGGGGAACACAGGGAGGGAACCAAGGAAGGAGACAAGAAGCAATTTGGTGCGGACATGAGAATTGGCACGCGTTCCACGCTGGAACGCATGCCAACTCGGGGAGCCGGGAGTACGTGACCGCGGCTGATGGAGCCCTTGTGGCGCATTGTTTGCGCAAAATTACCTCTCCTGAAGACGTGACGGCAGCGTATGAAAACGAAACCGAACCAGATGAAAGCTACTCACAACATGCACAGATGCAGCACCAGAGCAGGCGACTCCCTATCCAGAATGTGAACAGAAGCGCCCTGAGGAGCTGGAGGCTGGGGCTTAAGAAGGTAATATGCCCCTCCCACAAATTCAGGCTGACTTTTCAGCCTTCCACATGTGATTTTAGCTTTTATTGCCATATGTGCCTGTACTTAATGTGCTATTTCAGGATTCTCCAATAGATTGCAGTTTCAGATGCAGTATTGCTTACTGCTCCACTCCTTGTGCACTGATGAACTGCATGCTCCCTTGTCTATGCACATCCCCTCAGATCATGAATACCTACCACTCGGGTAAGCACCTTACTATTTGTCTCCACCCATTTGTTACTCATGCCTTACTCATTCCATTAACAATTCTGCCAAAGCGCCCCCTCCTTACTACCCATAGTCCTTTGAACTTTTTACACTTAGATACATAGACACCCTTCTATTACTGACATGACCATGGACATAACATCATAGGAAATAAGAAAGAGCTGCATGGACGTAGTCATGTTACCACAGCCCAGAATGGAAGACTGTGCCAGTAATAACAGCCCCCGCCAGTAATAACAGCCCCCGCCAGTAATAACAGCCCCCGCCAGTAATAACAGCCCCCGCCAGTAATAACAGCCCCCGCCAGTAATAACAGCCCCCGCCAGTAATAACAGCCCCCCCTTTGCCAGTAATGTTATGGGGGGATCTGTGGATGACAGACACTGTTATGGGGGATCTGTGGATGACGGACACTGTTATGGGAGGATCTGTGGATGACGGACACTGTTAGGGGGGGATCTGTGGATGACAGACACTGTTATGGGGGATCTGTGGATGACGGACACTGTTAGGGGGGGATCTGTGGATGACAGACACTGTTATGGGGGATCTGTGGATGACGGACACTTATGGGGGGATCTGTGGATGACGGACAATTATGGGGGGGATCTGTGGATGACGGACACTTATGGGGGGATTTGTGGATGACGGACACTTATGGGGGGATTTGTGGATGACGGACACTTATGGGGGGATCTGTGGATGACGGACACTTATGGGGGGATCTGTGGATGACGGACACTTATGGGGGGATCTGTGGATGACAGACACTGTTATGGGAGGACTGTGGATGACGGACACTGTTATGGGGGGATCTGTGGATGACGGACACTTATGCGGGGGATCTGTGGATGACGGACACTTATGGTGGGAACTGTGGATGACGGACACTTATGGGGGGATCTGTGGCTGGCACTGTTACAGGGGGATCTGTGGCTGGCACTGTTATATATGTGCCATCCACAGACCCCCCACCCCATAACAGTGCCATCCACAGTGCCCCCCCAGCCCATAACAGTGCCATCCACAGACCCCCACCCCTTAACTGTGCCATCCACAGATTCCGTGTGCCTGCTGCCGCCGTTTAAAATTATTAAACATGCCCCCTCACTCCTAATAGTACCGTATATCCGAATTTCTTCTGTATAATGCCGGCAGGCGGGCCGGGCGGCCGGCGCGTCCCTCAGTGACGTCACTTGTCTGCGCCGCCTGCTTCATTCATAAAGCAGGCGGCGCAGGCATGTGACATCACTGAGGGACGCGCCGGCCGCCAGGTCCGCCTGCCGGTATTATACAGAAGAAATTCGGATATACGGTACTATTACTAGTATACCGGAGGGAGCGGTGGGGCGGGGCTATAGTACAGTGACCGCACCGCCCCACCGCTATTGCCGGCCCCCAGCTCCTCCTCCCAGTCCCTCCCCCGGCCCCCGCTCTGTACTGCGCCGGCCTCTGATCAGAGGAAGGGAGATGAGCACTTCCACAATGAAGCGCTCATCTCCCTGCCGCATATTACACTGCCGCACACCCCAAAGGCCGGCCCTGAACGAGCCCCCCTTTACGGAGCCTGGCGCCCCCCCCTGGGGGGCGCGCCCCACTATTTGAGAAGCACTGACTTAGGGTCATTGTCTTGTCAGAAAGTAAACCTTCAGCCAGGTGTGAGGTCCAGGGTACACTGGATCAGGTTTTCTTTAAGAGTATCTCTGTATTTTGCTCCATTCAGCTTTCACTTACCATGACCAGTCTCTATGTTCCAGCCATTGAAAAACACCCCCCAGGATGATGATGCCACCACCATAATTTACTGTAGGAATGGTATTGAACAGGTGATGAGCAGTTCCTGTTTTTCTCCAGAAATGACACTTAGAACCAAGGTCAAAAAGTTCAATCTTGGTTTCATCATACCAGACAATCTTGTTTCTTACAGTCTGAGAGTCCTTTAGGTCAGTGGTGCCCAACCTTTTTAGCAAGGACCAGTTTTATGCAAGACAGTTCCCATGGACTGGGGATGGGGGTTCATTGCTGGACACTGCTTGCCACACTGAAGGAAACCAAAATGTTACTCTGTAATAACTTCAACCACTATGGCTACATCATAGCAGATGCCATGACCAAGTATTTGCCTGAATCTTCACTTGCTCCTGCCCAAATCCTTGCTCCCCTGCCCCATCCTACTGACACCCTTCGTTACACTGTACAGTCAACTGCCTGGTCACATTGTACCAGAGCCAGCAGAAGACTTCTCATACTGTACCCACTGTGCTAGCACTGCATGAACCCCTGGAGCACCACACACACAAACTCCTGCAACCTGTGGCAATACGAGTCACAGCCTGCCCTATCACATCACAGTGGTGACAGTATCAAAAGATCCATGGTCCAGTACTGGTCCATTGCCCAATAGTTGCGGATCACTGCTTTAGCTGGTTTTGTGCAAACTCCAGGCAGGCTTTTATGTGTCTTTTGCTTAGGAGAGGCTTTTTTCTGGCCACTCTGCCATAAATTCAAGATCGGAGGAGTGCAGCAGTGATGGTTGACTTCCTGGAAGTTTCTCTGATCTGCACATAGGATTTTTGGAGATCACCCTTCTCCATATCTGTGCCTCCACACAATCCTGTCTTTGAGCTCTACAGGCAGTTCTTTCCTCCTCATGGCTTGGTTTTGGCTCTTATAAGCATTGTCAGATGTGAAATCTTATATACACAGGGGTGCATCTTTCCAATTAACTGAATTTACCACAGGTGGACTCGAAATCAAGATGCAGAAACATCGCAAAGATGATCAAGAGAAATGAGGCCCCCAGGTCCTAGGAAAGTGTATGAATATTTCTGTCTATGAGAAATAAAATAAAAAATCTTTTTTAATATATTAGCAAGAATGTCTAAAATTTGTTTTTCATTATGGGGTATTCAGTGCAGATTGATGACGGAAAAATATATATATATTTTCACTTTAGCACAAGCAGGCAACATAAAATGTGAAAAAGTGAAGAGGTCTCAAGACTTTCTGAATGCATTTTATGTATGATATATATGTGATTTTAGCTTTTATTGCCATATGTGCCTGTACTTAATGTGCTATTTCAGGATTCTCCAATAGATTGCAGTTTCAGATGCAGTATTGCTTACGGCTCCACTCCTTGTGCACTGATGAACTGCATGCTCCCTTGTCTATGCACATCCCCTCAGATCATGAATACCTACCACTCAGGTAAGCACCTTACTATTTGTCTCCACCCATTTGTTACTCATTCCTTACTCATTCCATTAACAATTCTGCCAAAGCGCCCCCTCCTTACTACCCATAGTCCTTTGAACTTTTTACACTTAGATACATAGACGCCCTTCTATCACTGACATGACCATGGACATAACATCATAGGAAATAAGAAAGAGCTGCATGGACGTAGTCATGTTACCACAGCCCAGAATGGAAGACAGGAGTAATAAAGGTAAAAGAAATGCATCACAAAATTACAGCTACAAATCTAAAATCTCTCTCTCCTATTGGTTGGCTTACCTTGCAACAGAATTTTGTGCCAAACTTTTGGGGAAAAATTTTACATGTTATACAACCTCCTTCCCCGCTAAGCCCCATTACCTTCCCACTAAGCCATGCACCCTCAGTAGGTATGGTAGCAATATGATTCTTTTTGTCTTGCTTCATAAATGTATAAAATGAGATGCACCATACACTACGTGCAGAATTATTAGGCAAATGAGTATTTTGACCACATCATCCTCTTTATGCATGTTGTCTTACTCCAAGCTGTATAGGCTCGAAAGCCTACTACCAATTAAGCATATTAGGTGATGTGCATCTCTGTAATGAGAAGGGGTGTGGTCTAATGACATCAACACCCTATATCAGGTGTGCATAATTATTAGGCAACTTCCTTTCCTTTGGCAAAATGGGTCAAAAGAAGGACTTGACAGGCTCAGAAAAGTCAAAAATAGTGAGATATCTTGCAGAGGGATGCAGCACTCTTAAAATTGCAAAGCTTCTGAAGCGTGATCATCGAGCAATCAAGCGTTTCATTCAAAATAGTCAACAGGGTCGCAAGAAGCGTGTGGAAAAACCAAGGCGCAAAATAACTGCCCATGAACTGAGAAAAGTCAATCGTGCAGCTGCCAAGCTGCCACTTGCCACCAGTTTGGCCATATTTCAGAGCTGCAACATCACTGGAGTGCCCAAAAGCACAAGGTGTGCAATACTCAGAGACATGGCCAAGGTAAGAAAGGCTGAAAGACGACCACCACTGAACAAGACACACAAGCTGAAACGTCAAGACTGGGCCAAGAAATATCTCAAGACTGATTTTTCTAAAGTTTTATGGACTGATGAAATGAGAGTGAGTCTTGATGGGCCAGATGGCTGGATTGGTAAAGGGCAGAGAGCTCCAGTCCGACTCAGACGCCAGCAAGGTGGAGGTGGAGTACTGGTTTGGGCTGGTATCATCAAAGATGAGCTTGTGGGGCCTTTTTGGGTTGAGGATGGAGTCAAGCTCAACTCCCAGTCCTACTGCCAGTTTCTGGAAGACACCTTCTTCAAGCAGTGGTACAAGAAGAAGTCTGCAAGGTAAGAAAAACATGATTTTCATGCAGGACAATGCTCCATCACACGCGTCCAAGTACTCCACAACGTGGCTGGCAAGAAAGGGTATAAAAGAAGAAAATCTAATGACATGGCCTCATTGTTCACCTGATCTGAACCCCATTGAGAACCTGTGGTCCATCATCAAATGTGAGATTTACAAGGAGGGAAAACAGTACACCTCTCTGAACAGTGTCTGGGAGGCTGTGGTTGCTGCTGCACGCAATGTTGATGGTGAACAGATCAAAACACTGACAGAATCCATGGATGGCAGTCTTTTGAGTGTCCTTGCAAAGAAAGGTGGCTATATTGGTCACTGATTTGTTTTTGTTTTGTTTTTGAATGTCAGAAATGTATATTTGTGAATGTTGAGATGTTATATTGGTTTCACTGGTAAAAATAAATAATTGAAATGGGTATATATTTGTTTTTTGTTAAGTTGCCTAATAATTATGTACAGTAATAGTCACCTGCACACACAGATATCCCCCTAAAATAGCTAAAACTAAAAACAAACTAAAAACTACTTCCAAAAATATTCAGCTTTGATATTAATGAGTTTTTTGGGTTCATTGAGAACATGGTTGTTGTTCAATAATAAAATGAATCCTCAAAAATACAACTTGCCTAATAATTCTGCACTCCCTGTATTGTGCCAAAATGCACCAAATTTACTGTCTTTCACTCTCTCTCTATCTCTCTTTCTCTCCCCACTCGGAGGCTGCTAGTCTGTCTCTGCTGCCAGTTTATCATGTACTGTCTAGTCTCATCAGCCCACCTGCACTTTCCATGTAGCTACTTGCCACGAGGGCACCAAAGTTGAACATTATATCAGGTGTTTCCAAAGCTAATCTTATTGATTTTTTTGATTGGGTGACTAAAATAATAGTTGGAGAAGGTGCAGTAGACATCGCTTATCTAGACTTTAGTAAGGCTTTTGATACTGCCCCACATAGAAGGCTTATCAATAAAGTGCAGTCTTTGGGCTTGAACTCTCATATTGTTGAATGGATTAGGCAGTGGCTGAGGGACAGGCAACAGAGGGTTGTAGTCAATGGAGTATATTCAGACCAAGGTCTTGTTACCAGTGGGGTAACTCAGGGATCTGTTCTGGGACCCATATTGTTTAATATCTTTATCAGCGAAATTGCAGAAGGCCTCAATGGTAAGGTGTGTCTTTTTGCTGATGACACAAAGATTTGTAACAGGGTTGATGTTCCTGGAGGGATACACCAAATGGAAAAGGACTTAGGAAAACTAGAGGAATGGTCAAAAATCTGGCAACTAAAATTTAATGTTGATAAGTGCAATATAATGCACCTGGGACGTAAAAACCCAAGAGCAGAATATAAAATCAGTGATACAGTCCTAACCTCAGTATCTGAGGAAAGGGATTTAGGGGTCATTATTTCAGAAGACTTAAAGGTAGGCAGACAATGTCATAGAGCAGCAGGAAATGCTAGCAGAATGCTTGGGTGTATAGGGAGAGGCATTACTAGTAGAAAGAGGGAGGTGCTCATGCCGCTCTACAGAGCACTAGTGAGACCTCATTTGGAGTATTGTGCTCAGTACTGGAGACCATATCTCCAGAAGGATATTGATACTTTGGAGAGAGTTCAGAGAAGAGCTACTAAACTGGTACTTGGATTGCAGGATAAAACTTACCAGGAAAGATTAAAGAACCTTAACACTGAGGAAGGGGTTGTCCCCGAAACGCGTATGGTTCCAGGAAGTGAGCGCAGACGATCGATGTATATATAAAAGACATTTTATCTTCAATGACAGGCCTGTCTATGAAATAGCTTAAGCCCAGCCAGGATCCCTGGCAAGAAAAATCAGCTGACCGAAAAATCAGCTGACCGGCAAGGAGACTTCCGCATCACGTGATACACTGTGCTGACGCCGTGAAGCGTAAGGCCGGTAAGAGACGCCGATCATCAGGAGGCGGGCGAAGGACATACCTGAGAGTCCGGTAAGAGGAATTTATATCCAACAGCGCACCTCACAGCCGGTTGGCTGACATATTCAGCGCAATTGACAACGGACCCAAGCAAACCTCATGTTGATGTGAACAAAATTGAATTACCATACATTGGGCTGCATTGAAAGTCTGCACCCTGAGCGGCATTTTAAGGAAATCGGGACATTAATCATCATCCCTTGGAAAATAGTGCTGTATATGTACCTAGGGACATGCACCTTGTATCTAAGGCTAGACATATCCCAAAGGAGTGATATATATATATGTATTGAAGGCTGCTTGCAGCCTGTATTTGTGGGAGGGGCGCGCTTACCTCATTTAAACCCCCTCCCACAAGCAGAAGGGCGCCCGGCTTCTTGCTTCTGCAGTTTCCAGCGCCTTGACGTCACTTCCGGTCGCGGCTCTGTCGGTTCGTCGTCCCGTTCGTGCGTTCCCCATCATCACCTCGGGAGTATCGTGAGTATCACCGCTGCGGCCCGGCCAGATGCGCCTTGCCACCGGCACCTCGTTTCATCAGCAGCCGCCGTCTGACCCGGCGCATCGGGGGGGGGTGGACTGAACTGACAGCGCGGCGGCTGCCGGTTCCCGCCTTGCGGCTGCGGCAGAGCCACCTGAGCACCACGCGGCACGCCAGGGGAAGCGCCTGCGGGCAGCATGTTGTGTGGCTTACAACGCAGCGGCGGCCCGGTCCCCGGTATCCATGCGGCGGGGGAGGGGGGCCGGCAGCGGCTGCGGTCCTCCTCTGGCTGGCGGTGTGTGTGTCAGGGGGATCAGAGATTGAGGCAGTAGGCCTAGTCTCCCTGGGTCATACACCTCGGGCCGCAAGCAAATTAAGGTGTAGTGTCTGTAACAAGTGAACATCAACAAAGATCAAGGTGCCACTCCATAGTATGTGCATGTAAATCTGAGCAATGGTGCTGGGGCAGTATGTCACACTTAAGTAAACCAGGATATGATAATCAATGGTGACACGTGCAGGTTGCTTCCAAGAACTGTCACAGTAACTCTGTCTCAAAGTCCCAAGGCTAGGATGGCAGAACATGTAGAGACAGGAATGCACTATCCATCTTGTTCAAGCATGGGTCAAAAAAAATAAAATAAAAAAATTGTTCCTAAATCACCCAGACGTGTCTTCCAAAAAAAAAACAAAAAAAAACGCTCAGGCACAGATGTCTTCCTGAATCACGCAGTCGCTAATGTCTTCCCTGATTCGCTCAGGCGCAAGGTCTTCACCGGAAGCGCTCAGGCACAATGTTCTTCCCTGCATCACCCGGGCGCGATATCTTCCCTGTACCACTCAGGCGCCATGTCTGCCCTGAATCGCTCAGGGACAATGCCTTCAGGTACCACCCAGGGCTGTCCCTTCCATTCACCCATGTGCAATGTTCCTGATTCACTGATATGCAATGTTTCTTGTCTCTCACGTGCAATGTTGGCGGAGTCACTCAGGCGCAGTGGTTCCCTGAAGTCGCTCGGGTGCAATGGTGCCCTGAAGACGCTGGGGTGCAATGGTTCCCTGCCTGGGTCGCTCAGGGGCAATGGTTCCCTGAGTCGCTCAGGGACGATGGTTCCCTGATCCGCTCAGGAGCAATGGTTCCCTGAATCGCTAAGGTGCAATGGTTCCCTGAATCGCTCAGGTGCAATGGTTCCCTGAATCGCTCAGGTGCAATGGTTCCCTGAATCGCTCAGGTGCAATGGTTCCCTGAATCGCTCAGGTGCAATGGTTCCCTGAATCGCTCAGGTGCAATGGTTCCCTGAATCGCTCAGGTGCAATGGTTCCCTGAATCGCTCAGGTGCAATGGTTCCCTGAATCGCTCAGGTGCAATGGTTCCCTGAATCGCTCAGGTGCAATGGTTCCCTGAATCGCTCAGGTGCAATGGTTCCCTGAATCGCTCAGGTGCAATGGTTCCCTGAATCGCTCAGGTGCAATGGTTCCCTGAATCGCTCAGGTGCAATGGTTCCCTGAATCGCTCAGGTGCAATGGTTCCCTGAATCGCTCAGGTGCAATGGTTCCCTGAATCGCTCAGGTGCAATGGTTCCCTGAATCGCTCAGGTGCAATGGTTCCCTGAATCGCTCAGGTGCAATGGTTCCCTGAATCGCTCAGGTGCAATGGTTCTCAGAATCGCTCAGGGGCAACGGTTCCCTGAATCGCTCAGGTGTTTGGTTGGTTCACTGACCAGCAGGTCGCGGCCCTCGCCGTGCAACGGTAAAGCACGGCTTATTTTATTTATTTTGTCATAAGCAGGGCCGCAACCACCAGAGCTTCTAGCAAACCACGGTCGTTGCGCCTATTTTCCCGGTTCAGGTAAGATACAGCCGCAAGGCTGTGCTACGACCTATTACCGCATTTAGCTATTCAGTGGTCATAAGCTCCCGTTCATTAGGTCTCTGCCTCATACAGAAGTCTGTAGCGTGGTTCCTTTCGGTCAAGGTAAGTAGCAGGCAACGCCATTCGGTCAGGAGAACTATTTCCCCTGTAGCTCTCGGTCGGGCTCCCGGGGGGGGGGGGGAAAGGAAGTCTCATATGTCACCTTCATACCTCCTCCATGCAGCTTGAAGATGTCGCAGGTCCCTGAGTCGGAGGAGAATCTGTCCTTGGCCGGAACCTCCGTGTCAGGCCGCGCCAGCAACCCCTCCCTGAGGAGCTGGACCATTCCAAAACTGATAGCGGAGCTCAGACGGAGAGGGATTCACCATCCTGCCACCGCAAGAAAAGCGGAGCTGTACCGGCTCCTGATGACGGCTCCATCAGGGTCAAGCGAGGAGCCTTCTCCCTCATCGATCCAGCTGACGCTCCTGCAGCTGCAGGCCACCATCGCCAGTCTGGCAGGTTCGGTGGCAGATATCCAGACTAGGATGGGGGAGTGGGAGTTCCGGCCTCCTCCGGCCCTGCCTTCTCCAGCACGTCCGGTCTTGCCGTCTACGTCCCAAGAGTTGACGCCAGGTACGGTCCGTGTCAGACCCCAGATTGCCCCCTCGCATTACATTCCGGAAAACCTTAAGAAGGACATCCTGGCGTCCATTCTCATTGCGTCACAAGACGTGTCGGAGAATAAAGTCATCAACTGTGGGGAGGTCTCGGTGGTCATGCGGGCCAAGGATTCCCGCCTGAACCGGAAACTGTTGGTTCCCGAGTTCGTCCTGGCATTCAGCCTCTACCGAGATACCATATGCAGCGTCCAGCCACACAGACGTGAGGAGCTGGACTCCTACCTGTACCAAGTCACCGACTTAGGGTACAAATACGGGGGAAAGAACTTCTACGATTATCACAGGTCTTTTTCAGCCAAAGCGGCAGCCGCCCTCGCTCAGTTCCAGTTCACCACGGACTGGGCGAGCTTGGACATGGAGCTATTCTGCCGTCATTTTGCTGGGTTGCAGGCCCCCACGTGCGCTTCATGCCAATCCATCCAGCACACGGCCGACTGGTGCCCTAACCTTCCCACCCCGGCCCGGGAAAGCTCCCAGCCAGGCCCATCTGGCGCGCAACGGTCGCAGGGTTCCACCGACAAGCTGGGCAGGCCCATCACCTTCTTAGGCCAAAGTCAGGTCTGCAACAACTTTAATGCCGGGGGCTGTGGTTTCAACAGTTGTAGGGCTCTGCATGTGTGTTCCCTCTGCTTCAGGGCCCACCCCCGCTCCAGCTGCCCGAAGAGGCAACGTAAGGCCCTATGACTATCCGACATCAACGTTGAGCTCTTGGGCATCCTGTTACGGGATCACCCGGATCGCCAGTCAGTGGAGTTCCTCATCACCGGTTTCGAGAAGGGTTTCAACACAGGATTCATTACCCTCCCGCAAAGTTCCTGGGAAGGAGGGAACCTGCAGTCAGCCTTACAGGATCCAGAGGCGGTGGCCACTCTGTTGCGGGACGAGGTCCGCAAAGGGTTCCTGCTAGGCCCGTTTGAAACCATTCCCTTTTCCGAGTGGAGAATCAACCCCATTGGTCTAGTCTCCAAACAAGCATCAAATAAAAAGCGTCTGATATACGACCTGTCTGCTCCGCACATGTCGCCGATCCCCAGTCTCAACTCCCTGATCCCATCGGGGGAGTTCTCAATGTCCTATTCGTCCATTGACGAGGCCATTCAGTTCATCCTGCTGGCTGGGGAGGGGGCTTGGTTGGCCAAGGCCGACATCGCGGATGCCTTCAAGCTACTCCCCATCCTTCCTCGGTTATGGCAGTACTACGGGTTGCAGTGGGCGGACAGATTTTATTTTGCTAACCGCCTTACATTTGGGTCTAAAAGCAGCCCGTGGTTGTTCAACAAGTTTGCCTGTGCCTTACATTGGATCCTTGTCCATCATGGGGGGATGGAAATGGTCATTCATTACTTAGATGACTTCCTAATCATCGAGAGGCCCCAGAGCCCCCCATCAGGTTTGGGGAGCTTGCTCCAGCTATTCGCCAGGCTCAAGGTTCTGGTGGCAGCCGCCAAGACAGAGGGTCCAGGCACGGGGGTTACCTTCTTGGGCATTACTCTGGACTCGGTCCGCATGGAGGCCAGCCTCCCCGCGGCCAAGTTGGCCAAGATCAAGTCCGCCGTTGCCTCCGCGGCCTCTTCTGGAGTTTTGTCCAGGCAGGAGCTCCAGTCCCTGTTAGGATTCCTCACATGTACCTTCAAAATCATGCCACAGGGGAGGTCCTTCATCTCGCGGCTCCTCAATCTCCTCCCGGCTGCTCCTGATCAGGACTCCACCGTCCGGCTGGACGGTCCCGCCATGGCGGATCTTAAGATGTGGCGAACCTTCCTGACCAGGTGGAATGGCATTTCTTTGTTCGTACCATCCCCGAACGCGGCTTCCCCCACGGTTTACACCGACGCCGCGGGCTCCCGCGGGTTCGCGGCGATCTTCTATCCGCACTGGTTGGTCGGCAGTTGGCCGGTGGAGCTCCTGTCCGAGGCGGGGGCCATGAGGTCCTCGCCACTATTGGAGCTATACCCCATTGTGGCGGCAGCCCACGTCTGGGGTCCGCTCTGGGCAAACAAATCGGTCATCTTGAGAACGGACAGTCAGGTTCTGGTGGAAGTGATCTCCAAGGGGAGGGCCAAAAATCTCAGGATTATGTCTATGTTGCGTAGGCTTGTCTGGCTGTCCCTGGAGTGTAACTTCCACATCTTCGCGGTCCATATTCAGGGAGCGCAGAATGTGGCAGCTGACGCCCTGTCCCGCTTTAATCTCAATACTTTCTTCCAGGAACTCCCAGAGGCGGATCCCGTCGGCGTTCCAGCTCCACCTTACTGCGCCCTCCTGCTGGACTAGAGCCCCTGGTCGCAACCGCGCAGTCATTGATCCGGCGGTCGCTAGCCACCAGCACCGCCAGGAATTATGATACCGGGTTCAGCATGTTTAGACGCTTTGCTGACACTCACCCGCAGGGGAACGCAGACGAGGTCACTTTCATCATGGCGTTCATAGCCCATTGCCACTCCCACCGCCACCTCTCATACAATACCATCAGGCTGTATTTGGCAGGCATCCAGCACCACCGGATGCTCAGCGACACCTCTGCCAGGTCCATCTTCTCGAATCAGGCCATCAAAGCCACCCTCAGGGGCGTTCAGAAGGTCAGCACGGCAGTCCAGGTGCGCAGGCAGCCGGTCTCAGGTGAGCTTTTCCGCAGGTTATCCATAGCCCTGGATGGGCTTCCTTTTGGCCAATTTGCAAGCATCGTCACGAAGGCAGCCATGTATCTCGGGTTTTATGGGTTCCTCAGGCCCGGGGAATTCACCTGCAACACCATCTCCCGAACGACCCTGCTAAGACGGCATCTCGCATGGCACTCCGACCACTTTGTCTTGTCCATTCCGTTCTCCAAGACCAGTCAAACCGGTCCCCCCACGGAGGTGGAATTTTACCCCACGTCTAACTGTTGGTGTCCTATCAAGGTGCTCCAGGAGCTCCTGGCCTCCCTTCAATCTCCCGCTTTGGACGGCCTGTTACTCCCAGTTCACGGGAAGCCCCTGTCTTCCACCATGTTCATCGCCAATATCCGCACCCTGGCCGCAGGTTTGGGTTACAACCCTAGCGCAATATCCGGGCACTCATTTCGTATAGGGGCGGCGTCGGCAGCATCCAGTCACCAGGTACCAGCGCACATCATCCGTAAGATGGGTCGATGGAGATCATCCTGCTTTTCAAGGTACATCCCAAATCCACGGACGGAAGTGTCCCGAGCCTTCTGTTCTTTGGCATTATAGGCCGCTCAATGCTTCAATAAATACTTCATACCCTGCACTTGCCGGTTCTCTTGCCCACTTATTCAGGCCTTACCTCGTCACTGGCATCGGGCACACTCCAGCCAGTCGGGTAGGGACGGGAACGGTCCATAGGCATGCCTATCCTGGCTCAAGCAGCTCCTCCCACAAGTATTGAAGGCTGCTTGCAGCCTGTATTTGTGGGAGGGGCGCGCTTACCTCATTTAAACCCCCTCCCACAAGCAGAAGGGCGCCCGGCTTCTTGCCCTCCCTCCCTTCCCATTCTTAAATACCTTCCTCTTGGGTGGCCCACTTATTCAGGCCTTACCTCGTCACTGGCATCGGGCACACTCCAGCCAGTCGGGTAGGGACGGGGACGGTCCATAGGCATGCCTATCCTGGCTCAAGCAGCTCCTCCCACAAATATATATATATAACAGTATATCTTTTAGATAGGCACATGAGCGACTGCATTTTTATATTGTGGTACTGATCGGTGTGGTTTTAATATTTTGTGTGTTGATATTTTATATTTTTTTGTATTTAGGGACTGCTATTGGTTTGTTGTCAATCTGCAGTGAAGATAATAAATTTATAACAATATAACCAAATCATTTGACCCTTGTGTGATCCCCTATGTAGAGAGTGCCCTTTTTCATTTTATCTATATTTATCATGTAGTTTGGAAACTTTTTCTGCTTCTGACAGATTTGAAAAGGAACACGTGGCAAATGAATACAGAAGTACAGCTGCTATGTGGCAAAGTAGAGATAATGATCTAACATGACTAACAAGTTGCACCAAAGTTATAAACCCATATGCAGCAGTTTGATAAATCTAACTTTGGCATTGTGTCTAGTGTTGAGCAAAGCAAAACATTCGAGGCGGAATTCGTTCCCAAGTTTAGGAAAACTTCGATTCACAATGAATCCGAATTTCCTCGCTTTTCGTGGTAACAAAATCAGTTTTTCCTAAAATGGCCGCTGCATGTGTCACTAAGTGACAATATGAAGCCCCGGAATGCAAGATCACCCATAATGCCATGTAGCCAATCCACAGATAGTCATCCCCTGTGATGTTTCAGCCCTATAAAACTCTCATCCTGTGCAGTCTCCGCCATTGTCCTGTGAGCTGAGGGAGAGACGTGGCAAGCGCTTATGTGCTAGGGACAGTGTTACTGAAAATGATTAATATAAGAATATTGGAGCCGGAGAGTGCAGGGAGAGTACAGGGAGACTTATTCTGTGTCAGTTTTATTTATTTATTCCTACATTTACTTATTCCTACATGAGCTGTAAATAGTAACAAAAAAAAAAGACATTTGTCCATCCAGTTCGGCCTGTTATGCTGCAAGTTGATCCAGAGGAAGGCAAAAAAAAAAACTGTGAGGTAGAAGCCAATTTTCCCCACTTTAGGGGAATAAAAAATTATTTCCCGACTCCAATCAGGCAATCAGAAAAACTCCCTGGATCAACGACCCCTCTCTAGAAGCTATAGCCTGTAATATTATTACGCTCCAGAAATACATCCAGGCCCCTCTTGAATTCCTTTATTGTACTCACCATCACCACCTCCTCAGGCAGAGAGTTCCATAGTCTCACTGCTCTTACCGTAAAGAATCCTCTTCTATGTTTGTGTACAAACCTTCTTGCCTCCAGACGCAGAGGATGTCCCCTCGTCACAGTCACAGTCCTGGGGATAAATAGCTGATGGGAGAGATCTCTGTACTGACCCCTGATATATTTATACATAGTAATTAGATCTCCCCTCAGTCGTCTTTTTTCTAAAGTGAATAACCCTAATGTTGATAATCTTTCAGGGTACTGTAGTTGCCCCATTCCAGTTATTACTTTAGTTGCCCTCCTCTGGACCCTCTCCAGCTCTGCTATGTCTGCCTTGTTCACAGGAGCCCAGAACTGTACACAGTACTCCATGTGTGGTCTGACTAGCGATTTGTAAAGTGGTAGGACTATGTTCTTATCACGGGAATCTATGCCCCTTCTGATGCAACCCATTATCTTGTTGGCCTCGGCAGCAGCTGCCTGACACTGGTTTTTGCAGCTTAGTTTGCTGTTTATTAAAATTCCTAGATCCTTTTCCATGTCAGTGTAAGGCCTCATGCACACGACAGTTTTTTTTCACGGCCCGCAAAAACGGGGTCCGTGGGTCCGTGATCCGTGACCGTTTTTCCGTCCGTGGGTCTTCCTTGATTTTTGGAGGATCCACGGACATGAAAAAAAAGTCATTTTGGTGTCCGCCTGGCCGTGCGGAGCCAAACGGATCCGTCCTGAATTACAATGCAAGTCAATGGGGACGGATCCGTTTGATGTTGACACAATATGGTGCCATTTCAAACGGATCCGTCCCCATTGACTTTCGATGTAAAGTCTGGAGTTCTGTTATACCATCGGATTGGAGTTTTCTCCAATCCGATGGTATATTTTAACTTGTAGCGTCCCCATCACCATGGGAACGCCTCTATGTTAGAATATACTGTCGGATATGAGCTACATCGTGAAACTCATTTCCGACAGTATATTCTAACACAGAGGCGTTCCCATGGTGATGGAGACGCTTCAGGTTAGAATATACAAAAAAACTGTGTACATGACTGTCCCCTGCTGCCTGGCAGGTGCTGCCAGGCAGCAGGGGGCAGACCCCCCCCCCTGTTTTTAACTCATTGGTGGCCAGTGGGCCCCCCCTCCCCTGTTGTTAACTCGTTGGTGGCCAGTGTGCGCACCCCCTTCCCTCCCTCCCTCTATTGTAATAATAGCATTGGGGCCAGTGTGCGCGCCCCCCCAACCCCCCCCCTCCCTCCCTCTATTGTAATAATAGCATTGGGGCCAGTGTGCGCGCCCCCCCAACCCCCCCCCCCCTCCCTCCCTCTATTGTAATAATAGCATTGGGGCCAGTGTGCCCCCCCCCCCCCCGATCATCGGTGCCAGCGGAGTAGAAGATTCATACTTACCTGGCTGCTGGCTGCTGCGATCTCTGTGTCCGGCCGGGAGCTCCTCCTACTGGTAAGTGACAGGTCTGTGCGGCGCATTGCTGTCACTTACCAGTAGGAGGAGCTCCCGGCCGGACGCAGACATCGCAGCAACCAGGTAAGTATGAAAATCTTCTACTCCGCTGCCACCGATGATCGGGGGGGGTGTGCGCACACTGGCCCCAATGCTATTATTACAATAGAGGGAGGGAGGGAGGGGGGGTTGGGGGGGTGCGCACACTGGCCCCAATGTATTAAAACAATAGAGGGAGGGAGGGGGGTGCGCACACTGGCCACCAACGAGTTAACAACAGGGGAGGGGGGGGGCCGCACAATGATATTCAAACTGGGGAGGGGGGGGGGTCTGCCCCCTGCTGCCTGGCAGCCCTGATCTCTTACAGGGGGATATGATAGTACAATTAACCCCTTCAGGTGCCGCACCTGATGGGGTTAATTGTACTATCATATCCCCCTGTAAGAGATCGGGTGCTGCCAGGCAGCAGGGGGCAGTCTTGTACACAGTTTGTAGTGTATTCTAACTAGAAGCGTCCCATCACCATGGGAACGCCTCTGTGTTAGAATATACTGTCGGATCTGAGTTTTCACAAAGTGAAAACTCAGCTCTGAAAAAGCTTTTATGCAGACGGATCTTCGGATCCGTCTGTATGAAACTAAAACCTACGGCCACGGATCACGGACACGGATGCCAATCTTGTGTGCATCCGTGTTCTTTCACGGACCCATTGACTTGAATGGGCCCGTGAACCGTTGGCTGTGAAAAAAATAGGACAGGTCATATTTTTTTCACGGCCAGGAAACACGGCTCACGGATGCGGCTGCCAAACGGTGCATTTTCCGTTTTTTCCACGGACCCATTGAAAGTCAATGGGTCCGTGAAAAAAAACGGAAAACGGCACAACGGCCACGGATGCACACAACGGTCGTGTGCATGAGGCCTTACCGAGTGTTTTACCATTTAGTATGTACAGGTGACTTGCATTATTCCTTCCCATGTGCATAACTTTACATTTGTCAGTGTTAAACCTCATCTGCCACTTATCTGCCCAAGCCTCCAATCTATCCAGATCCGTCTGTAGCAGTATACTGTCCTCTTCAGTGTTAATTACTTTATACAGTTTAGTGTCATCTGCGAAAATTGATACTTTACTGTGCAAGCCTTCTACAAGATCATTTATAAATATATTGAAGAGAATAGGGCCCAATACTGACCCCTGAGGTACCCCACTAGTGACAGTGACCCAATCTGAGTGTGTACCGTTAATAACCACCCTCTGTTTTCTATCATTGAGCCAGTTACTTACCCACATACAGATGTTTTCTCCCAGTCCGAGCATTCTCATTTTATATACTAACCTTTTATGTGGTACAGTGTCAAATGCTTTGGAGAAGTCCAGATATACGACATCCATTGAATCGGCGCTCTCAAGTCTAGAACTTACCTCCTCATAGAAACTGATTAAATTAGTTTGACATGACCGATCCCTCACAAAGCCATGCTGATATGACGTTATTTGCTTATTTCCGTTGAGATGCTCTAAGATAGCATCTCTTAGGCCTCCTTCACACGGGCGTCATGTTTTTTGCCCGGATAAGAGCCGGGTGCGTTGCGGGAAAATGCGCAATTTTTCTGCGCGAGTGCAAAACATTGTCATGCATTTTGAACTCGCGTGAGAAAAATCGCGCATGTTTGGTACCCAATTCCTTGGGATTGATGTTCTGAAGATTGTATTATTTTCCCTTATAACATGGTTATAAGGGAAAATAATAGCATTCTGACTACAGAATGCATAGTATAATAGTGCTGGAAGGGTTAAAAAAATAAAAAAGTTAACTCACCTTATCCTCTTGTTCGCGTAGTTCGTTCCCGGTCTGTTCTTTGCTAGCTGTGGGCTTGGGCTAAAGGACCTTTGATGACGTCAGATCACATGCTCCAATCACATGGTCCATCACCATGGTAATGGAGCATGTGATCTGACGTCATCAAAGGTCCTTTAGCCCAAGCCCACAGCTAGCAAAGAACAGACCGGGAACGAACTACGCGAACAAGAGGATAAGGTGAGTTAACTTTTTATTTTTTTAACCCTTACAGCACTATTATACTATGCATTCTGTAGTCAGAATGCTATTATTTTCCCTTATAACCATGTTATAAGGGAAAATAATACAGTGAATAGACTGTCACCTAGAACCCATGCGTGAAAATCGCACCGCATCCGCACTTGCTTGCGGATGCTTGCGATTTTCACGCAACCCCATTCACTTCTATGGGTCCTGCGTTGCTTGGATTATCGCACCGCAACGCACAAAGAGGAGCATGCTGCGATTTTCATGCAACGCATAAGTGATACGCAGCCCCATAGAAATGAATGGGTCAGGATTCAGTGCGGGTGCAATGCGTTCAACTCACGCATCGCACCCGCGCGGAATACTCGCTTGTGTGAAAGGGGCCTTAGAAAACCTTCAAACAGTTTACCCACAACAGATGTTAAACTTACCAGCCTATAGTTTCCAGGCTCTGTTTTTGGACCCTTAAATATTGGCACCACATTTGCCATGCGCCAATCCTGTGGGACATTCCCTGTCAGTATAGAGTCCGCAAATATCAGAAATAAGGGTCTGGCTATGACATTACTTAATTCCCTTAGGATACGGGGGTGTATGCCATCCGGTCCTGGCGATTTGTCTATTTTAATCTTTTTAAGTCGCTGATATACTTCTTCCTGGGTCAGACAGGACACTTTTAATGGGGAATTTATTTTTACACTCTGCATGTCATCTGACAGTTTATTTTCCTCAGTGAATACATTGGAGAAAAAAAATATTTAACTGCTTTGCTTTCTCCTCGTCGCTCTCTGCGACTCCCCCCTCATTACTCTTTAAAGGGTCGACACCTTCAGATTTATACTTTTTAACATTTATATAATTAAAGAACATTTTAGGGTTAGTTTTACTCTTTTTGGCAATTAATATCTTGGTCTCTAGTTTGGCCGCTTTTATTTGTTTTTTACATATTTTTTTCCTTATAGTTTTTCAGTGCTTCTGTGCTACCCTACTGTTTTAGTGATTTATATGCTTTCTTTACAGTTCTATTTATCCACATTGTAATGTAATTCAATACCAATAAGATATGAATAATAAAATTCCCGTGCCAACCAATACCATCCAGTCTGCACACCTTAGGGGGGCCAGGTCTTAATGATGACCATCCTCATCTTTTGGTGGCTTTTCTTCTTCCAAATCATCCGCTAAAGCCTCCATGTCCTAGAAAAGTCAGCAATATGCAGAGAAGAGGATGTTCCTGATGACATATTCTCATTAATATTAGATGATGTGGAAAGGAAAAGCAGATGGCAGAAGAAGGGCTCCCACCTGTAGGGCGAGATAGCGCTGGGGTTGGGGAAGTGGGTATGCCAGAGATGGTTAATGTTTAGTGTTTACTGTCAAATAACCTGCAGGCAAGAACAGCAATAATATGCATATTGTCTCCCATCCCAGCCAAGCCCCATACAGCAACAGCCCCTGTTCAAAGGTGCCACACTGCCAGACTGTATGGCTTTTTCAGTATTTTGTGGGCCGTTTTGAACGGATCCGTTTTTTGTTTCAGTAGTGCTTCCGGTTCCATTTCGTTTTTCCGTATAGCATATACAGTTTACAGTGATTACATAGAAAAAATTTGGCTGGGCATAAAATTTTCAATAGATGGTTCCACAAAAACGGAACAGATACGTTTTTTTTGCGGACCCATTGACTTGACTAAAGCCACGGAATGTGATTTGTGGGCAATAATAGGACATGTTTTATCTTTGAACGGAGATACGGAAATGGAATGCATACAAAGTACATTCAGTTTTTTTTATTTTTTTCATTATTAAATGAAAGGCAGTTGTGGGCTAAATGACCATGCGGTTCCTCAGCGCAGCATGGCTGCGACCAGCCGGCAGCAAGGCTGCTCCGTGTGGCCATACCCTAAGGCAGAGTGAGCTGGGTATACCTGGTTTATAGTGATTCGTGATGAATTAATTAGCAACAAATCGAATTTCATTGTTAACTTGGGCAAAATTGCCAAATTAAATTTTTCAAAACATCTCTAATTGTCTCACCTAAATTCATATATCATAAGGTTCTGTATCTGCTGCTTTTTGGGTTTTATCATAAGGTTCTGCTATGACAAATCCCTCCACCTCCACTGTATTGCACATCTAAATACTGTGTATGTGTTGTGGGAATAAAGTGCTGGATGGAGAGTGTTTTTGAAGTCCTGCGGAGGCTCTGGGTGGTCTCAGCCACGAGGGCTGAGGGGCCACAATGCTATATGTTGCCTGATACCTTCCCTGGGTCGACTATTTGGCTGAGTAAAGACGGACCGAGTTGCAGTTGTGAACTGTGCCCTATAAGTGAGGTAGGAAATTATTTATATATGTTAGTTAGAGCCCAGCCGGGCAGGCATTTATTTTGATTGTGTATGTGGGAACCGCAACTGATCCAGTGCCTTATAACTGGACTAATCTGTATTGTGCTGAAGGGACTAAAATAAAAGCACAGTTTGGACACTGTTCTGCTTAACGTTATTGAACTGTTGTATAACACTAGTCAGACAGTCTAACAATAATTCAGAAGTCAAGAAACGTGAGACATTAGATCTGTATGCATTCTTTGTTCTGAATAACTTTGTAAAACTACAACATAAGCACAAACAAAACATATGTATCAGCACATTAAACATTATGCAACAGCTTCATTACATCAGCGAGTGTACTCACGGACAATTCCATCATAAGTCCAGGAATAGCGCAGAGCTCCACTGAATGCTGCTTGCTAGATCCAGAAGCAGTCACAAAATGGAGGATAGAAAGTTCCAGGTTAAAGGTTGCTGTCTCTCTGTCAGTGAGAATTACCACTTCCTGTCAAGTCCTGGCATAATAATAACTAACTCTGACCACTAGATGGCAGCAACGTCAAATTAACATCACAGTATGATTTATAAGAGTACATTGCATACATTTGCTTTAACAATATGGACAGAACAGACACTAAAACCCCTTGTCTGGTGAAGTAGTCTGTGATTGTGACCCCCCTGAAAGAAGCAATCCCTTGCAGAATGTAAAGAGCTTATTTCTCTCTTTTTGTTTCATTTCAGATTTCTAGGTAAGCTAATAGATAACATGTAGTAATGTCCTTATCCAGCTACTTAGAATATGTTCTGTAAAGATTTACAAGTGCCTTTAAAGTTGTAGAAATGTCACATTACAATAACATACTAATAATCTGGAGAACGTCACTAAGATCGCCTGCACTCGCACATTCTGACAGCTTATTATACAAGTCTTGTATGGCTGCTTATAATGTAAAGAACATCGTCCTGCACTAGCCACAAATGAGGTACACTGCCATGGTGTAAATGACATTTTACTTTTCATCCTAATCTGCCAGAATTTTGCTGCTGAATGTTACATTTAGCATTGACGACTCTGTAAGGGCAGCTGTCATGCTGCGCTCAGCAGATGTGGCATTAATTACTCCATCACTGGATGTACAGACCTCAGGGCTACATTTAACAGAAGGCAAAGTAAAGTCTGTGCCTATGGGCAGCGGAGGTTGAGATGTGGGTCTGTCCTTTCACGCTGCAGCTTTTTTTTTTTTTCATTTGAGAGTAAAAGGATCTGAACTCACTGAAGGTTTATTTGAGGTACAAAATATGAAATTAACTGAGCTAGGATGAATAACCTATGGTACAGACCTGGGGTCATCTGTTCTGCCCTTTTGTTAACTAGGGTAACAGTGATGGTAACCATCTAGTCATAGCACAAATGATATCAGTCTGAGAGGCTGATGTTCTGTAGGTAACATCATTCCTCCACGCTCTCAAAAACCAGAAAGAGGTGAAGATCTATACCCAAAAAAAGAGAGGGACGCAAAGGTTCAGAAGAAAGTCTGGAACCACAAGGCTTTTTGTGGTCATTTGTTTGACCACTGGTGAATGGATGTAAAATTTACGTAAGAATCGGTCATTCCTTTACACTTCTTCTTTTTGGATCTCCTGAAAATAATATACTATACTATAGCAATAGATGAAAACATAACATATGGACTAAACCCTCACTCTAATGATAAAATCTGAGACTCTTAGCCAATATATTTTGATCAAAACACATCTGTGCCCACCTACCCAGTGCCACAGTGGTCTCAGGTCAGGCAGGTTCTACTCTATACCTACCTATGCCGTTGTGCATCTGCAGTGGGCAGTTGCCAGCGTCTGGGGTATCCTTTGCCCCTTAAGAGGTTTTTACGATATATGTCCCTCTGTTAGAGCAAGTTGTCATGACGCCAGTTACAGTTGAGCAACGAGGACATGGAGTCCCCTTTAAAATGGAATAAGTGTTGATACCCAGATGTAGGATTGCCAGAGTGGTGTAAGGGTTGCCCATAGTGTCCCTTGAGTGCGGCTTTAGCACTTGTCACGGTGCTCCTACCTTGATATCCTTGGATCCCAGACGTGGTTGTCCGAAGCAGTGATAAAATGGGTGTTGAACTTGGGTGATGAATAAGTAGAATAAATGGAGTCCAGACTTGGCACATACGTTAAACACAGCTTTATTTTGCATAAATGTCATCGAGGCCTAAGTTGGTGCAAATTTGCACCATTTGGCCCATTTTGGTGTAATCTGGCCCATTTAGTTTTAGAAAAATCCACTGTGTCTAACACAAAGCATAGCAGGAATGGAGTGTGGCTGACGATGCTTCATTTTGCACCAAAACTGCACCACAATTCTGGTGTAAAAGTTTGCTGCAAAGTAAGCCAATAGTTGGGTCTATTTCTGCACCACATTTATCATCCAAACTGAGCCACTGTGATGATTCTGCAAATCTACGCAAGGTGTCTAACTTTACACCATCTATACAATGATTCTAAAAAAGTGTACAAAATGCATTCAAACCACAGATAATACAACAAATGTTGTTAGATGGGTATCACATTTTAACTTCATTAAAGCATTGAAATGGTTAATGTTTAGAAATTACAATTCTGATTTCACACTCGAGTAACATCCATCACTGTGTCACTGTAGGCTGGAGTAGAATGTTTAGATAGATAGATAGATACTAGAGATGAGGGAGATGAGGGAATAAAAAAAAAAATTGATTCGGCCAGTTCGGCAAATTTGCAGATGACAGGCGTCGCTCTTAGAATCACTGCACACTTCACTTATTTGGGCAGTCACAGGGCCAAAACTGACCAAATAACTGCAGTATGAACTCAGCCTTAGGCCTCATGCACACGACCATTGTGTGCATCCATGGCCGTTGTGCCGTTTTCCGATTTTCTTCGCGGACCCATTGACTCTCAATGGGTCCATGGAAAAATCGGAAAATGCACCGTTTTGCAGCCGAGACCGTGATCCGTGTATCCTGTCTGTCAAAAAAATATGACCTGTCCTATTTTTTTGACGGACAACGGTTCACAGACCCATTCAAGTCAATGGGTCCGTGAAAGAACACGGATGCACACAAGATTGGCATCCGTGGCCGTAGGTTACTTTCATACAGACGGATCCGAAAATCCGTCTGCATAAAAGCTTTTTCAGAGTTGAGTTTTCACTTCGTGAAAACTCAGATCCGACAGTATATTCTAACACAGAGGCGTTCCCATAGTGATGGGGACGCTTCTAGTTAGAATATACAACGAACTGTGTACATGACTGCCCCCTGCTGCCTGGCAGCACCCGATCTCTTACAGGGGGCTGTGATCCGTACAATTAACCCCTCAGGTGCTGCACCTGAGGGGTTAATTGTGCATATCATAGCCCCCTGTAAGAGATCAGGGGCTGCCAGGCAGCAGGGGGCAGACCCCCCCCTCCCCAGTTTGAATATCATTGGTGGCAGTGTGCGGCATCCCCTGGCCCCCGTCCCTCTATTGCATTATTAAACATTGGTGGCAGTGTGCGGCATCCCCCGGCCCCCCTCCCTCCCTCTATTGCATTATTAAACATTGGTGGCAGTGTGCGGCCTCCCCCGGCCCCCCTCCCTCCCTCTATTGCATTATTAAACATTGGTGGCAGTGAGCGGCACCCCCCGGCCCCCCTCCCTCCCTCTATTGCATTATTAAACATTGGTGGCAGTGTGCGGCATCCCCCGGCCCCCCTCCCTCCCTCTATTGCATTATTAAACATTGGTGGCAGTGTGCGGCCTCCCCCGGCCCCCCCCCTCCCTCTATTGCATTATTAAACATTGGTGGCAGTGTGCCACCTCCCCTCTCCCCCCCCCCACGATCATTGGTGGCAGCGGAGTTCCGATCGGAGTCCCAGTTTAATCGCTGGGGCTCCGATCGGTAACCATGGCAACCAGGACGCTACTGCAGTCCTGGTTGCCATGGTTACTTAGCAATAGTAGAAGCATCATACTTACTTGCTGGCTGCTGCGATGTCTGTGTCCGGCCGGGAGCTCCTCCTACTGGTAAGTGACAGCAATGCGCCCACAGACCTGTCACTTACCAGTAGGAGGAGCTCCCGGCCGGACACAGACATCGCAGCAGCCAGCAGGTAAGTATGATGCTTCTTTTATTGCTAAGTAACCATGGCAACCAGGACTGCAGTAGCGTCCTGGTTGCCATGGTTACCGATCGGAGCCCCAGCGATTAAACTGGGACTCCGATCGGAACTCCGCTGCCACCAATGATCGGGGGGGGGAGGCGGCACACTGCCACCAATGTTTAATAATGCAATAGAGGGAGGGAGGGGGGCCGGGGGATGCCGCTCACTGCCACCAATGTTTAATAATGCAATAGAGGGAGGGAGGGGGGCCGGGGGAGGCCGCACACTGGCCACCAATGATATTCAAACTGGGGAGGGGGGGGTCTGCCCCCTGCTGCCTGGCAGCCCCTGATCTCTTACAGGGGGCTATGATACGCACAATTAACCCCTTCAGGTGCGGCACCTGAGGGGTTAATTGTGCTGATCACGGCCCCCTGTAAGAGATCGGGTGCTGCCAGGCAGCAGGGGGCAGTCTTGTACACAGTTTGTAGTATATTCTAACTAGAAGCGTCCCCATCACCATGGGAACGCCTCTGTGTTAGAATATACTGTCGGATATGAGTTTGCACGATGTAACTCATATCCGACAGTATATTCTAACATAGAGGCGTTCCCATGGTGATGGGGACGCTTCAAGTTAAAATATACCATCGGATTGGAGAAAACTCCGATCCGATGGTATAAAAGAGACTCCAGACTTTACATTGAAAGTCAATGGGGACGGATCCGTTTGCAATTGCACCATATTGTGTCAACGTCAAACGGATCCGCACGGCCAGGCGGACACCAAAACGACTTTTTTTTCATGTCCGTGGATCCTCCAAAAATCAAGGAAGACCCACGGACGAAAAAACGGTCACGGATCACGGACCTACGGACCCCGTTTTTGCGGACCGTAAAAAAAAACGGTCGTGTGCATGAGGCCTTACAGGTTGATGTTAGCGCCAAGAAGAAGCGCACTCCATTTACACCGTCTTTACCTGATTCCACATAGATGTCTACAGAACCTGTTCTATTAAACGCTTATACAAGTAAAGCCCCCCGACAGAGTGGAGAGTAAGTTTGTGTTGATGTCACTGATTATTTTGCCCTTCCTCTGATCCGTCAGAACAATAACCCCCCAAAAACGGATCCTGTCTGTTGAGCATCTGCCTTCACTCGGTCAGCATTTGGCCATTAATCCATCAGTATTGCTAATACCCAAAAAAACAGGGGTGGATCCAAAACAGAGATGACACGTGAATGGAATATTTGCATGTCTGCTGTGTTTTGTACCCACTCCTGCTTTTGGCTACCAAATCACAAGCCACCACACAATGACATAGTGTGAAGGTGGCAGCAGCATCAGAAGACCACAGAGTGGCAAGGTAACAGAGTGGGGAGGTGGGTGGCAATAACAGTATCAGCTGAAGATGGTGGGTGAAAGAAGAATCACTCGGTATCAGATGTGTGACATCAGGCGGGTGGCAGCATCAGAATAGTAGCTGAGGCAGGTAGCCAGAAAAAACTGGTCTCTTTTGTCAAAGTGTTGTTGTGGCACCATGTATGATCTAGTCTGATGCATCCACGCCTGATTCATCTTGACTCTCCACATTTTGGGTAGACAGGCGACTTCTTCTTGGGGTAACTATGGCCCCTGCCGCACTAAACACCCGCTCTGATGCCACACTACTGGCCAGGCAGGACAGCTTTTCCATGGCAATCTCGGCCAGTTGCGGCCACAAATCCAGTTTGGCTGCCTAGTAGTCCATTGGATCCTCAATGACGGCTGTCAGGTTGCACTCCATGTATGCCACCACCTGCTGGTTCAGGTTCTGCTCCAGGTCTAGATGCTGCTGCTGATGAGTAGTTTCTTCACTAGGCGGGTGAAGATAGCTGCTCATCAGCGACTCTAGACTAAGGCTGCTACTGATGGAGCTGGTACTGCTCCTGCCACCCCACCCCTCCCCAGCAGCCATGGCAGTGGAACGTGAGTGCAGGGCCCCCCCCCCCCGGTCAGACCTGTGAGAGGATGGACGATGGCGCAGATAGGCAGCAGCGAACTGACTACATAGGATGTCTCAATAGTAAGTCAGTTTATCCTCCCTCTCAGCGGGTGTAAAAAAGCCCCCTATTTTGGACCCTTAATGAGGCTCAAACAAGGTGGAGAGCCAGAAGACATCCCTCTGCCTAATGGTGACAATTCGGCTGTCACTACGCAAGCAAGTGAGCATGCATCGGGACATTTGTGCAAGTGACTCAGAGGCACTCCCTGCCTCCATCTCCACTGCATACAATAACCCCCCAAACAATAACCCCCCAAAAACGGATCCTGTCTGTTGAGCATCTGCCTTCACTCGGTCAGCATTTGGCCATTAATCCATCAGTATTACTAATACCAAAAAAAACAGGGGTGGATCCAAAACAGAGATGACACGTGAATGGAATATTTGCATGTCTGCTGTGTTTTGTACCCACTCCTGCTTTTGGCTACCAAATCACAAGCCACCACACAATGACATAGTGTGAAGGTGGCAGCAGCATCAGAAGACCACAGAGTGGCAAGGTAACAAAGTGGGGAGGTGGGTGGCAATAACAGTATCAGCTGAAGATGGTGGGTGAAAGAAGAATCACTCGGTATCAGATGTGTGACATCAGGCGGGTGGCAGCATCAGAATAGTAGCTGAGGCAGGTAGCCAGAAAAAAATGGTCTTTTGTCAAATGCATCGGGCCATTTGTGCAAGTGACTCAGAGGCACTCCCTGCCTCCATCTCCACTGCATACTGCCACGGTGTGTCTGGGTCCTCTGCCTCATCTTCCTCATCGCCCTCTAGCTCCTCTGGCTGCTCCTGCTCCTACTCTCCTGTCACCTGTGTAGAAAAACCACCCATTTCACTGCACATTGCTTGTGCTCCAATGTCCTCCTCCAGTTCAGCCCCCACAGGGCTCATGTGGCCATGAGATCTAGGTGCCACGTCTCCAGTCCTCTGACCAGCCAGATTTACGAGCATCTGTTCCAGGACAGGAGGCAGTGGAAGGACTTTGTTCATCCCAAAGTCCTGCGACATTTTCACAGTACCAAATGGCATGAGAACGTGGAGGCAGAAGTGGCGTCACCTGGCCAAGTTGCTGGTGTGGCTGGCCAGGAACCACATTCACCCAGTGGGCCGTAAAGAACATATATTTTCCTTGATCGTAGTTATAGCTACCAACCAATTTTCCCAAAAAAGGCTGTTTCACAAAACAATTTCACCACTGAAAGGCTAATCGACGTCATGCAGTCCATACAGCAAAAGGAAGTCTACATTCACCCATCAATTTTCCCCAAAAAGGCTGTATCACAAGCAAATTTCACCACTGAATGGCTAATTGACGCCATTTAGGCCGTACAGCAAAATGAAGTCTACAATCACCCATCAATTTTCCCCAAAAAGTCTGTTTCACAATTTTTTTTTACCACTGAATGGCTAATCAACGTCATTCGGTCCGTACAGCAAAAGAAAGTCTACAATCACCCATCAATTTTCCCCAAAAAGTGTATACACTATTATCTTCATCTTACACCACGGTATTCTCTTCCCGGTTCTGGCCCCTCCCATTCATGACATCATCAAATGTCCTTTAGCTTCCATTGATCAGAGTTTTCATCTCATTTCACTGTACTTTATGACCTTTCAGCATGGACATGTGTAACAGCGGCTGCTGTGCGCCACTGTTCCCCTGCTGTGCGCCTCTGTTCCCCTGCTTACCGCCGCAGTCCCGGGCGCCTTGTTCAGCAGTGATCTGAGGCTGGTGCTTCCCATTTACCGCTGCAGTCCTGGGCTCTGTCTGTGAGAGTGCTGTTGTATTGGGATCCGCTCCACAGTTTGCTCTCAGCCCTGGCCACAGCATGCTTGCTGCTTGTTTCTTGCAGCACTTCCTTAAGGGCCGGGTTGTGTCACTTCCTGGGCTTTATGAGTTAGGTCATGTGACCTCGCTGACCTATCCTAGACCTCCTGTGCTTATATAAGTGGCTCACCCCCCTTCCCAGATGCCTCAGTGTCAAGGTCCTTGTGTCCTACCAAGGTTCCTGGTTTCCGCTAGTGCTCCTGACTCGTATTTGTATTCCTGGAATCTTCTACCTGTTAGATCCCTATATGCTTGCCTCGACTCTCTTGTTGCCGACCAGATTGCCTGACCTGTACCTGTGCCGCCTGCCTTGACCTTTTGCCTGTCTGACTAAGCCTCTGCATCATCCTTTGGTCCTGCACCTCTTCTCAGGACCAGCTTCCTCGTGTTCCTATCCTCCTCAAGAGGAAAAGACCTGGTGTTCCCCTCGGGAAAGTCTATCCCCACCATCATGGGTACTGTGAAGATCCTGTGTTCATTCGGCGCAGGAGCTCTGAGATGAGGAGGCTCGCCTCCTCAGAACTCCCTCAGTGCGCCTGCGCCAATGACATCACCGAAAGAGAAGGCGTCATCGGCGCAGGCGCACTGAGGGAGTGCTGAGGAGGCGAGCCTCCTCATCTCAGAGAGCCTGTGCCGAATGAACACAGGTGCGCGATTTTTGAAATGCTGACAGGGCCGGCCGGAGGAGGAGATCGCGGCTGGCCCTGTCAATCAACAGGACGAGGGGGCAGTTTTTTGCGGCGGCTACCAGCAAGTAGACGCCCTACTTGCTGGTAGAGACCTAATTTACATATTATAAAAGTTTGTTTTTAGAAGAAACTGCTGAAGGAAAGTAAGTAAGACCATTATATTTTCATATATCGCAGTATAAGGAATTTAACTAGCCCCCCCAAAAAATGACTTTAGTGGGGTGACAGAAGCCCTTTAAAGGGGTTCTCAAGGAATAAAAAAATGAAAATACTTTTATTTTATTTTATAATAAATATATTCACAAATACCTTTCATTACTTAGAATGGCTTGTTTTGTCTAGGGACTAGGGAGCAATCATTAAGAGAAATAAATGGCCGCCGTCCTATTAGTACACACAAAACCTGTCCTAATCACACAGGAAGACAAGTTACTTCACTACAATGAGCCATAGTAAATTCCCCAGAGATTCAGCTAAAGTTCTTAGCATCTGTATTCAGGATCATAATTCCTGACAAGTAGAGAGGAGGATGAGGCAGCTCTTTACCTCAGTGTTATAAAGTAACTTGTCCTCATGTGTGATCAGGACAGGTTTTGTGTGAACTGATGGGACAGCGACCATTTTGTTTCCCCTGATGATTGCTCCCCAGACAATAATGAAAGGTATTTGAGATTATATTTATAATAAAGTAATATTTTAATTTTCTTAATTACCGGAGAACCCCTTTAAGGCTACTATTACACTAGCATTTTCCGGTATTGAGATCCATCATAGGGTCTCAATACTGGAAAAAAACGCTTCCGTTTTGTCCCCATTCATTGTCAATGGTGACAAAACGTAACTGAACAGAACAGAATGCTCTAAAATGCATTCTGTTCCGTTTTCATACCGGAGAGCAAACCACGGCATGCTGCGGTTTGCTTTCTGTCCTGGGATGTAGACTCAGAACAGCATGATTTGAATAAATACAAAAATCTTTTATTGGACATACATTTGTTAAAACATACATATCCATATATATATAAGCAGCACAAAGCCACACAGGATAATCTCTACAGGTCTGTTGTAAAATGTAGTAATAAATAATC
This sequence comes from Bufo gargarizans, assembly GCF_014858855.1. Classification (NCBI taxonomy): domain Eukaryota; kingdom Metazoa; phylum Chordata; class Amphibia; order Anura; family Bufonidae; genus Bufo; species Bufo gargarizans. Next base: position 485,659,501 of record NC_058082.1, read on the forward strand.
CCAAGCTGTGCAGAGAATACTCAGTCACAGCCTACAGTCAAAAATGTATAAAGTGCATAGTGCTCAACATAAACAATGACCTAGGGGAAATTACATAATACAAGTGAATACAGACCAAGCAGTCCTGGATCCCTACACGTGTTTCGTGTTTGCTTCCTCAGGGGATACTGGTGGTGTGTGTCGACTGTTCATATATAGTCTGCAGATTGACCGAGATGGGGGTCACCTGGGCTGCAAGTAAAGGCTAATAACGAAGAACCGGAAGTGAGATGCGCTCCACGCTGGAACGCCTCATCACTTCCGGTCCAGTCGGTGTCCGAACACTTAATTCATTTCAAAATAACTACTGGGCCTGGGCAATGACCCATTTGATTATTCGTGGAGGACCTATATGTACTCTTACTAGGTACAGAAGATGTGAGAGGAGGCGGCGAAAAGGAGGCCAGGGAAGACCGCTCCACAGGGCACCACATCCAGGAACCGGATATCCGGTATGCGGTCCAACGTGGAACGCATCACTCCCAGAGCCAGCCGACACGGCCACCTCCCACATCCCAACCCGACGTGATTGTAGATCGCATGGACGCACTCGACGCATAGTGCGTTCCACACTGGGACGCAAGTAATACTCCACTCTCTGGATCGAACATAAACCAGATGAATGTATATTCCGTTCCGCACTGGGGCGCAAGCGATGAGGTCGATGAGGCCTTTAAAATATGGGAGAAACAAATCAAGGAAAGGAAGACAAATAAATTCCAAAGAGATCTACAGGATCTGGATCAAAATAGGATTTACAAGTGGAAACAGAAGAGGCCCGAACCACGGAGCAGGAGTGCGTCTGTGTCCTCACTCATTTCAACTGAAAATGAGGGAAGTAACTCTGACTCAAATATTAGAACATACCGTACACGATATGGGAGAAGACAGAATGAAACAACAAGAAGTCGTCCATCAACAAGGAGATTTCAGGGTACTGGTGACCCTAAGAACCAGCCTTTACAGGTAATCAATCTGTCTGACCACATCTTGAGCGATGAGCAGTTAGAGGTGTTGAGTCTGGGTTTAAATTTTATCCCTAAAACAGGATTTAATCTCTTTACAGCGGTGAAGGATTTGCAGTTATTCGCACAAAACCTTACTTTTAAGAAGTTGTATCATAGGGGCGGCACGGAGGACACTGTGTTCACAGCGGTGGAATTGGAAGCAATTCGTGTTTTGGAGGAATTACAGAATGAACAATCGGATGTTGCACCGGTGAGTAGACTACCTGCAGCCCTGATACCTAAATCAAAGAAATTTCCCCCCATGTCATTTTTTCCAAATATAGACATCTTTGTTAAAGTTGTCACAGATGAACTGAGGTCGGTTAAAAAATTTACATCGGGAGATAACCTCAATAGACGACAACGTTTGGCCCTAAAACAACTCAATAAAATTGAAAACCTCGTAATCAAATGTTCAGATAAAGGAGGTAATGTGGTTTTATGGCCAACCCACATGTACGAACGGGAGGCCTTCAGGCAGCTCAGGAATTCAAGCTGCTATCGGAAACTGACATTTAATCCTTTAACTGCTTTTCAGGGTGATTTGGGAAGGATATTACAAAAAGCAGCAGACACAGGAATAATTACTTGTAAAGAACAGAATTGCCTACTCACCAGTGATCCCACCATTGCAACATTTTACATGTTGCCAAAGATCCATAAAAATGCGAAGGTCCCACAAGGACGTCCGATAGTCTCAGGTAATAACAGTATGTGTGAGGCTGTCAGCAAACTAATTGATCATGTTTTGCGACCGTTCGTTGACAGTTTACCGTCATATCTTAAGGATACCGGTGATCTATTACGGAAAGTCGACGGACTGCAATTAGATGAAGACATGATTTTGGTGACGTGTGACGTTGAGTCACTTTATACATCCATCCACCATGATGATGGGATCCTAGCTGCAACACATTATCTGATGACCTCCAACACACGAAGTGAGTATGCGGGATTTATCCTCGAACTACTTGATTTCACGTTGCGCCACAATTTTTTCATGTTTAAGGGATCTTTCTACCTACAGCTCCAGGGAACCGCGATGGGGGCGTCTTGTGCGCCCTCCTACGCGAACCTTTTCCTGGGGGTGTGGGAGAGAAACATCTTCTTAACGGATCCAATAAAACACATCGAGAAGTTCCACATGTGGAGCCGATATATAGATGACGTGCTCATGATTTGGCAGGGAAATATGGAGGACCTACAGGAGTTCATGACACTCCTCAACACAAATAATGTAAATATTCATCTCACTTATAAGATGGGGAGAACCAAAATGGACTTTCTAGATGTGGCCCTACTTGTGGATAACGATGGTTTTATCCACACAGATTTATTTCGGAAGCCGACCGCTGTGAACAGCCTCCTCCGTGCCGACTCCTATCACCCGAGCAAACTACTAGATGGTATACCGGTGGGATAGTTCTTAAGGTTGAAAATAATTTGTTCTAGGGATGAAGATTTTGAAAAACGATCAGTGGATCTAACCAAGAGATTTAAAGACCGTGGATACAGTGATCGCTCGGTAAGAAAGGCGTACTTGCGAGCTAAATACAGTAAAAGAGTGAAACTGCTGGAGGATCGTGGAAAACAGAAGAATGAAAGCAAAATGGTGAGATTTATTACATCATATAATTCTGGACACGAGGAACTTACCTCCATCCTTGGGAAACATTGGAATATACTACGGTTGGATCATACCCTACGGAGTTATGTACCACACCATCCTTCTCTAACTTTCAGGCGCGAAAAGAATTTAAAGGACATCTTAGTCCATAGTCATTATGAGGGTAATACTACAGGGAACCTCTTTGGGTTCAAGGGCCCCAAATGGGGATGTCGTCCGTGTGGAAAATGTGTGGCATGCCCCAATATTATGCGAACAAATTCTTTCACAGATTGCAATGGGCGCAAGAACTACGAGATCACACATACGATTTCATGTACAACAGTGGGGGTGATCTACGTTGCCACCTGTCCCTGTAATCTATCCTATGTAGGAATGACATCGAGACAATTGAGACGAAGGACACGAGAACATGTTCTTGGAATCCTGGGAGCGAAGGAGGAGGATGATCCATACAACCTAAAAACGGTTCCCCGACACTTCAAGACCCATCACAACTGTGATGCTTCCCTTTTGAAGGTAAGAGGCATTGACAGGGTCTTGATAGGTGGGAGGGGAGGTGATTGGAAGAAAGTCCTCGCCCAGAAGGAGGTTAAATGGATTTTCGAGCTGAACACTGTCATGCCATATGGCCTGAATGAGGCTTTAAGCTTTTCGCCATTTTTGGGGTAGTTTAATAATGTCTGCTGTTTATTTCTCAGTGTATGATTTCTTCTGTAGGTCTAAGTGGTGTGTATCTCTTTGACCTTTTTAATACACAGTCTTGTGTTTTTAATTTATTAAAAATGTTCTTTTCTGCATTAATAGGCTATTTTTGGTCGCAATTTCCTGAGGCTGTTTTTGGCGATATATTTATATATGACGAATAACAGTGTCCGTGGAGGAGTGAATAACATGGTTCGCCGAGGAACTGTGCATAATAAGAAGTATTAGTAGGGAAACCACATAAATGGAGGATACAAAGTGTTTTCACAATCACAGAAAACTAATGGAATATGCAAAGACTCTGTTACATCTAATGGTTACAGTTATTAATGGATCCCACCCGAGAAGGGGTATATATGTATAATATGTAGTAGGAATAGGGGTAATTATTTTAACTATATATATGTCCATATAAGACCTATTTTACTTCACATTTATCACGCTTATCACTATTTATTTTATCACCTTTTATCACATCTATCATTCTTTTGGCATGTATCACCTTTTTTCTTTTTTATTCACTTTTTTTAATCACTAATTCTAACTTATAAATGAGCATTAAATGTTTAGACTGATATGATATATAGGATTTATGAATTCATATTTGTTCCACAGTGTATTTTTTATATATAATGATTTATCTTATGCACTTTGTTTTATTGGCATGGTATTCATTTAGGGATGTCCTCCCTGAAGTGTATACCCATAAATACTTGAATATTTGTATAAATCTACCCCCAACTTAGCAAGCAGAGCATCGCATATTTTAAAGGCCTCATCGACCTCATCGCTTGCGCCCCAGTGCGGAACGGAATATACATTCATCTGGTTTATGTTCGATCCAGAGAGTAGAGTATTACTTGCGTCCCAGTGTGGAACGCACTATGCGTCGAGTGCGTCCATGCGATCTACTATCACGTCGGGTTGGGATGTGGGAGGTGGCCGCGTCGGCTGGCTCTGGGAGTGATGCGTTCCACGTTGGACCACATACTGGATATCCGGTTCCTGGATGTGGTGCCCTGTGGAGCGGTCTTCCCTGGCCTCCTTTTCGCCGCCTCCTCTCACATCTTCTGTACCTAGTAAGAGTACATATAGGTCCTCCACGAATAATCAAATGGGTCATTGCCCAGGCCCAGTAGTTATTTTGAAATGAATTAAGTGTTCGGACACCGACTGGACCGGAAGTGATGAGGCGTTCCAGCGTGGAGCGCATCTCACTTCCGGTTCTTCGTTATTAGCCTTTACTTGCAGCCCAGGTGACCCCCATCTCGGTCAATCTGCAGACTATATATGAACAGTCGACACACACCACCAGTATCCCCTGAGGAAGCAAACGCGAAACACGTGTAGGGATCCAGGACTGCTTGGTCTGTATTCACTTGTATTATGTAATTTCCCCTAGGTCATTGTTTATGTTGAGCACTATGCACTTTATACATTTTTGACTGTAGGCTGTGACTGAGTATTCTCTGCACAGCTTGGGATTATTTATTACTACATTTTACAACAGACCTGTAGAGACTATCCTGTGTGGCTTTGTGCTGCTTATATATATATGGATATGTATGTTTTAACAAATGTATGTCCAATAAAAGATTTTTGTATTTATTCAAATCATGCTGTTCTGAGTCTAGTTTTGGGTTTATACGTCTAGTTGGTCTAGGACAGCAACAATACCGGGCGTTCATTCGCTTTGCGTTTATTTGGGATTCTGTCCTGGGATGTGGAGCAAAACGGATCCGTCATGACTAGAGATGAGCGAACTTCTGTTTTAAGTTCGGCGTCTAAAGTTCGGGTTTGGATTAGCGGAGAATCCCGATCTGGAACCGGATATGGATTCCGACTTCCGTTGTGGTCCGTGGTAGCGGAATCAATAATGGCCGATTATTGATTCCGCTACCACGGACCACAACGGAAGTCGGAATCCATATCCGGTTCCAGATCGGGATTCTCCGCTAATCCAAACCCGAACTTTAGACGCCGAACTTAAAACAGAGGTTCGCTCATCTCTAGTCATGACCCACAATGCAAGTCAATGGGAACGGATCCGTTTTCTCTGACACAATCTGACACAATAGAAAATAGATCTGTCCTCCATTGACTTTTAATGGAGATCATGACGAGTCCGTCTTGGTATGTTAAAGATAATACAACTGGATCCATTCATAACGAATGCACATGGTTGTGTTATCAGTAACGGAAGCGTTTTTTCTGAACTCTGCCTGATCCAGCAAAAATGCTAATGTAAAAGTAGCCTAACATGGATTTACACAAGCCAGTTATTGGGCAGACAATCGGGAACGACCATTCCTGCGAACACTTGTTCCCTACAGTCTGCCCGTGTAAATGTGCCACTGAACACCCAATCATTGGGTGATCCTGTTGTTCGTGCAGGCATACCAATCATTGTTTCTGGGCAGCAGATTGTGTGGTCTAAACAGCGATCTTCCACCCAGAAATAATTCTGTATGGGATGAGGGATCGCTATAGCAACCCCTCATTCTCATACTGTGAAGGAGATCGCTGCATGTAAATTCACGTTCTCCTTCAATGAGCAAGCATCCGACTATTGGCAAGGGACTGCTACATTGTGCAGTCTAAGGCTAGGGCTACATGGCAACATGTGTTGCGCAACAAAAAGGGTACAACTACACTGGAACATGTGTCGCACCAATTTTGCACAACATTTTTTGTAATGATTGCCAATGGTGTCACATTGCGACATGCTGTGACACGACAGTCGCACAGAAATCCAACTTGCATGTTTTTTTCTATCATTATTAAAAAAATGTTGCGCAACATTGGTGCAACACATGTTTCAGTGTAGTAACACATATCACCTTGTAGCCTATGCCTAAACCTGCCTTTATCATATGGTGTTCCATACACATGGTAGCAGTAGTTCGTCTACAAACCAACACAGGATACAGTAGGGTGTGTTTGCATATATATATATATAGTAGACAGATGGCAGGTAGGTGTTGGTAGTAGGACTTACCATTCCGTCCCCACTCCATTACACCAGTTCCCCTAGCCTGGTAAACCCAGGTGTAGCTGCTGGGCTTAATGCTGTGGCTGACATGCTCATTCAGTGTCAGTACCTGGAAGCTGCATGACCTGTGGGCTCTGCAAAGTCTGATCCCGCCCTGTTTACCAGTACCTAGATGAGGTGAACATCTGTATAGTTAGTTCCCAAACGGGTCAGTGTTTTGTGTTTATGTTCCTATGAACTTGTTTTAAAGAGCATGCTTAACTTGGGCTGCTGCTATACTGTTTTGGACGAAATAAACAGTGATTTGGACTTTTTACCATTGTAGCCTGTGAAATCATTCATCACCGACCTCAATCCCCATGCTCAGATTGCAATTTTACACACACATACATATATATATACAGTGGGTTGCGAAAGTTTGGGCAACCTTATTAACCGCTCCAGGACCGCCTAATGCACGGATGCGTCCTGGAGGCGGTCGATTCATTCCTCCTGGACACATCCGTGCGTCATCTCGCGAGACGCGAGATTTCCTGTGAACGCGCGTTCACAGGATCGGAAGGTAAGCGAGTGGATCTCCAGCCTGCCAGTGGCGATCGTTCGCTGGCAGGCTGGAGATGTGATTTTTTTAACCCCTAACAGGTATATTAGACGCTGTTTTGATAACAGCGTCTAATATACCTGCTAGCTGGTCCTCTGGTGGTCCCTTTTGCTTGGATCGACCACCAGAGGACACAGGCAGCTCAGTAATAAGTAGCACCAAACACCACTACACTACACCCCCCGTCACTTATTAACCCCTTATTAACCCCTGATCACCCCATATAGGCTCCCTGATCACCCCCTGTCATTGATCACCCCCCTGTCATTGATCACCCCCCGTAAGGCTCCATTCAGACGTCCGTATGATTTTTACAGATCCACGGATACATGGATCGGATCCGCAAAACACATACGGACGTCTGAATGGAGCCTTACAGGGGGGTGATCAATGACAGAGGGGTGATCACCCATATAGACTCCCTGATCACCCCCCTGTCATTGATCACCCCCCTGTAAGGCTCCATTCAGACGTCCGTATGATTTTTACGGATCCACGGATACATGGATCGGATCCGCAAAACACATACAGACGTCTGAATGGAGCCTTACAGGGGGGTGATCAATGACAGGGGGGTGATCACCCATATAGACTCCCTGATCACCCCCCTGTCATTGATCACCCCCCTGTCATTGATAACCCCCTGTAAGGCTCCATTCAGACGTCCGTATGATTTTTTACGGATCCACGGATACATAGATCAGATCCGCAAAACATATACGGACGTCTGAATGGAGCCTTACAGGGGGGTGCTCAATGACAGGGGGGTGATCACCCATATAGACTCCCTGATCACCCCCCTGTCATTGATCACCCCCCTGTAAGACTTCATTCAGACGTCTGTATGTTTTTTACGGATCCACGGATACATGGATCGGATCCGCAAAACACATACGGACGTCTGAATGGAGCCTTACAGGGGGGTGATCAATGACAGGGGGGGTGATAACCCCATATAGACTCCCTGATCACCCCCCTGTCATTGACTGTTTTGGGGTGTCATTTTACATATACCCATGCTGGGTGAGATAAATATCTTGGTCAAATGCCAACTTTGTGTAAAAAAATGGGAAAAGTTGTCTTTTGCTAAGATATTTCTCTCACCCAGCATGGGTATATGTAAAATGACACCCAAAAACACATTCCCCAACTTCTCCTGAGTACGGCGATACCACATGTGTGACACTTTTTTGCCGCCTAGGTAGGCAAAGGGGCACACATTCCAAAGAGCACCTTTAGGATTTCACAGGTCATTTTTTACACATTTTGATTTCAAACTACTTACCACACATTAGGGCCCCTAGAATGCCAGGGCAGTATAACTACCCCACAAGTGACCCCATTTTGGAAAGAAGACACCCCAAGGTATTCCGTGAGGGGCATGGCGAGTTCCTAGAATTTTTTATTTTTTGTCACAAGTTAGCGGAAAATGATTTTTTTTTTTTTCTTACAAAGTCTCATATTCCACTAACTTGTGACAAAAAATTCTAGGAACTCGCCATGCCCCTCACGGAATACCTTGGGGTGTCTTCTTTCCAAAATGGGGTCACTTGTGGGGTAGTTATACTGCCCAGGCAATTTAGGGGCCCTAATGTGTGCGAAGTAGTTTGAAATCAAAATCTGTAAAAAATGGCCGGTGAAATCCTAAAGGTGCTCTTTGGAATGTGTGCCCCTTTGCCCACCTAGGCTGCAAAAAAGTGTCACACATCTGGTATCACCGTACTCAGGAGAAGTTGGGCAATGTGTTTTGGGGTGTCATTTTACATATACCCATGCTGGGTGAGATAAATATCTTGGTCAAATGCCAACTTTGTATAAAAAAAAATGGGAAAAGTTGTCTTTTGCCAAGATATTTCGAAAACATTTTTGTACCATAGTTTGTAAACGCTATAACTTTTACCCAAACCATTTTTTTTTTTTACCCAAACATTTTTTTTTAATCAAAGACATGTAGAACAATAAATTTAGCGAAAAATTTATATATGGATGTCGTTTTTTTTTGCAAAATTTAACAACTGAAAAATTTCTTTTTTTTGCTAAAAAATCTTTAAATTTCGATTAATAACAAAAAAGTAAAAATGTCAGCAGCAATAAAATACCACCAAATGAAAGCTCTATTAGTGAGAAGAAAAGGAGGTAAAATTCATTTGGGTGGTAAGCTGCATGACCGAGCAATAAACGGTGAAAGTAGTGTAGTGCAGAATTGTAAAAAGTGGTCTGGTCATTAAGGGTGTTTCAGCTAGGGGGGGTTGAAGTGGTTAATCGACATTATTTTCCTGTATAAATCGTTGTTTCTTACGATAAAAAAAAGTCAGTTAAATATATTATATAGGAGACACACAGTGATATTTGAGAAGTGAAATGAAGTTTATTGGATTTACAGAAAGTGTGCTATAATTATTTAAACAAAATTAGGCAGGTGCATAAATTTGGGCACTGTTGTCATTTTATTGATTCCAAAACCTTTAGAACTAATTATTGGAACTCAAATTGGCTTGGTAAGCTCAGTGACCCCTGACCTACATACACAGGTGAATCCAATTATGAGAAAGAGTATTCAAGGGGGTCAATTGTAAGTTTCCCTCCTCTTTTAATTTTCTCTGAAGAGTAGCAACATGGGGGTCTCAAAACAACTCTCAAATGACAAAGATTGTTCACCATCATGGTTTAGGGCAGTGGTCGGCAAAGTGCGGCTCGCGAGCCACAAGCGGCTCTTTAGACACTTCTATGCGGCTCTTTGGTGCGCAATAATCGAATCGCAAATAATCGATAAATGCGATTTTGCGGACCCGAAAATTATATATGAAGGGGCACATAACTGGCTTTGTGTGTGAAGTTTTTTTACTACTGTCTGAACTCTGAAACAAGCTCTCTCCTATTGATAATATGGCCAGCCTCTGTACTCACTGTCACTATGAATGCACTGCAGCGAGCGGCTTCCGGTGCAGCTACTTTACTTCCGGGTATAGACTTTTGTCCGGGTATGGAAAAGTGGCAGAACACGGCCCGCTCGCTGCAGTGCATTCATAGTGAAAGTGAGTACAGAGGCTGGCCATTTTATCAATAGGAGAGAGATTGTTTAAGAGTTCAGACAGTAGTAAAAAACTTTACACACAAAGCCAGTTATGTGAGCAGTTTAGGACACATGAGGGGACACATAGGGCCATGAGGGGGACCAGCATAAGATGCTATATGTGTGTCTTATGCTGGCCCCCCTCATGGCCCTATGTGTCATAGCACACATTCCCTGCCTATAACAGTGCCATCCACAGATCCACCCCATAACAGTGCCATCCACAGATCCACCCCATAACAGCGTCATCCACCTTTTCCCCCATAAGTGTCCTCCACAGATCCCCCATAACAGTGTCCTCCACAGATCCCCCATAACGGTGTCCTCCACAGATCCCCTATAACGGTGTCCTCCACAGATCCCCCATAACGGTGTCCTCCACAGATCCCCCATAACGGTGTCCTCCACAGATCCCCCATAACGGTGTCCTCCACAGATCCCCCATAACGGTGTCCTCCACAGATCCCCCATAACGGTGTCCTCCACAGATCCCCCATAACGGTGTCCTCCACAGATCCCCCATAACGGTGTCCTCCACAGATCCCCCATAACGGTGTCCTCCACAGATCCCCCATAACAGTTTCCTCCACAGATCCCCCATAACGGTGTTCTCCAAAGATCCCCCATAACGGTGTCCTCCACAGATCCCCCATAACGGTGTCCTCCACAGATCCCCCATAACGGTGTCCTCCACAGATCCCCCACATAACAGCGTCATCCACAGATCCCCCACATAACAGCATCATCCACAGATCCCCCACATAACAGCGCCATCCACAGATCCCCCACATAACAGCGCCATCCACAGATCCCCCATAACAGTGCATCATCCACAGAAGCTTTACAGTGGGTCATCCACAGAAGCTTAACAGTGGGTCATCCACAGATGCTTAACAGTGCATCATCCACAGAAGCTGAACAGTGCGTCATCCACAGATACATAACAGTGCGTCATCCACAGATACATAACAGTGCGTCATCCACAGAAACTTAACAGTGCGTCATCCACAGAAACTTAACAGTGCGTCATCCACAGATATATAACAGTGCGTCATCCACAGATGCTTAACAGCGCATGCACTACTTTTTTGTGTTGTGGAGGCACTGCCAGAAGCACCATGGAAGCACTCTGTAGCACTCATATCAAATGATCCTGGACCCATTGAAGTGAATGGGTCCATAATGCGGGCTGCACACGGCCGTGTGCAGCCCGCATCATGGACCCATTCACTTCAGCATGTGCTTCCTTCCTATATATTTTAAGTTTTAAAAATGTGGCTCTCAAAAGAAATTTCAATCGTGGTTTTGGCGATATTTGGCTCAGTTGACAAAAAAGTTTGCCCACCACTGGTTTAGGGGAAGGATACAGAAAGCGGTCTCAGAGATTTCAGCTGTCGGTTTCCACAGTTAGGAACATATTGAGGAAATGGATGACCACAAGCTCAGTTCAAGTTAAGGCTCGAAGTGGCAGACCAAGAAAAATCTCAGATAGACAGAAGCGACGAATGGTGAGATCAGTCAGAGTCAACCCACAGACCAGCACCAAAGACCTAAAACATCATCTTGCTGCAGATGGAGTCACTGTGCATAGTTCAGCCATTTGGCGCACTTTACACAAGGAGATGCTGTATGCGTTATACATGGAGGAAAAAGAACACAGCATTCCAAGAAAAACACCTGCTACCTACAGTAAAATATGGTGGTGGTTCCATCATGCTGTGGCGCTGTGTGGCCAGTGCGGGGACTGGGAATCTTGTCAAAGTTGAGGGACGCATTGATTCCAATCAGTATCAGCAGATTCGGGAGACCAATGTCCAGGAATCAGTGACAAAGCTGAAGCTGTGCCGGGGCTGGATCTTTCAACAAGACAACGACCCTAAACACTGCTCAAAATCCACTAAGGCATTTATGCAGAGGAACAAGTACAACGTTCTGGAATGGCCATCTCAGTCCCCAGACCTGAATATAATTGAAAATCTGTTGTGTGACTTAAAGAGAGCTGTCCATGTTCGGAAGCCATCAAACCTGAATGAACTAAAGATGTTTTGTAAAGAGGAATGGTCCAAAATACCTTCAACCAGAATCCAGACTCTCATTGGAACCTACAGGAAGCGTTTAGAGGCTGTAATTTCTGCAAAAGGAGGACCTACTAAATATTGATTTCATTTCTTTTTTGTGGTGCCCAAATTTATGCACCTGCCTAATGTTGTTTAAACAATTATAGCACACTTTCTGTAAATCCCAAAAACTTCATTTCACTTCTCAAATATCACTGTGTGTGTCTCCTATATGATATATTTAACTGACATTTTTTATCGTAACAACCAACGATTTATACAGGAAAATCATGACGATTAACAAGGTTGCCCAAACTTTCGCATCCCACTGTATATATATATATATATATATATATATATACATACACAAAGGGTTTGGCAGATGTTAGAGTAAAATTGACCTCTTCTAGATGTTTCCTCTCCATCCAAGGATATTCTGCCACCAAATGTATGCACCAATGTATGTAAGAAAAGACTGATGAGTGTGAGTGGCAATCTGTTGTACAATGAAAAGGAAGGAACTTGCTATGATTATTCCCCTAGCGACACCAGTTGCATGTAGAATTGCAGAACACAGGAGGTGAGCTCACAGAAGAGGAGGAGTTGCAACATTAATGACAAAATGAATACAACACAGATAAATGCATAAAACCAAATATAACAATGGCCACTAGAAGTACACTAAGTATAGTGGTTAAGTAATATAACGCTACAATTAGGTAAAATAGAGAAAGAAAAAAAAGGGCATGAAACCACACTGTGTAAATGTAACTGTATCGCCAGTTTAACTGAGAGGTCAGTTATATTGCCACATGATGTATATAGTCCTATATATTTTTGAACAGTAGAATATTGATAGCGTTTTTGTCCCTAACAGTCTGTCCCTGCTCCACACAGCAACCTTTTCCTACACTGACAAAAGACTGAATGTAAAATGGCGGCCAGATGGGGTTTATTTATAAGGTAGGGGGTATGTCCATGTCCATGTGCTGAAACTTTCCAATTGGCTGTCCTCTACCACCTGATGGATGTGTCATAGGTCAAAGTTCTTCACAGTGTAAAAGAATATGGCGGGGGCGCGAATATCGCCATATGTTTGCATGTTCGGCGAATCGGGAATGAGCAAAGTTCGCCGCGAACCGACTGCCGGGCGAACCGCAAGGCTATCTCTAATCACCACTCAGCTTTATTGAAGTAGATGGGGTTCAGATTCAATGCCACACACAACCTGTGGATAGATGTGGTGCTGTTTTTGGAAGAAAGCAGCTATATTCTTCTAATCCTGGATAACCCCTTTAATTCCAAGGCCCTGTATTTTGAAAAGGAAAAATTCATACATCATATAATACAAAAACAAATACAACTAGCATGAGCAAAGTGAGAGATTGACTAGTACAGAACGGGAGAGAGCCCTGTCCTTGAGGGCTCACAATCTACAAAAGAAGGTATTCAGCCAGGCATTCAGACAGTAGAACCAACCAAAACATCACTGGAACCTGCGCTTAATCAGATAAAAGCGGTCTTTATTGAAGTGTGATTAAGTCCATACTAACACTCTTGCCGCTTCAGTTGTCCTTTGTAAGTGAACAGAGGGCAGGTCCCCAGAACGTGTTTTAGGTATGGACTTTTAAACCCCGAAACGCAGTTTTAGGTATGGACTTTTAATCACACTTCAATTGAGACTACTTTTATTGGATCAAAAGCAGATTCCACTGATCTTTTTGGTTTGTTCTATTACTATAACACATTTTCTTTTAAATGTTTTCATGTGGCGATATCTATTGAAAAAAACTGAAAGTTGTCACACTGGCCACTAGGCATAATAATATGTTGAGACTTCCCGTTCTATACAGTACCGGTAACTCTTTATCCCTATTTAATTTAATAAGGTGGCCAGTTTCCTAGTCATTTGCTCTGGTCTTTTTCCTATGACGTCAGATTTGCAATTCATTAAATAAATATAGCCTTTTTGCCTGTTCAATTATGTAGCATTAGCTGATATGTTGCTTGGAGGTACATCTTGTGGACTAGAGGAATGCGTAGGGATCTCCTAATGGCTTTTCCCTGTCATTGCTCTAATATAATTAAGCATTTCTAATGTTATGTGACAAAGGTAAGAAAATAATAAGACGGCGGCAGTTACCTATGTTTCTGTACATGTCTGTTTTACAGTAATAAAAGCCTGTGAGGCATCTCAGCCTCTTCAGAGCCACTAGAGGCAGCCAAGCTAAATAAATGTCCGTGTTCGAATAAGGAAGGGGGGGGGAGAGGATTAGAATAAAGCACATAGCAGCTTTCACTGCTATGAAATCTCAACCAGAGATCAGCTGCAGGAAAGAAATACTGGGAGCTTGCGGGAAGCCTGCAGACACCAACAGCCTGGAATAGCAGCAGACTTGTGATTGCATGTACGCACAAATGGCTCGGGCTCCACAAACAGGTAAGAAAGAGCAAAGCAGGCACAGGGTCTGCTGCTTGTTTGCCTTCTCTTGCCGGGTAGGGTTGCAGTTTGAGTCAATGAGATGTGACATGGGTTGATACCTGGCATGGCGGGAACAGTAACTGCAGTTTAACCTCTGGTTAGCATGTCGCTTTGAAGTCTCATCAGCTTGATGAAGAGATCTAAGTAGTCTCGAAAGCTTGTTGTTTGTTACTACTTAGTTTTTTTTTTAGTTACCTGTTCAAAGGTATCACATGTACAAGCGTGTAATTTGGTTTCTCCTCCGATTGCACAACCCTGCAGCAGACACCTGGCTGTCACCTTTGTGTCTTTATTGAGACCATCTCCGCTTCGAGAACATTGTCACTGTGAAAAACAAAGTCATTGGCAGCTGGGAAAATTTTTACTAATGTGTTGGAATGCGGAACATGAGCCTGTTGCTGTTGATTGGCAGTTGATCTCTCTTGTCCCACCTGGTATGAACATTTCCATGGTCCATGAAGCAGACCAGGTTTAGCAAGAAGGTGCTCACTGATGGATTTACATTGGTAATGCTGAAATAGATTGTCACATACAGTAGCCACCTCTTTCTAGACCATGCAAATCTTCTTGTAAGAGATTGCTTTATGGTTTGTATATTTGTGTTCTGGTGACTATTACTATGTCTACCAAATATTACTGAATTATTTAAAAATTGAGTCATAAAGTGTATCCCCCTACCATGTCATCTAAAAGGCCTACAGTACATAAGTCCATGTCTATGTGGAGATAAATGTATTTGACTTGTAGTTCATAGAATACAACTTTCCTCCAAACTGGAGACTATGGATCCTAAGCGGGCTACAGTAGATAAATCTATGTCTATGTGGAGATTAATTTATTTGACTTGTAGTTCATAGAACACAACTTTTCTCCAGCCTGGAGAATGAAGATCCTGGGGGATACAGTAGATATATCTTTGTCTATGTGGAGATGAATTTGTTTGACTTGTAATTCATAGAATATAATTTTTCTCCAACCTGGAGACTGAGGATCCTGGGAGCTACAGTAGATAAATCTATGTCTATGTGGAGATGAATTTCTTTGACTTGTAATTCATAGAATAGAACTTTTCTCCAAACTGGAGACTGAGGATCCCAGGAGGGCTACAGTACATACGTCCATTGTGGAGATGAATTCCTATGACTTGCAGTTCATAGAATAAAACTTTTCTCTAAACTGTGAAACCTATGCTAGAAGAAGTAACTTCTATATGTAATTATCTAGTAATACTCACAAGAGGATGATGTCAGGCTACAAGTCTTCACATGCTGTAGGAATGACAGACATGATGTTTTTTTTAATCCAGTGCTCAGTCATGTACTATGTATAACAATATAATGGCTAGCAAACATACTGTAAAAACAACTCATACTGTACAAAATGTAACTTACACCCACCAAGTCCCACCATACACAGACACAGATTGGAGGTACAGAACCTTTGTAACTACTCAATTTGTAATAGTGTTCACTATTTTAGCAACCTTGACTAAAGCTGAGATTTGGATGAGCATTATGGACATGCACCTACAAATATTTGTAAAGATAGGAATCAGCTTATATGTTGAGAAGATCATTCATATGTCTTTGCATAATTGTTTGCTTTCATCAAACAAAAATTTAGAAAACTGAAATCTAATTGTTTTTGCATAGCAATCATTTTTAAACTGTGGTACAGAGCTGTAATATGGTGCCAATTGTAATCTATGAGCTCATTGATGTGAATGCTCTGCATACCTTATTATGAAGGTTTTATTCTTGATTCTGGGGAGAATAGATGCACAGTTAAATCGGTTGTCTGGGTTTTTAATATTGATGACCTATCCTCAGGATAGGTCATCAATATCAGAACTGCGGGGGTCCAAGTCCTGCCATCCCCACTAATCAGCTTATGGCACTCTGTTGTGCACTGCAGCGTCCTCACAGTTTACTAAGCACAGCACCATCCATTGGAATTGGATAGTGGTTGTACTTGGTATTGCAGATCAGTTAGGTCTAGGCCATGCGGCCGATGAACATGACGTCACAGGTGTTGGAAGAGGACGCAAAGCTCACTGGGGCACTGCAGTCTCTTCAAACAGCTGAACGGCGAGGGTGCCAGGAGTCAGATCCCTGAGGATTTTATATTGATGAACTATCCTGAGAATAAGCCTCAACCGCAAAGGGGAGAAAATTCCTCAACTTGCTGCAGGACCACTTTATGGGCCAGTTTGTAGAAGCTCCCACTAGGGGCGATGCTCTGTTGGATCTGGTAATTTCTAATGATGCAGAGCTTGTTGGAAATGTTACTGTTCAAGAAACACTAGGTGATAGTGACCACAATATAATTATATTCCCCCTAAACTATAAGAAGCAAACTCTGTCAGGCAGAGCAAAGACACAGAATTTTAAAAAGGCTAATTTCTCTGGGTTGAGGGCAGCATTTCAGGGCATAGACTGGGAGCAGCTACTGTCACATAATAAGGCCTCATGCACACGGCCGTTGTTTTGGTCTGCATCCGAGCCGCATTTTTTGCGTCTCGGGTGCGGACCCATTCACTTCAATGGGGCCTGCAAAAGATGCGGACAGCAATCTGTGTGCTGTCCGCATCCGTTGCTCCGTTCCGTGGCCCCGCAAAAAAAATATAGCATGTCCTATTCTTGTCCATTTTGCGGACAAGAATAGGCATTTCTACAATGGGCCGCCCTTTTCGTTCCGCAAATTGCGGCTTTTTTGCGTATCCGTGGTTTGCGGACCGCAAAAAACTGAACGGTCGTGTGCATGTAGCCTAATACTGAGGATAAATGGGAGAGCTTAAAATCCACATTAATTGCCCAAAAAAATTATTCTTTTAGGTAACAAGTATAAACGGCTAAAATTAACCCCCCCCCCCCCCCATGGCTTACAGCTACTGTAAAAAGGGCAATAAAAGATTTAAAAAAAGGGCATTTAAAAAATACAAATCTGAGGGGTCAGCTGTAGCATTTGAAGATTACAAAGGCTTAATAAAATCAGTAAAAAGGAGATAAAATTTGCAAAAATACTAAACTAACAGCAGGTGGCAAAAGAGAGCAAAACAAATCCCCAAAAATTATTTAAATTTATAAATGCTAAAAAACCAAGGTCCGAGCAGGTAGATAAAGAGGGAAGGGGGGGGGGGGGGCAGTCACTGAAGATAAGGAAAAGGCAGATTTACTAAATGGTTTTTTTAGCTCTGTAAGTACAAAAGAAGAGAAAGGTGCTGATATCTGTGGTGCTGGGGCTGTACATCCAGTAATATACTCACTTGGCTAACTTTAGATATGGTCCAACACAAGTTAACTAGGGTAAATGTGAACAAGGCTCCGGGTCCAGATGGATCACACCCAAGAGTGCTTAAAGAGCTCAGTTCAGTCATTGCTGTGCCCCTGTTTATAATTTTTAAGGATTCTCTAGGGACTGGTACAGTGCCAAGTGATTGGCGTAAGGCAAACGTGGTGCCCATATTCAAAAAAGGATCAAGGTCCTTCACAGGTAATTATAGACTAGTGTTGAGCGGCAGGGCCAATATTCGAATTTGCGAATATTTGGGCGAATATTCATCATAAATTCCCGAATTCACTATTATTTTCTTGATTGCGAAAATAGGCAATGTAATATGCGTGTATTGCGTGCACAATACAGGTGTGGGTCACTTTTGCTGCATTTTTTATGCTGCTAGAGTTTCCTGAGACTGGCCGATTTGCGCAATTGCGAATATATTGGAGCACTCTATCTGCATATAAAGCTTTTGTAATGTTCTGCCGTGCCAGTGTAAATGTAAACCAGCTTCCTACTTGTTTTCCATTTAGACCTTTTTCGACACCTAAAACAGGTATACAAAATGGTAAATGAGACGGCCTGTCCCCACCCATGGCATGCCCACTTTTTTAGACCTGGCGTGAGCGGGAAAAAGTCGCAGATTGTTCCTGAAATATGCCTACTACAGGCGTATTTCAGCTTCATAAATGACCCCCTATATGTCCTCACATATGGACCTGTAGAGACCTATAATGCCTCAGGTAAAAGCACACTGTATATCTGCACACCTGTAGGGGCTCCAATACAGGATCCTTGCCCTTATTTTTCGAGTTTTATGGTATATGTAACCCAAATGGTGACTTACCTGCTCATTTGCAATACAGAGTCTATACATTTTGGATCAAACATATTAAAAATGCTTTACAAAGCATTTCCATTCAATGATTGCATTCAATTGCAGATAAAATCAGCAGTAATGCAGCATCAGAACGTATCCCTTTGTGCCCCGACCCTCCCAGTTGTATTTCTTCACCGTGCATACTATCAGGCCCCACGTTTTAATAACAGGCGCTTTATGGATCGTTTAAGGTTCAAGAACTTTCTTCTGGCCGTAATTATAATGGTCCCTTTAAGACATACAAAAGAAAAGGCTGATGTGAGTATAGGAAACATGACAGGTTTAATATTTCCTGAACCCAGTTGTAAATCAATTCACTGCTGGGTCATGAAGTTTTTCTTCCACTTTTCTCTTGACTTGAAACATTGATTTTGCTTTCTTTTTCAGACAACCAACATTTAGTGGCTCAAAGCTAAACCGGTTTAGCGTCTTCTATTTATGATTGCATTTGCAGTATAATATATAATGTCCCGTAATTTATTGGCGCAGCAGGGATTCGTTGACAACCAACTGGGATATTGAGTTTTTCCTCATTCAGCACCCTGTCTGCTTGCGATTTCTACAATTTTTTCTCCATGTCACTCATCGTGACCGCATCTCTCTGTCTGTCACTCAATGTGACTCTGAATGTCTCCCCTGTCAGTCTCAGTAAACTCTTCGCACCCTGCCAGAAAACTGTCTTTATCGCTATGCTGCAAGCATCGCCTCTAGGAAGGGTAACAAGAATTAGCTTCCACTCCTTTGCAATCAGTTATTTCAAGACATCATTTTTCTCGAGGTGTTACAACCATATCAAGTGCGGTGTAAGAATTTTGAATGGAAAAATCCTACATTGAAACAATTTGCCCCTGGTCTTGCAAATGTATTTCGGCTGTACATTTAAATTAAGAGGAACTGTCACTTCTGCTAAAACGAAAAAAAACTAAAAAACTAATGTCATACAGTTTTTGAGTGGTCTGAGACCATCATGACAACCGTATAAAGGGTTCCTGCACGGGGCTGTATTATGACACATAATATAGCACCTAGAGGGGTGCATGTGTCTGCACCAATTTCATATGGAGGCATGCAGATGTTAAAGGGAACCTGTCATCAGATTCATGCTGAAAGAAACAATTTCCCAAGCACAAGGGATAGAAGCCAATCCAATCTCTCCTCAAATTCAATTCAGATAAAATTGCAATCCAATTAAGTTACATTAACCCCACAGCAGAACTTGCTGCTCTTACGATGGGCTGAATAATTCACTGCAAAAAATTCACCAAAATGATACGCAACTGACAATACTAGCTAATTCCTCAGGCCGATGTTAAAAGCTGAGAACTTTGCCAATATCTTCCAGTCAGGAACATATCGGAGCCCCTCATGCACCACTTACGATGGGCTGCATGAAATACTGACAAGCTCCTGTATTACAAAAACTATCTTGTGCTTTGAAATGCTGCAGGGTTTCAGAAAAAGAAACATGGGGGGTCATTTACTATGATAAAAACTGGCATAAAAACTACAACTTTTTAAACTCCATTGGGCCTAAATGTTTACTCTGCCATCGCACTGGTAAGGCGTAGATTTCAATCGAGACACATGGATCTCCAGAGGATGCGCTTAACTTATCATGAGGCGTGCCCCTCGTCATAAATAAAGCACATCCTCTGGTGGAGGAAGGGATATCAAGACTGGGTACAAAAGCAAACCTTGATAAAGTACCTCCATAGTTTTAAAAATAAAAACCTTTGCATGGTGAGAACTCTCCGCTCGGTGCTCCCCTCCAGCTTCTCACCACCCGGCTCAGCCTTAGGCCGAATGCACACGCCTGTGTTTTATGGCCGTGAGCGGTCCGTGGAAACACGGCCTGCCGCCGCTGCACTACAGTAATACACTGGTATGATCTATACAAGTGTATTACTGTAGTGCAGCGGCGGCATGAAGCGCACGACGTCATAGTAATCAATAACGTTGTGCGCTCCTGCTCTCAGCAGGAATCCAGGCCGCCGCTCACGGCCGTGAAATACGGCCGTATGCATTCAGCCTTATTGACAGTCCTGTCTCTAGACTCGAGTAGGAAGAAACATGTATATGAAACCAAGCTGGACGGGAGATGCTGAAGGGAAGCACCCAGGGGACACTTCTCTCCATGCTCAGCTTATTTGAAAACTATGGAGGAGATTTATCAAGACCCAGTGCTCGTCATAAATTAGGCGCATCCTCTGGTAGTCCGAGCGCCTGAACAGAAATTTACAGAACCTCTGAGCTGCCATAGATTTCATTTGTGCCAGAAAACTATAAAAAATAAAGATAAATTTGTAGTGGCGGCTGGTCACGTCTCCTTCCCACGCCCTCTTTCTGAAATGTGGCAAAGTCATCATAAAAACTGCCCTTTGCAATTTATTTTTTTAAAAGTTGCATTTAGAAAGTCGCAAACACGTAGCTTGTGACTTTTTAACGCCACTGTTCTGGTGCAAGGAGATAGGCATTTATTACAAGAGATCTGTGGAAAAAAACTGATCCTCCAAAAAAAACGGATGCCGCATCCGGGTTTTTTTGCGGACACACAATTTGCGGACGCAAAAAACAACTGTCGTGTGCATGAGGCTTAAGTCTGATAATGAACTAGCTGTTCTTCACAACAGGTTTCCATGTCCAGGTCTGGGTTGATTGTCCTTATTGCCTCCCAAGCACCAAGAATAATCTTCAAAAATATAACCCTGTTATATTCATTGTGAGCATCGTCTATCAATGCTGTGCCACTTTGTAATTATGTACACATCAAAAAGGATCAGAACAATGGTCTAATCAATCAGCAGCAGAGCATTACTGGGAGCGGAGCAATTTGCCCTCGATTAGAGTCAGCAGTCTATCCAATGCAAATCTATTCAGCAGAATGGTTGAGGGAACCACTGCTTTTTCCTTGCTGATGACTTTAAATACAAGATTAAACAACTTCCACAGTTAGTGCAAATGAAGAAAACCGTTCCTTGAAAACAAATTGATAGTTAAGCTAAGCTGATATATGGTAATAAGGTAGTAGCATAGGCACGATGATGATACAGGCAGAATTACAATTAAGGTACACTTATGTGGAAGCATTAAGTAAGAAACATTAAAGGTATTTGTGAAAAGAACCCTCATTGCATAAAAATTTTAAGACATTAGGTGGTGGCCGCCCATGGTTGCTCTGCAATTTTCCCATAAACCTGCTTGCTCACATCTAGAGATGGAAGAATTGATTCATCAGGTTTGAGATTTATCCTGGTGCTGTGCGTCTTGGAGAAAATCATTTGTCAAGGCTATCTGTGCTGCTCTCATCTACACATACAGTCATGTCCATAAATATACACCACCACAATGGATTTGAAATGAAACACGATGTGCTTTACCTGCAGACTGTCAGCTTTAATTTGAAGGTATTTACATCCAAATCAGGTGAACGGTGTAGGAATTACAACAGTTTGCATATGTGCCTCCCACTTGTTAAGGGACCAAAAGTAATGGGACAGAATAATAATCATAAATCAAACTTTTACTTTTTAATACTTGGTTGCAAATCCTTTGCAGTCAATTACAGCCTGAAGTCTGGAACGCATAGACATCCCCAGATGCTGGGTTTTATCCCTGGTGATGCTCTGCCAGGCCTCTACTGCAACTGTCTTCAGTTCCTGCTTGTTCTTGGGGCATTTTCCCTTCAGTTTTATCTTCAGCAAGTGAAATGCATGCTCAATCGGATTCGGGTCAGGTGATTGACTTGGCCATTGCATAACATTGCACTTCTTTCCCTTAAAAAAACTCTTTGCTTGCTTTTGCAGTATGCTTTGGGTCATTGTCCATCTGCATTGTGAAGCGCCGTCCAATGAGTTCTGAAGCATTTGGCTGAATATGAGCAGATAATATTGCCTGAAACACTTCAGAATTCATCCTGCTGCTTTTGTCAGCAGTCACATCATCAATAAATACAAGAGAACCAGTTCCATTGGCAGCCATACATGCCCACGCCATGACACTACCACCGCCATGCTTCACTGATGAGGTAGTATGCTTAGGATCATGAGCAGTTCCTTTCCTTCTCCATACTCTTCTCTTCCCATCACTTTGGTAAAAGTTGATCTTGGTCTCATCTGCCCATAGGATGTTGTTCCAGAACTGTGAAGGCTTTTTTAGATGTCATTTGGCAAACTTTAATCTGGCCTTCCTGTTTTTGAGGCTCACCAATGGTTTACATCTTGTGTATTCACTCTGGTGAAGTCTTCTCTTGATTGCTGACTTTGACACACATACACCTACCTCCTGGAGAGCGTTCTTGATCTGGCCAACTGTTTTGAAGGGTGTTTTCTTCACCAGGGAAATAATTCTTCGGTCATCCACCACAGTTGTTTTCCGTGGTCTTCCGGGTCTTTTGGTGTTGCTGAGCTCACAGATGCGTTCCTTCTTTTTAAGAATGTTCCAAACAGTTGTTTTGGCAATGCCTAATGTTTTTGCTAGCTCTCTGATGGGGTTGTTTTGTTTTTTAAGCCTAATGATGGCTTGCTTTACTGACCAAAAAAAAGAAAAATGTAGCAACACTACAAAAAATAGAATATTGTTCCTTACTGTGGTGGTTCCCGCTGTGTCAGAGGCCAGTCTAGTGCTTCCCCAAATCCAAATGCAATTGTAACAGAAAACTGCAGCACTCTCCAGCCTTGGTCTTTTCAAACTTTATTCACCAATTCAATGCAACGTTTCAATCTATATGATCTTTCTCAAGCAATTGCTTGAGAAAGATCATATAGATCGAAACGTTGCATTGAATTGGTGAATAAAGTTTGAAAAGACCGAGGCTGGAGAGTGCTGCAGTTTTCTGTTACAATTGCATCTTGCTTCACTGATAGTGACAGCTGTTTGGATCTCATCTTGAGAGTTGACAGCAACAGATTCCAAATGCAAATAGCACACTTGAAATGAACTTTGGACCTTTTATCTGCTCATTGTAATTGGCATAATGAGGGGATAGCACACACCTGGCCATGGAACAGCTGAGAAGCCAATTGTCCCATTACTTTTGATTCCTTAACAAGTGGAAGGCACATATGCAAACTGTTGCAATTCCTACACCGTTCACCTGATTCGGTCTGCAGTTAAACCACATCTTGTTCGTTTAATTTCAAATCCATTGTGGTGGTGTATAGAGCCAAAAATGTTACAATTGTGTCGATGTCCCAATATTTATGGACCTGACGGTACATGTAGTTGGTTATAGGAAGGGGAGAACATCCAGACAGCTTCGACAAGTGTATATCTTAATGGAAATAATAGTCATTGGCTGCAAATCCCCTAAAAATCCAACTCAGCTGATTATTCACCTGCAAGACTAGTTGACCAGGAGTGTCTGATAACATTGAGATAACTTCATGGTTTGAGACCTTAAAGCTAAGTATGTCACAGGGTCCACACCCACCATGTGTCATCTATCATACTAGCCTTTAAGCCCCCTCAGGAAGGAGGTTTGAGAATTACAGTAAGGAACCCCATGTTAGGATCTGATATGGTAGTTGCTTAGGGTGCCGCAATGTATTGTGTTGTATGCATATTGACTGGATTTATGCTGTGTAGAAATTGAATTTAGTATGTACAGTATTATAGTATAGTGATGTTCATTCATTTATACTAGTTTAGCTACTACACTACAACTGCCCTCTTGAGATTATCAGTGTGTTTATAAGGACATGTTTTTTTTTCCCATGCATGATCACTGTATCACCTATGAGAACAACCAGCTACTACCTTGATGTTTTTTTTATTGTATTTTACATGTTTTTATGTCTGAGTAGTTTTTATGCAATTTACCATTGTATGATTTCCATTATATGGGTGACACGGTGACCATTACTTTTTTTTGGGACAGTGTTGTTTGTAGGTATTTATCTTTCAAGATCCAGGGCTTCAATGAAAATGCTGTCTTTCCCTTCAATATTGCTATGTCTGATAACAAAACAATCCCAAAGAAGGTGTGCTGTGTGATGAAAGGAAAGTCGACGGTATAATCATTTTTGTCATTTACTGTATAAGTGTTCTTATAGAGGATGGGTTGATATGAGACTGATTCTGTATGTGTGGGTCCTGCCCTACAGTGTTATCCTTTTCCGTTTTTCTGAGAAATCATTTAATAGAGATATCGGAGAACTAAATGTCCTTCTCAGTGCAGTCCCAGTTGTTTGAAACCTTGAAAGATGTGAATTTGGCTTCCAGTTATAAGCAGCATATTCTTGCTTCTTAATTTCTTTGGGGTATGCTTAAAAGTTTTGATCTACATTTATTCTGTCATGCTTTGGTTTCTTTCTCCAGGTCTTGTGGTTATGAAACTAATGAACAAAGAAATTACATAATCATAAACATTACCTTTTTAATTGCATGGTCTGCTCATGCAAAGACGCCTTTGCTGAACTCTTGACTTAACCAAACCAATAAAATGGCATACTAACAGAAGAAACAATTGTGGGCTGTAGACTATCAGTAACCTCATAGAGACTGAACAGAATGCTATGAGGTGGAAATCTCTTTCCTACGTGGGTCCAATCGGTGCGGTCTTTCCCATGTATGAACTTGGAACTGTTTTTGAATATCCTCAAAATTATAATTGGCCTTACACATTTCTTATGCCACAGTAGCCAACATTCCCCCATTTTCAACTCATTGTCTGAGCTGATATCAACATAAAACTCTTTTGCCTAATGGTTAAGTATAAAATCAGCTGTGAAACCTCTTTTCTAACATAGAATAACATCAGAATGCAGACTGATTACATCTCATCAAGGATGTGACAATATGGCAAATACAGCCATCACAATGATGGTGATTGTAGTCATGGTACAGGTTTGGCCTTATAAAGGTAATTCAGGTTTTACTGTATTTCAATTTTTAATTTGGCCCATTAAAGTAAAAAAAAAAAGTCAACTACCTGCTTCCAATCACTGACCTCAGATTTTTTTTTTCTAGCACCTTCCCATTACTGAGTTTGGGGCCCCAATAACTATATCCCAGAATACCTCAAGCCAACTTTGCCATGGGATCAGCTACCAGGATCCTTCACTCAACTGAGAGTGATATTATTATTATTATTGATATTTATTTTAAAGCACCATTAATTCCATGGTGCTGTACATCCAGCTGGGGTTACACAGAAATAAAAAACACAGTTAACAAGAAACTATTAACAGACTGGTACAGAGGGGTAGAGGACCCTGCCCACAAGAGCTTACAATTTTCACTCTGATGATGTCACATTTTTTAAAACATGAAAATTCATTCAAAATAAGTAAACTTCTCTCATCAGCATAGAGCTGATTGTGTAATTGTTATCACAGATGCTAAGCTGTAGGCAGCTTCTAATGATTCTTTGCAATGAGCCACACATTACAAAGAAGGTTACATTTAACGTGTTGTGAGAAGGAATAAAATCACTACTCCCTGAGTGAAGAATCCTGGTAGCCACCCCTTTGGCAAAGCAGTGGCAGCTTCAGGTATTGTGGGAGAGAATTATCGATGCCCTGAACTCAAGAACGGAGGTACTAGAATAAATAAATAAAAGTTATACACTCACAGGGCAGTGGCAATTGGTAAGTGTATTAAGTTTACATTTGTTAAAGTGGTGATACACTGTATGTCCTCTTTAAGAAAGTGATTTACCAGTACAAAATTTATAGCTCAAAGTGGAAAAAAATGTCTCTCCATCAAATTACAACTTCTTCTGCTCCCGCGTCTTGGTAGCTGACCTATCTGCATCCATTAAAGGCAGCAAATAGACCCTTCATCTAATGTGGGTAAACAAAGTAGTTCTCATTTGTTGACTTCAGGAACCTTAAGAATATGAAAACCCTGGGAAATTTCAGATAAATACCATAGATTTGTGTCCTTTAGAAGACCAAGACCATGTCCATTAATTGACCCCACCACTTAACTAACCAATAGTGAGCAAGGTAGTTACCGAACAGCCCAGTAAGGTTAGGTTCACATCTGTGGAGAAGGTCCATTAGGGACACGTAGTGATATTTTGTCCTGCTGAACTCCATTATAGTCAATGGCATTAGTTGGCACTAGCATAACCCAGATCCAGGTTCTCATTATTTTTCCATGTTTTTCTGTTCCTATACTAGAGCTTGTGAACCTCATCTAAGCTATTAGCACTTATAAAGTAATTTATGACAGTGGTCAGGCCAGAAATGAACATTCTTGAGCTTAAATTTGGATTAACAAAGATGATTGCTATGAAGTTCGTTTAGGTCAACAATATACTGTACATCATGGGTGTCAAACATGCGGCCCGCAATGAATATCTTTGCGGCCCGGCAAGTATCTCTGAACATGAGCGCGCTGCTATCGGCGCGCTCATGTTCTCTCAGCAGCACAGGGAGAAGGAAGCTGTCCTCCCTCCCCCTGTGCTGCTGCCGCTGCCACCAATGAGAAGAGAGGGGGAGGGAGGAGGGGCGGGCGCACTGCACCACCAATGAGTAGAGAGGGGCGGAGGAGGGGCGGGCGCACTGAGCCACCAATGATAGGACTATTCCCATTTCCCACACAGAGCGGCGCCCAGCGATGTCTCAGCACTCACCATTAGTCCTGGGCGCCGCTCCGTTCGCCCGCAGTGCCCCATTACTGTCACTTCTCCTGCTCCACATGCTGCTGATTACTATCGGAGCGATGGGAGGAGACATCAGCTTCACTAGTGGGCGTTCCTTCTCCCTGCGCTGCGATTGGACAGCGCTACAGCCAGGAAAAAGGAACGCCCACTAGTGAAGCTGATGTCTCCTCCCATCGCTCCGATAGTAATCAGCAGCATATGGAGCAGGAGAGGAGACAGTAATAGAGCACTGCAGGCGAACGGAGCGGCGCCCAGGACTAATGGCGAGTGCTGAGACATCGCTGGGCGCCGCTCTGTGTGGCCTGATAGTGAAAGTCAGTCTTTAACACAATACAGGAGGCGGGTGCCGGCAACAGAATCGCATTGTCGGCACCCTGCCGCTGACAGGGAGCTGCGATCAGAGGCAGTTAAGCCCTTAGGTGCCGCACCTGAGGGGTTAACTGCTGATCTGCCAGTACCAGCCTCCTGTATAAAGGGGTAATTTATCATTGGTGGTGCAGTGTGCCCCCCCCCTCAACCCCCCATCCCATTAAAATCATTGGTGGCACAGTGCGCCAGCCCCTTTCAACCCCCCAGTATTAAAATCATTGGTGACCTCTCCCCTCCCCCTCATTGGTGGTGCAGTGGCAGCTTCTGATCGGAGCCCCAGCTGTGTAAGCCTGGGGCTCCGATCAGTTACCATGGCAGCCAGGACGCTACAGAAGCCCTGGTTGCCATGGTAACATCCCTGATGCTGTGTGCACAAGGCACAGAGCAGCAGGGACAGTGTGAAGTCCTATTCACCCTGATAGAGCTGAATAGGACAAGGGATGAAAGATCCCAGGTTCTCGCCCCTAAGGCTACTTTCACACTTGCGTTCAGAGCGGATCCGTCTGAGACGGATCCGCTCATATAATGCAGACGGTGGATCCGTTTAGAACGGATCCATCTGCATTATATTGTAAAAAAATTTATTTATTTTTTTGATGCGGCCCACATAAACTTAAATTTTGTTTTTTTGGCCCATGTTAGCCTTTGAGTTTGATATGCTTGCTGTACATAGAAGACCAAGATCATACCCACTGACTGACTCTGTCAGTTTACCAACTCAAATATCCTAGGGCAATGATGGCTTACCTCCAGCACTCCAGTTGTGGTGAAAATACGACTCCCAGCATGCTCCATTCATTTCTGTGGAGTTCTGAGAACAGCCAAGCAAATGTGCATCTTGGGAGTTGTAGTTTTACCACAGCTGGAGTGCTGGAGGTTAGCCATCACAGTCCTAGGGATTATATTTTTTCATTAATTAATCGATGCAAATAGCATGTGCGCCTGTACAATTCCCCTTTTCCATTGTTCACTTTGTTTAAAGGTAACCTGTCAGCAGGTCTGAAGCCACTAAATCACCATCATCTCCTTCTGCAGCAAGGGTTTACTGTTTTAAAATGGCCTATAATGAAACAACCCATTACTGTGTCTTTAAATGGAAGAGAATACAGATTACTGCAAAACAATCTGGGGCTGTCCCCAGTGGGTGCTTGCTTATTGTGCAGATAAAATGAGCTAGTATACATTGTAGCATGCACAGTGAAGCAAGGTGTGTTGTCCTCATAGTTCCAGACTTATCTCCTGTAATTTATATGTTCTTTAACTTAACAATGCAGCAACTGTGATTTTCTTAAAGGCAGGTTTGGAACACAAAACCTCAGCTGTATAAGAATATGCTGGTGGTTTAGGGGCCCAAACCTACTCACAGGTTCCTTTTAATAAGTAAGTACATACTAAATATGTGTGCAGAATCTTGGAGGCAAATAACAAATGCCATACAGTTCTCATGGTAACAAATGCCTCATGACATTTTCAAACACAAAAATATTAGTATTGTTAGGATAAATAGGTTCCTAATGTAACACATAAGAAAATATCCTTTAGTTTCTATATAGAATCTCTTGTATTAAGACTTCTTTCTATAGAACAGTCAAAAGTCTAAAGGGGTTCTCCAGTTTCATAAGGAAATTATCTTTATAAGCCAAGAGTATCATAAGCACTGCATATTTTTACCCCATATACCCATATCATCGGCACTTTCCTTCCCTGTTCTCAGCATCACTGCATCCTGGTAGGATATTAAAATGCAGAGCTTCCTGTTTTAATTAGCTTCTGCTGGGTTTGCTCATCAAATACTTTGCTCTGTAATGTTTCACAGGGCTTGCTCCACCAGCCTTAGGCCTCATGCACACGGCTGTTGCCAAGCCGTGGCTGTATTGCGAAAGGTTGGTGCAGTCCGCAATCTGGAAGGTCGGTGTGGAACGGAGGTATGGAACCCTATGGAAACACCATAAAGTGTTTCCGTGGGGTTTCTGTTTGTGCCTCCACACCGCAAAAAAATAGTGCATGCACTACTTTTTTACGGTGCAAACCGTTGGATGCGTATCGGGGAACCTATTCAAGTGAATGGGTCTGTGGTCCACAGCATGGGCACGCATTCGTGTGCATGAGGCCTTACTGTTCCCTCTGCAGTAGTCATGTTCCTCTATATCTTCCCTCTCAAAGTTAGCTAGGAAGAATTGATTATAAAACCCAGCAGGAAGTTGATGAAAACAGGAAGTTCTACATGTAAACATCCTACCAGAGTGCAGTAGACCTGATATCAGGTGAAGGAAAGTTTTGACATGAAAAAAAGGTATGTGGGACACAATTATGCAGTGTTTTGGGCAGATTAAAAACTGGGTTTTCCAGTAACCAGCAAGACCAATTAACCTACCTTAATTAACCATGACTTGCCCCCAACCCGGGCTGGGACATACTCATGCTTAAACCTGACTACAAACCTGGTATTCTGATGATAGATGTGATGTCAGCAGATACAGGATTTGTGTAAAAAGGAAAGTCATGTGACTGGGTTCCAGCAGCCAATCAATGCAACTTTGGGACAGTAAGTATTGTAGTAAGATAGTAAGGTGGACAGAAATGTGTATGGTAAAGTCCTGGAAGGGGTGTATATCCCACCCAGGTTCCTCAACTTGGTGAGGTAAATGAAATTCAGAAAGTTAAAATGGTCTCAGCAATGTGTAGGTTGCTGAGACAGTTTTGTTAAGTTTATGGGCTGGATTTTATTGGACTGGGGAACATATTCTTGGTAGAGGGACCTCCCCAGTCCACCCTGTTCAGGGGCAGGTTTTCCCCTAGCCTGAGGGATCCCCAGCTGAAGCCAGCTGGGATCGTCAAGGGGAAATAAAGAACAGTCCAGGCTGTCAGTCTGGGGAGAGTAATGCCAGGAGAAAGTCTGGAAAGCTGGCTGCCCTGCTGGCTAGAAAAGCTGTGTTCTCTGTGTGACCTGTGTTCAATAGGTGAGCTAGGATCTTCACTGTATTAGCCAGAGCCCAGACGGGCAGGTGTTTATTTTGCTTTGGTTTATGTTTTTTTTGGTGCTGTACCTTCACCTTACCCAGTGAGCTATAACTGGGGTTTGCCTGTATTGCCGGACTGTAATGGAATATAAAGCAACATTTGGACTTTAACCCTGTGGCCTGCAAGAGAATCTGTCACCGCCGCCCTGCTTGAGAGAGCAATCCCTTATAGTGTTTTGGAAAATGTATTTTGCTGGCAAGTTATGTTTAATTAAAATGAGTTTATTGATCCTGCTGTGATCTGAAAACCTCTTTAAGGTCCTGTTCACACTTCAGCTATTTGGTCAGTGATTTTCATCAGTGATTGTGAGCTATAACCAGAAGTGGGGACTATGAAGAATTCTGTGTTCAGGACCAGCGCCTGGTTTTGGCTCACTGATCAAATTATTGAAGTGTGAACAAGTGATTTTCAAGAGATTTCGAAGCAATTTTTCATATTACTCTATGGAAGTGAACAGTAGTTCAGAAAACCCAGCATGTAGCAATTAAAAAAAAAAACTAATCACTAGTAACTCACTTGACTTGAGTGATTTTAAAGAGATTTTTAAGTTATTCAATGCATTCCAATAGACAGCGACTTTAGAGGTTTTTGTATTGAGAGTTAAAAAATCTAGGTGTAGCACTAGCCTAATTTGGTAACGTAGAAGAACATGGAAGAACGTCTACATTGGCCAGTTTCACACAAGATTAATACTCTTGCATATATGTGCCATATGTATGATGGTTGCAAGTCTCGACCTGGCTCTAATGACTCGAACTGACATCACAGATCGCTATGATGCTGTCATTTTGGGTCATTAGAATTGCGGTTGCGACAGGACTTGCAAAAGTTATATGGGAGTATAAATACACCAGTATTAGATTCGTCTGAAAGTGGCTTTTAACTGTTTGTGCAGCAGCAGTGAAAAGTGAACTGGCAACCAAAGGGTTACAGGAAAATTAAGGCTTCTGAAAGACATAAATGGACAGTTGGCAGAGGTGCAGAATTTCACATTGGAAATGGAAGTAGAAAGTGCTATCAACTACCAGATTGATCATTTTTTTTATAATTGGACTGAATTACAGCATGAATAATATCCAAATTAATCTGACTCTAAAACATCCTTTTAAATTTACATCATTTCCTTACTGCTTTCTTCTAGCGTTCCTGACACTACTGGGAAAATTGGTTTACCAAATCATTTTTTTGTTGTTTTGCACATTTAACGAGTGACATTCTCATTACCATGTTTTACCTAAAGAGGACCTTTCATCAGTTTTAACATAGGCTAACTATGGCATTACCTTGTAGGGCGGCCCCCACTGATGCCATGGATGTTTAGTTTTTTTCAAAAGCCCCCCCCCCCCGTTCGTCCGATGTTGCCCCCCGTTGATTTGGCGCCTTATATTCTAATGAATTAGAAGATGTTGTTGACTAGTACGATCTTCGTGTATAAGTATATATGGTTGTTTTTTTCACAATTTTGATCTTGGGATAAATGATTGTGTATATGTCGAGTGCTGCTGGGGTGTGACGATGGGCCTGACTGCACTGGACCCACTAGGTTTAGGTGGGCCCAGTGGCACTCGGGTCCATCGACCGTCCCCTGCGGTGCTTTACATTTATTATGGATTTTCCCCTTCTGAATGGTTGTGGGTTCTTTTTATGTAATAGGATTAATTGAATGGGTCACTGTCATCTGCTTTGAAAATACTTATGTGGGAGTACAACCCCACATGGTCTATGCAGATTTCTTTTGAATGGGTTGGATAGGACGGGACCTCTACTGATTAGGGTCCACACCTTTATTGCACGGGTCACTCATATTTATTCTTGATAATATTGGCCAGAATATAATATCACTTCTGTCTTTTGAAAAATATTGTCTTTTTCTGTACATATACATAATTGACATACATATATCATGTCTTGGAGGAAATATATATTATACATTACATCACATAATCATGTACATAAAGTTTGTTTATGATAAATTGTTGTAATCTTATATGGAATCATGGTGTCACGGATATGTAAATTTATTGTTAAAAACTATGGGATCCAATTTATATAAAATCATGTTATTCCCTACGTATAAATTCATTATGTTAAATTCTTGTGAACCCGTTAAAAAGCATGGGTTTCAATTTATATAAAATCATGCTATCCTCTATGTATAAATCTATTATGTGAAATTCCTGAAAATCTGTATGAAATTATGAAACTGTGGAATCATGTTTTTACTACCGTACAGTGCCGATTTTTTGTTTATTTCTTGCTGATTTATCCTTGCTTCTCTTTCCCTTCATTTCTTTTCCATCTTTGTTTTCCCCCTTTTTTTATCCTCATCATGAGCCATGTGTATTCAGCGGTCCTGTGGTATTTCCGGACTTTATATACCTCATGTAAATCGCATTGAGGGCTAAGATCATTTACCATATATTTGGATGGGCTCTGGTATTTTCGGAGCCGCTTGGCAGGTTTGCCTGATAAGTTGATACAGCGCTTGGCCAGGATGCGCTGTGCGCCGGGTCACGTGGGGACGCCGCTACGTTTCCCCTCCTCCTGATGAATGCGGCGCCTCCATGATGTCCTCGGCGTGCATCATCGGGCACAAGCGCTCGTTTAATAGGTATAAGCTGAATTATATTAACTATAGGTGTAGCTACATGAGGGGTATAAAGGGGGAGCCATGGCCACATTCACATTAACCTCCTGACGAAGCTGAGGCGAAACGCGCGTCGGGGTTCTTTCCTGCCCTGTGTTCGGTGTCTAACCCTTCATCATGTCTGTGGGTATGTTCACGTCCCCAGTGGATATTTCTGTGTAGGAGTTTGATCTTGCAGCCTGTTATTTTTTGATTTATTGTATATGGGCATATTTCATCTGGATGTATTTAGTGGATGTTATGTGATTATGTGCTCTATAGTATTACTATTTTGGGCTGCATTTTTTACACATTAACCCTCCACTGGGCTGTGCAGTGAGTTGAACATCACAGACACTTGTAGCGGATATTTATTGATACTTTCTACTTGTGAATCACCTCACTGCATATTGCACAGACATGTATTCCATCTGTTTGGAACCGACGGGGGGGACTACTGCATCAGGTTGTTCTGCTGATTATTCTCCATAGTAATTCTGTGTAATATATTTTATGAATTTTGTGATCAATTGACGATCTAATAAAGTATTTATATTTCTACTGGGCATTCCATGGTTGTTTTTATAGCAACATTTATAGGTTTATATGATTGGTTCTCTGTTTGCCCTTATTTACGGTATTATAGGGAGGCCTTTTTCCTCTTTTTTCGGTTCACTATTATATTCTAATGAGCAGTATTGTCGCAATGGGGCAGAGACGCAGTCTTCTGCTGTGGGCGTCTCCTTCTCCCTGGCTGTGAGCGCTATCCAATCAGAGCGGACCGCTCACAGTCAAGGAGAAGGAGACGCCCACAGCAGAAGACTGCGTCTCCGCCCCATTGCGACGATACTGCTCATTAGAATACAAGGCACCAAATCAACGGGGGCAACAGCGGACGAATGGGGGGGGGGGCTTTTAAAAAAAAAAAAACATCCATGGCATCAATGGGGGCCACCCTACAAGGTAATGCCATAATTAGCCTATGTTAAAACTAATGAAAGGTCCTTATTAAGACATTTTTTTGTTTTCACGTTAAATACTATGAAATCGGAGACAATTATTGTCTCACGCGTCTTACCATGTACCCAAAACTTTGGTGCACTCATCACCAGTGCTTGACAATTGGGTTACAACTAGGGATGAGCGAACTCGAACTGTATAGTTCGGGTTCGTACCGAATTTTGGGGTGTCCGTGACACGGACCCGAACCCGGACATTTTCGTAAAAGTCCGGGTTCGGGTTCGGTGTTCGTCGCTTTCTTCGCGCTTTTGTGACGCTTTCTTGGCGCTTTTTGAAAGGCTGCAAAGCAGCCAATCAACAAGCGTCATACTACTTGCCCCAAGAGGCCATCACAGCCATGCCTACTATTGGCATGGCTGTGATTGGCCAGAGCACCATGTGACCCAGCCTCTATTTAAGCTGGAGTCACATAGCGCCGCCCGTCACTCTGCTCTGATTAGCGTAGGGAGAGGTTGCGGCTGCGACAGTAGGGCGAGATTAGGCAGATTAACTCCTCCAAAGGACTTGATTAACTGATCGATCTGCAGCTGTGGATCATTGAGCTGCTGATCCTCAATTGCTCACTGTTTTTAGGCTGCACAGACCGTTTGTCAGTCACATTTTTCTGGGGTGATCGGCGGCCATTTTGTGTCTTGTGGTGCGCCAGCACAAGCTGCGACCAAGTGCATTTAACCCTCAATGGTGTGGTTGTTTTTTGGCTAAAGCCTACATCAGGGTGAAGCTGTCACACCAAGTGCATTTAACCAGAAATAGTCTGTTCATTTTTTGGCCATATACTAAATCAGGGGCAAGCTGCGCCTGTCACCAAGTGCATTTAACCCTCAATGGTGTGGTTGTTTTTTGGCTAAAGCCTACATCAGGGTGAAGCTGTCACACCAAGTGCATTTAACCAGCAATAGTCTGTTTATTTTTTGGCCATATCCCAGTCTAATTCTGTCACTAAATCCATACCGGTCACCCAGCGCCTAAATACTAGGCCTCAAATTTATATCCCGCTAAATCTGTCCTTAGTGCTGTAGCTGGGCGAGTTATTTAGTGTCCGTTCAAGCACATTTCTTGTTCTGGGTTGAAATACAATTCCCAATTTAGCAATTTCATAATTTAGTGGTTTCTGCTATATCAGAGCTATTTGAAATCTATCCCTAAAAGCGTATATAATATTCAAGGTGCACATTGGGTCATTCAGAATAACTTCACACACACCCGCTACTGTGTATTTCCAAGTCTAATTCTGTCACTAAACCCATACCTGTCACCCAGCGCCTAAATACTAGGCCTCAAATTTATATCCAGCTAAATCTGTCCTTAGTGCTGTAGCTGGGCGAGTTATTTAGTGTCCGTTCAAGCACATTTCTTGTTCTGGGTTGAAATACAATTCCCAATTTAGCAATTTCATAATTTAGTGGTTTCTGCTATATCAGAGCTATTTGAAATCTATCCCTAAAAGGGTATATAATATTCAAGGTGCACATTGGGTCATTCAGAATAACTTCACACACACCCGCTACTGTGTATTTCCAAGTCTAATTCTGTCACTAAACCCATACCTGTCACGCAGCGCCTAAATACTAGGCCTCAAATTTATATCCAGCTAAATCTGTCCCTAGTGCTGTAGCTGGGCGAGTTATTTAGTGTCCGTTCAAGCACATTTCTTGTTCTGGGTTGAAATACAATTCCCAATTTAGCAATTTCATAATTTAGTGGTTTCTGCTATATCAGAGCTATTTGAAATCTATCCCTAAAAGGGTATATAATATTCAAGGTGCACATTGGGTCATTCAGAATAACTTCACACACACCCGCTACTGTGTATTTCCAAGTCTAATTCTGTCACTAAACCCATACCTGTCACCCAGCGCCTAAATACTAGGCCTCAAATTTATATCCAGCTAAATCTGTCCTTAGTGCTGTAGCTGGGCGAGTTATTTAGTGTCCGTTCAAGCACATTTCTTGTTCTGGGTTGAAATACAATTCCCAATTTAGCAATTTCATAATTTAGTGGTTTCTGCTATATCAGAGCTATTTGAAATCTATCCCTAAAAGGGTATATAATATTCAAGGTGCACATTGGGTCATTCAGAATAACTTCACACACACACGCTTCTGTGTATTTCCAAGTCTAATTCTGTCACTAAACCCATACCTGTCACCCAGCGCCTAAATACTAGGCCTCAAATTTATATCCAGCTAAATCTGTCCCTAGTGCTGTAGCTGGGCGAGTTATTTAGTGTCCGTTCAAGCACATTTCTTGTTCTGGGTTGAAATACAATTCCCAATTTAGCAATTTCATAATTTAGTGGTTTCTGCTATATCAGAGCTATTTGAAATCTATCCCTAAAAGGGTATATAATATTCAAGGTGCACATTGGGTCATTCAGAATAACTTCACACACACCCGCTACTGTGTATTTCCAAGTCTAATTCTGTCACTAAACCCATACCTGTCACCCAGCGCCTAAATACTAGGCCTCAAATTTATATCCAGCTAAATCTGTCCCTAGTGCTGTAGCTGGGCGAGTTATTTAGTGTCCGTTCAAGCACATTTCTTGTTCTGGGTTGAAATACAATTCCCAATTTAGCAATTTCATAATTTAGTGGTTTCTGCTATATCAGAGCTATTTGAAATCTATCCCTAAAAGGGTATATAATATTCAAGGTGCACATTGGGTCATTCAGAATAACTTCACACACACCCGCTACTGTGTATTTCCAAGTCTAATTCTGTCACTAAACCCATACCTGTCACCCAGCGCCTAAATACTAGGCCTCAAATTTATATCCAGCTAAATCTGTCCTTAGTGCTGTAGCTGGGCGAGTTATTTAGTGTCCGTTCAAGCACATTTCTTGTTCTGGGTTGAAATACAATTCCCAATTTAGCAATTTCATAATTTAGTGGTTTCTGCTATATCAGAGCTATTTGAAATCTATCCCTAAAAGGGTATATAATATTCAAGGTGCACATTGGGTCATTCAGAATAACTTCACACACACCCGCTACTGTGTATTTCCAAGTCTAATTCTGTCACTAAACCCATACCTGTCACCCAGCGCCTAAATACTAGGCCTCAAATTTATATCCAGCTAAATCTGTCCTTAGTGCTGTAGCTGGGCGAGTTATTTAGTGTCCGTTCAAGCACATTTCTTGTTCTGGGTTGAAATACAATTCCCAATTTAGCAATTTCATAATTTAGTGGTTTCTGCTATATCAGAGCTATTTGAAATCTATCCCTAAAAGGGTATATAATATTCAAGGTGCACATTGGGTCATTCAGAATAACTTCACACACACCCGCTACTGTGTATTTCCAAGTCTAATTCTGTCACTAAACCCATACCTGTCACGCAGCGCCTAAATACTAGGCCTCAAATTTATATCCAGCTAAATCTGTCCCTAGTGCTGTAGCTGGGCGAGTTATTTAGTGTCCGTTCAAGCACATTTCTTGTTCTGGGTTGAAATACAATTCCCAATTTAGCAATTTCATAATTTAGTGGTTTCTGCTATATCAGAGCTATTTGAAATCTATCCCTAAAAGGGTATATAATATTCAAGGTGCACATTGGGTCATTCAGAATAACTTCACACACACCCGCTACTGTGTATTTCCAAGTCTAATTCTGTCACTAAATCCATACCGGTCACCCAGCGCCTAAATACTAGGCCTCAAATTTATATCCCGCTGAATTTGAATACAATACATTGGGCCAAATAATATATTTGTTGTTGTGGTGAACCATAACAATGAGAAAAACATCTAGTAAGGGACGCGGACGTGGACATGGTCGTGGTGGTGTTAGTGGACCCTCTGGTGCTGGGAGAGGACGTGGCCGTTCTGCCACATCCACACGTCCTAGTGTACCAACTACCTCAGGTCCCAGTAGCCGCCAGAATTTACAGCGATATATGGTGGGGCCCAATGCCGTTCTAAGGATGGTAAGGCCTGAGCAGGTACAGGCATTAGTCAATTGGGTGGCCGACAGTGGATCCAGCACGTTCACATTATCTCCCACCCAGTCTTCTGCAGAAAGCGCACAGATGGCGCCTGAAAACCAACCCCATCAGTCTGTCACATCACCCCCATGCATACCAGGGAAACTGTCTCAGCCTCAAGTTATGCAGCAGTCTCTTATGCTGTTTGAAGACTCCGCTGGCAGGGTTTCCCAAGGGCATCCACCTAGCCCTTCCCCAGCGGTGAAAGACATAGAATGCACTGACGCACAACCACTTATGTTTCCTGATGATGAGGACATGGGAATACCACCTCAGCATGTCTCTGATGATGACGAAACACAGGTGCCAACTGCTGCGTCTTTCTGCAGTGTGCAGACTGAACAGGAGGTCAGGGATCAAGACTGGGTGGAAGACGATGCAGGGGACGATGAGGTCCTAGACCCCACATGGAATGAAGGTCGTGCCACTGACTTTCACAGTTCGGAGGAAGAGGCAGTGGTGAGACCGAGCCAACAGCGTAGCAAAAGAGGGAGCAGTGGGCAAAAGCAGAACACCCGCCGCCAAGAGACTCCGCCTGCTACTGACCGCCGCCATCTGGGACCGAGCACCCCAAAGGCAGCTTCAAGGAGTTCCCTGGCATGGCACTTCTTCAAACAATGTGCTGACGACAAGACCCGAGTGGTTTGCACGCTGTGCCATCAGAGCCTGAAGCGAGGCATTAACGTTCTGAACCTGAGCACAACCTGCATGACCAGGCACCTGCATGCAAAGCATGAACTGCAGTGGAGTAAACACCTTAAAACCAAGGAAGTCACTCAGGCTCCCCCTGCTACCTCTTCTGCTGCTGCCGCCTCGGCCTATTCTGCTGCTGCCGCCTCGGCCTCTTCCTCCGCCTCTGGAGGAACGTTGGCACCTGCCGCCCAGCAAACAGGGGATGTACCACCAACACCACCACCACCACCTCCGTCACCAAGCGTCTCAACCATGTCACACGCCAGCGTTCAGCTCTCCATCTCACAAACATTTGATAGAAAGCGTAAATTCCCACCTAGCCACCCTCGATCCCTGGCCCTGAATGCCAGCATTTCTAAACTACTGGCCTATGAAATGCTGTCATTTAGGCTGGTGGACACAGACAGCTTCAAACAGCTCATGTCGCTTGCTGTCCCACAGTATGTTGTTCCCAGCCGGCACTACTTCTCCAAGAGAGCCGTGCCTTCCCTGCACAACCAAGTATCCGATAAAATCAAGTGTGCACTGCGCAACGCCATCTGTGGCAAGGTCCACCTAACCACAGATACGTGGACCAGTAAGCACGGCCAGGGACGCTATATCTCCCTAACTGCACACTGGGTAAATGTAGTGGCAGCTGGGCCCCAGGCGGAGAGCTGTTTGGCGCACGTCCTTCCGCCGCCAAGGATCGCAGGGCAACATTCTTTGCCTCCTGTTGCCACCTCCTCCTTCTCGGCTTCCTCCTCCTCTTCTTCCACCTGCTCATCCAGTCAGCCACACACCTTCACCACCAACTTCAGCACAGCCCGGGGTAAACGTCAGCAGGCCATTCTGAAACTCATATGTTTGGGGGACAGGCCCCACACCGCACAGGAGTTGTGGCGGGGTATAGAACAACAGACCGACGAGTGGTTGCTGCCGGTGAGCCTCAAGCCCGGCCTGGTGGTGTGTGATAATGGGCGAAATCTCGTTGCAGCTCTGGGACTAGCCAATTTGACGCACATCCCTTGCTTGGCGCATGTGCTGAATTTGGTGGTGCAGAAGTTCATTCACAACTACCCCGACATGTCAGAGCTGCTGCATAAAGTGCGGGCCGTCTGTTCGCGCTTCCGGCGTTCACATCCTGCTGCTGCTCGCCTGTCTGCGCTACAGCGTAACTTCGGCCTTCCCGCTCACCGCCTCATATGCGACGTGCCCACCAGGTGGAACTCCACCTTGCACATGCTGGACAGACTGTGCGAGCAGCAGCAGGCCATAGTGGAGTTTCAGCTGCAGCACGCACGGGTCAGTCGCACTACAGAACAGCACCACTTCACCACCAATGACTGGGCCTCCATGCGAGACCTGTGTGCCCTGTTGCGCTGTTTCGAGTACTCCACCAACATGGCCAGTGGCGATGACACCGTTATCAGCGTTACAATACCACTTCTATGTCTCCTTGAGAAAACACTTAGGGCGATGATGGAAGAGGAGGTGGCCCAGGAGGAGGAGGAGGAGGAGGAGGAAGAGGGGTCATTTTTAGCACTTTCAGGCCAGTCTCTTCGAAGTGACTCAGAGGGAGGTTTTTGGCAACAGCAGAGGCCAGGTACAAATGTGGCCAGCCAGGGCCCACTACTGGAGGACGAGGAGGACGAGGATGAGGAGGAGGTGGAGGAGGATGAGGATGAAGCATGGTCACAGCGGGGTGGCACCCAACGCAGCTCGGGTCCATCACTGGTGCGTGGCTGGGGGGAAAGGCAGGACGATGACGATACGCCTCCCACAGAGGACAGCTTGTCCTTATCCCTGGGCAGCCTGGCACACATGAGCGACTACATGCTGCAGTGCCTGCGCAACGACAGCAGAGTTGCCCACATTTTAACCTGTGCGGACTACTGGGTTGCCACCCTGCTGGATCCACGCTACAAAGACAATGTGCCCACCTTACTTCCTGCACTGGAGCGTGATAGGAAGGTGCGCGAGTACAAGCGCACGTTGGTAGACGCGCTACTGAGAGCATTCCCAAATGTCACAGGGGAACAAGTGGAAGCCCAAGGCCAAGGCAGAGGAGGAGCAAGAGGTCGCCAAGGCAGCTGTGTCACGGCCAGCTCCTCTGAGGGCAGGGTTAGCATGGCAGAGATGTGGAAAACTTTTGTCAACACGCCACAG
Organism: Bufo gargarizans; assembly: GCF_014858855.1. NCBI lineage: Eukaryota > Metazoa > Chordata > Amphibia > Anura > Bufonidae > Bufo > Bufo gargarizans. Next base: position 485,700,713 of record NC_058082.1, read on the forward strand.
CTAACTGCACCACCACCTGATACGCAACGTGTTAGCAGGAGGCAACATTTCACTAACATGGTGGAACAGTACGTGTGCACACCCCTCCACGTACTGACTGATGGTTCGGCCCCATTCAACTTCTGGGTCTCTAAATTGTCCACGTGGCCAGAGCTAGCCTTTTATGCCTTGGAGGTGCTGGCCTGCCCGGCAGCCAGCGTTTTGTCTGAACGTGTATTCAGCACGGCAGGGGGCGTCATTACAGACAAACGCAGCCGCCTGTCTACAGCCAATGTGGACAAGCTGACGTTCATAAAAATGAACCAGGCATGGATCCCACAGGACCTGTCCGTCCCTTGTCCAGATTAGACATTAACTACCTCCCCATAACCATATATTATTGGACTCCAGGGCACTTCCTCATTCAATCCTATTTTTATTTTCATTTTACCATTATATTGCGAGGCTACCCAAAGTTGAATGAACCTCTCCTCTGCCTGTGTGCTAGGCCTAAATATATGCCAATGGACTGTTGCAGTGGTGGCTGACATGAAGCCTGATTCTCTGCTATGACATGCAGACTAATTCTCTGCTGACATGAAGCCAGATTGTCTGTTACAGGACCTCTCTCCTCTGCCTGGGTGCTGGGCCTAAATTTATGACAATGGACTGTTGCAGTGGTGGCTGACGTGAAGCCTGATTCTCTGCTATGACATGCAGACTGATTCTCTGCTGACATGAAGCCAGATTGTCTGTTACGGGACCTCTCTGCTCTGCCTGTGTGCTAGGCCTAAATATATGCCAATGAACTGTTGCAGTGGTGGGTGACGTGAAGCCTCATTCTCTGCTATGACATGCAGACTGATTCTCTGCTGACATGAAGCCAGATCGTCTGTTACGGGACCTCTCTGCTCTGCCTGTGTGCTAGGCCTAAATATATGCCAATGGACTGTTGCAGTGGTGGGTGACGTGAAGCCTCATTCTCTGCTATGACATGCAGACTGATTCTCTGCTGTCATGAAGCCAGATTGTCTGTTACGGGACCTCTCTGCTCTGCCTGTGTGCTAGGCCTAAATATATGCCAATGGACTGTTGCAGTGGTGGGTGACGTGAAGCCTCATTCTCTGCTATGACATGCAGACTGATTCTCTGCTGACATGAAGCCAGATCGTCTGTTACGGGACCTCTCTGCTCTGCCTGTGTGCTAGGCCTAAATATATGCCAATGGACTGTTGCAGTGGTGGGTGACGTGAAGCCTCATTCTCTGCTATGACATGCAGACTGATTCTCTGCTGACATGAAGCCAGATTGTCTGTTACGGGACCTCTCTCCTCTGCCTGTGTGCTAGGCCTAAATATATGCCAATGGACTGTTGCAGTGGTGGCTGACGTGAAGCCTCATTCTCTGCTATGACATGCAGACTAATTCTCTGCTGACATGAAGCCAGATTGTCTGTTACGGGACCTCTCTCCTCTGCCTGGGTGCTGGGCCTAAATTTATGACAATGGACTGTTGCAGTGGTGGCTGACGTGAAGCCTGATTCTCTGCTATGACATGCAGACTGATTCTCTGCTGACATGAAGCCAGATCCTCTGTTACGGGACCTCTCTCCTCTGCCTGTGTGTGTGCTGGGCCTAAATATATGCCAATGGACTGTTGCAGTGGTGGCTGACGTGAAGCCTCATTCTCTGCTATGACATGCAGACTGATTCTCTGCTGACATGAAGCCAGATTCTCTGTTACGGGACCTCTCTCCTCTGCCTGTGTGTGTGCTGGGCCTAAATATATGCCAATGGACTGTTGCAGTGGTGGCTGACGTGAAGCCTCATTCTCTGCTATGACATGCAGACTGATTCTCTGCTGACATGAAGCCAGATTCTCTGTTACGGGACCTCTCTCCTCTGCCTGTGTGTGTGCTGGGCCTAAATATATGCCAATGGACTGTTGCAGTGGTGGCTGACGTGAAGCCTCATTCTCTGCTATGACATGCAGACTGATTCTCTGCTGACATGAAGACAGATTCTCTGTTACGGGACCTCCCTCCTCTGCCTGGGTGCTGGGCCTAAATATATGCCAATGGACTGTTGCAGTGGTGGCTGACGTGAAGCCTCATTCTCTGCTATGACATGCAGACTAATTCTCTGCTGACATGAAGACAGATTCTCTGTTACGGGACCTCTCTCCTCTGCCTGTGTGTGCTGGGCCTAAATATATGCCAATGGACTGTTGCAGTGGTGGCTGACGTGAAGCCTCATTCTCTGCTATGACATGCAGACTGATTCTCTGCTGACATGAAGCCAGATTCTCTGTTACGGGACCTCTCTCCTCTGCCTGTGTGTGTGCTGGGCCTAAATATATGCCAATGGACTGTTGCAGTGGTGGCTGACGTGAAGCCTCATTCTCTGCTATGACATGCAGACTGATTCTCTGCTGACACGAAGACAGATTCTCTGTTACGGGACCTCCCTCCTCTGCCTGTGTGCTGGGCCTAAATATATGCCAATGGACTGTTGCAGTGGTGGCTGACGTGAAGCCTCATTCTCTGCTATGACATGCAGACTGATTCTCTGCTGACATGAAGCCAGATTCTCTGTTACTGGACCTCTCTCCTCTGCCTGTGTGTGTGCTGGGCCTAAATATATGCCAATGGACTGTTGCAGTGGTGGCTGACGTGAAGCCTCATTCTCTGCTATGACATGCAGACTGATTCTCTGCTGACATGAAGCCAGATTGTCTGTTACGGGACCTCTCTCCTCTGCCTGGGTGCTGGGTAGTGTTGAGCGCGAATATTCGAAAAGCAAATTTTTTTCGCGAATATCGCAACTTCGCGATTTCGCGAATATTTCGAATATAGTGCTATATATTCGTAAAAACGAATATTCGTTTTTTGTTTTTTTCCCCCCCCCCACAAAATTACAGTACACATATAATTGATTGTTTCCCAAAGGTCCAACAGCTCAGATCTTACTCACATTGCCTAGAAAGTGATTGAGGCGCGAATCTTCGTAAGGCGATTTTATTAGCGCACATGCGAATATCGGCACGTCCCAGAACAGAGGCAAAGGGCTTTGCATTCATACATTAGTGAATTGAGTTGCGAATCTTCGTAAGGCGATTTTATTAGCGCACATGCGAATATCTACACTTGTCCCAGAACAGAGGCAAAGGGCTTTGCATTCATACATTAGTGATTGAATTGAGCTGCGAATCTTCGTAAGGCGATTTTATTAACGCAAATGCAAATATCTACACTTGTCCCCAGAACAGAGAGGCAAAGGCCTGTGCATTCATATAGTATAGCACCATATTCGCGAATACGTAGAACTTCGTAAAATTCGATTTACGAATATTCGTATTTTTTATTTTACTTTCCACCTTACAGATTACATTGATCTGTACTCTGTCAACTACTGTCATCACCCCCCACTGTATCTCGATTGATTCCCAAAAGTCTCACATTCCCTAGAAAGTGATTGAGGTGCGAATCTTCGTAAGGCGATTTTATTAGCGCACATGCGAATATCTACACTTGTCCCAGAACAGAGGCAAAGGGCATTGCATTCATACATTAGTGATTGAATTGAGTTGCGAATCTTCGTAAGGCGATTTCATTAGCGCACATGTGAATTTTGCATAGCATATGTATTATGCGATGCGAAAATTCGAATTATCGCATATGCGAAATAATAACGAATTTGAATAATCGCGAATATTTTACGAATATTCTTTCGAATATTCACAAAATTTCGCGAATTCGAATATGGGACATGCCGCTCAACACTAGTGCTGGGCCTAAATTTATGACAATGGACTGTTGCAGTGGTGGCTGACGTGAAGCCTCATTCTCTGCTATGACATGCAGACTGATTCTCTGCTGACATGAAGCCAGATTCTCTGTTACGGGACCTCTCTCCTCTGCCTGTGTGTGTGCTGGGCCTAAATATATGCCAATGGACTGTTGCAGTGGTGGCTGACGTGAAGCCTCATTCTCTGCTATGACATGCAGACTGATTCTCTGCTGACATGAAGCCAGATTCTCTGTTACGGGACCTCTCTCCTCTGCCTGTGTGTGTGCTGGGCCTAAATATATGCCAATGGACTGTTGCAGTGGTGGCTGACGTGAAGCCTCATTCTCTGCTATGACATGCAGACTGATTCTCTGCTGACATGAAGCCAGATTCTCTGTTACGGGACCTCTCTCCTCTGCCTGTGTGTGTGCTGGGCCTAAATATATGCCAATGGACTGTTGCAGTGGTGGCTGACGTGAAGCCTCATTCTCTGCTATGACATGCAGACTAATTCTCTGCTGACATGAAGACAGATTCTCTGTTACGGGACCTCTCTCCTCTGCCTGGGTGCCGGGGCCTAAATATCTGAGAATGGACTGTTCCAGTGGTGGGTGACGGGAAGCCAGATTCTCTGCTATGGAACCTCTCTCCAATTGATTTTGGTTAATTTTTATTTATTTAATTTTTATTTTAATTCATTTCCCTATCCACATTTGTTTGCAGGGGATTTACCTACATGTTGCTGCCTTTTGCAGCCCTCTAGCTCTTTCCTGGGCTGTTTTACAGCCTTTTTAGTGCCGAAAAGTTCGGGTCCCCATTGACTTCAATGGGGTTCGGGTTCGGGACGAAGTTCGGATCGGGTTCGGATCCCGAACCCGAACATTTCCGGGATGTTCGGCCGAACTTCTCGAACCCGAACATCCAGGTGTTCGCTCAACTCTAGTTACAACACAAGGAGGGAGAAAGAGAACCAATTTTCTTTAGTGAGACTGGGGATATAATGAAACCTAAAAATGTCTGTCATTATACAGAAGAAAACACAAGCTATTGAAAGCTCACAATAAACCACAGTAAAACATGAAGTATAGGAAGGGTGTGTGTGTGACAATAGAAGGGCACCTTCACTGACTGACCTGAGTGGAGACGGAAGGAGTGTCCAGGAATAGGCTAATGTGAGAATACAGACTTTTTATCAAACAAAAGGAGACCATTTAACATCCCCATGAGATATGAAGTTTGAGACATGCTTCCTACTTTTGAAATTATAGAATTAAATTTAGAAAAATTAAGAACGGGATGAAAAACAACTGAACCTGAGGGAACAATGCTTCATACACTTATTTGTGTATCCTAGATAAAAAAATCCCTGTGTGAGTGCGCCATGTCCGTGTGCCGTTTGTTATACTGGGCATGCGCGCCGCCCAATGAGCAAACGGCGCTACACCCCCCCACGCACTGCCCACACCAGCGTGCCAACCAATGAGCAAACGCCGCTACACGCGCCGCCCACACCGCCCACACCGCCCACACCGCTCACAAGCCCCATCTGGCCCCTCTGACATAGCAATCACAGCCCAGCAACTTCCATTCCCCACAGGCACTATATATATATGTGTGTGTGTGTGTGTCATGTTTAGGGCTTATATCTATCTATCTATCTATCTATCTATATCTCATGTGCAGTGCAAAGATAGATAAATGTGTGTGTACAGGTGAAACTCCAAAAATTAGAATATCGTGCAAAAGTCCATTTATTTCAGTAATGCAACTTAAAAGAAATTGCATTAATGCAGCTTAAAATTACAATATTGTGAAAAGGTTCAATATTCTAGGCTCAAAGTGTCACACTCTAGTCAGCTAATTAATCCATACCCCCTGAGCAAAGGGTACCTCAAAATTGTGACTTTGGGGTTTTCATAAGCTGTAAGCCATAATAATTGGTGTTGGGCGCGCATATTTGAAAAGCAAATATTAATCTCGAATATCGGCACTTCGAGAATTAGCGAATATTTAGAATATAGTGATAAATATTCGCAATTTCGAATATTCAAGATTTTTTTTCATCAGTAACCTCCCTTCTTGCTTGTGGGCCAATGAGAAGGCTGCAATGTCTTTGTCTGAGCTTAGCAACATCCCTAGCAACCAATAGGAAAGTTGCCTACCCCCTTACTATATAAGAACCGCCCCAGCAGCCCTTGTATGCAGTATTTTGCAGATCTGAGAGAGACAGAAGTGTTATTACTCTGCTTTTCTGTGTCATTACATTAGATAGTCAGTTAGTTAGTTAGTTTATATATATAATACAGATAGTTACTGGGACATAGTCAGTGTAGGTTAGATCATGATATAGTGTAGCTGATATGTACAGTATGTATGTATGCTACATACATACATACATATAGTGCTGTGATGTAACAAGTTCCCAACAATACTTGCACCAATCACTAATAGGTAGTCAGACCTGTTAAAATGTGAAGTTGCAAGTATTACTCCAAAATATTTGCATCATTAGTGCCGATTTCGCAATCATATTGGAGCACTCTATCTGCATATAAAGCATATAAAGCTAATGTCATGTTCTGCCATGCCGACCATTTTCTCCAGTCTCAGGAAACTTCTAGCAGCTTGAAAAATGTAGCTATAGCGACCCACGCCTGTATTTTGCGCGCATTACGCGAATATTACATTGCCAATTTTTTGCAATCAAAAAATGATCTCGAATACTCGAATATGACAAATATTCTACCAAATATTCACTAAATATTGCGAATTCCAATATTGCCCCTGCTGCTCATCACTAATAATCATCCAAATTATAACAATATAATCTCATATGTTAGTTTCACCTTTTAAGTTGCATTACTGAAATAAATGAACTTTGCATGATATTCTAATTTTTCAAGTTTCACCTATATTATGTTTAATCCCTGTGTGAGTGCACTGTCCGTGTGTGTCGTTTGTTATACTGGGCATGCGCGGCGCGGGGATCTATCAGTACACAGCGCTCCACACGCCGCCCGCACCGCCCACACTAGCACACCGACCAATGAGCAAACAGCGATACACACACCCCCCACACCGCCCACACCACAGCGCTGACCAATGAGCAAACGGCCCCCACACGCCGCCCACGCCGCTCACAAGCCCCATCCAGCCCCCCTGCCGTGGCACTCACAGCCCAGCAACTTCCATTCCCCACGGGCTCTGTGAGGAGAAGAGTGGCAGCTGGGATCGGCTCCGTGGTCCAGCTTTCAGCACCGGGGGCGGCTGCATGCTGCTGACTGTCACACACACAAAAACTGAGTGAGAATCCGATGTGTGGAAGTGGTAGTCAACCTAGCGCTGCATGAGGTAGCCGGGCACAGCTGGGTGAAGCCGGGGAGGCATCCCTGACCTGATTGGCTGACCTGTTCACCAGCTTGGCGTTCATTGGCTGCCCAGACACAGAGTAGTATTGGGGCTGCGGCAATGGCGCATGCTGATTGGATGGTTGTCTGCCATGGGCAGAGCCGTCCTGTGACAGCTTCATGTGCATGGGAGAGGGAAATGTATTGTGCATGCTCAGGGCTGCCGATGCGTCTGTGCGTGTGTGCCGATAATTAAAGTGCGCATGCACGGAGCGCTGACCAATCATAACACGGTGCACCACAAGCCGTTCGCACCGCCTACACCAGTGCGCCGGCCAATCACTGCCCTCTATGGTGTGCTCTCCACTTCAGAGGACTGCCATTACGTGCATCACAGAGCCGCACAGTCCTAGTACTGTCAGCCACAGACAGCAGCTGCTGCCAGCAATATTAGCCACCAGTCGCTGCCAGCAGTCTCAGCACCACCAGTCAGTGCCAGCCATCTCAGCCATCAGTCAGTGCCACCAGCCACCAGTCACAGTTCCAGCAGTCTCATCCACCAGTCAGTGCCAGCCGTCTCAGCCATCAGTCAGTGCCACTAGCCACAGCCACCAGTCACAGTGCCAGCAGTCCCAGCCACAGCCAACAGTCTCGGCCACAGCAACCAATATCAGCCACCAGTCAGTGCCAGCATTCGCAGCTGCAGCCAGAACTCAGTGTCAGCAGTCTCAGCCACAGCCACCAGTTTCAGTCACCAGCCGCAGTCAGCAGTCTCAGCCACAGCCGCAGTCTCAGCACCACCAGTCAGTGCCACCAGTCAGTGCCAGCCATCTAAGCCATCAGTCAGTGCCACCAGCCACAGCCATCAGTCACAGTGCCAGCAGTCTCAGCCACCAGTCAGTGCCAGCCATCTCAGCCAGCAGTCAGTGCCACCAGTTACAGTGCCAGCAGTCTCAGCCATGAGTCAGTGCCAGCCATCTCAGCCACCAGTCAGTGCCACAGCCACCAGTCACAGTACCAGCAGTCTCAGCCACCAGTCAGTGCCAGCAATCTCAGCCACCAGTCGCTATCAGCAGTCTCAGCACCACCACTCAGTGCCACCAGTCAGTGCCACCAGCCACCAATTACAGTGCCAGCAGTCTCAGCCACAGCCAACAGTCTCAGCCACCAGTCAGTGCCAGCAGTCTCAGCCACAGCCACCAGTCGTACCCACCAGCATCACGCACCAGTCAGAGCCACAACCATCAGTCAGTGCAAGCAGTCTCAGCCACCAGCTGCAGCCAGCAGTCTCAGCTACAGCCACCAGTCAGGGCCAGCAGTCTTAGCCACAGCCAACAGTCTCCAGCCACAGCCACCAGTCTCAGACACTAGTCAATGCCAGCAGTCTCAGCCACAGCCACCAGTCAGTGCCAGCAGTCTCAGCCACCAGCCGCAGCAAGCAATCTTAGCCACAGCCAGCACTTAGTGCCAGCAGTCTCAGCCAGCAGCTGCAGTCTTAGCCACAGCCAGCACTCGGTGCCAGCAGTCTCATCCACCAGCCACAGCCAGCACTCAGCGCTATCAGTCGCAGCCATCAGTCTTAGCCACAGCCATCAGTCAGTGCCAGCAGTCTCAGCCACCAGTCGCTGCCAGCAGTCTCAGCACCACCAGCCAGTGCCAGCCATTCCCTTGCCATTTAATATAGACTGTTCCTACTAATGTTTATACACTACTGTTCTAGCACCCGTTATTGTAACGGGCTTAATGTCTAGTTCTGAAATAATATTTTATTTTGATATTTGTATCTTCTCCCACCATTCCTGAATCTTGAACACAAATGGTATGTTAAATCTAGTCATTTATCTATTGCATTTTCCCCTTAAAAAAGACATGGAAAATAACAGAAGAATGCGAGTTAACTAGTGCATACTGTATACATGTAGCCTAAAAGAGGACACCATATCAAAATGGTTAGAACCCTAACCAAACAAATGGAACCCATAGTGGAGTGGTGGCTGAAAACTGAGTACTGGGAAATGGATTGACTCACTTTTGAGACAAGATCCATGCAGTCAAAAAAAAAAAAAAAAAGTGAGACAGCATCCAAATTTGCAAAAACAAATTATTTAAATGTCCCACTCATCCAAAAATGCAGTGTTTTGACTCCTGCAGGGCTCTTCATCAAACTTGATAAAGAATCTTTTATGGGTCAGATTATATCATTTTGTTGGTGAGTGGGACATAGATAAATTGTTACCATTTGCAAATTTAAATGTTGTCACACAGTTTTTTTTATTTTGTTTGACTTGTGAATATTACTTCCTGTAACTAGACTGCGTTTAGAAAGTTCTGCTAGCAATTCTTTTTGGATTAATATAAAAATGGGCCCTCCAATATTGGCTAGGGCTTTATAACAGTTAAGCTGTTTGCCTCTAAAGTAGGTAGACCTCAGTTACACATGGGACAGAGGATGATTGAGAAGTCCACTTTTTAAGCCAAATTTGTTTATTAATTTCAGAATGACACTTTTGAAAAGATAATAAATTAGTAAAAGGAGAATACTACTATAAAAGTTTACAATTAATGACATACCATATTTTAAGACTATAAGACGCACTGGACTATAAGATGCCCCTTGGATTTGGAGGAGGAAAATAAAAAAAACGAAATAAACAAATTTTCTGCATACCTCAGATCAGACCCCAAAATCAGACCCTCCAGCCACCATTGTCCTCACATTTGACCCCATTAGCCTTATATCAGGCCCCATCATCCTCAGAAAAGACCCCACCAGCCTCTGATCAGACTCCATCAGCCCCAGAACAGACCCACCACATTAGTTTCAGATCGGACCCCCATCAGACCTCAAATCAGATTGCTCTGGATGGCGCTGTCACTCACTGCTCCCTGTTCCTCTTCCAGCCCATGCTGCGCTGTGCAATGTCAAGTCGTAGTGCATGTATACATGCACTATGTTCTGACACTATATGTCCAGCGCTTCCCTGAACCCTCCCTGCGCCTCCAGCATGCTGATGACCGATTCCATAATCAGACTATAAGATGCACTGCCACTATTCTCGCACTTTTAGGGAAAAAAGTGCACCATATAGAGTCCAAAAAATATGGTAATCCTTAGCACGTTTTCAGAGGTAATTCCGGAAACTATCTCTTTTCATTTTATTGAAGTAGTTTTCCAGTTTTATGTAGATCCAATAATTTCCTGTGAAACTTTCTCAGTGGGAAGTTGTAAAATGGGATTCTTCTCACTCACACGATATCCCAAGAGGGCTTTCACCAACTATTATTTGAGTAATGTGTTCTAGCTCAGATTTTTGCTTCTATAACCTATGTAGTTATCTTCATTTTGTGATTCTTACTTCCCATTTTGTTGATGTGTATTTATCATTTTCAATATATATATATATTTTTGCTTCAAATGTTTTTTTTTTTTTTTTAAAGAGAAAGACAAGTCCTAGGAGACCTCACATTGTCATGCACCATTATTCAGGCCAATAGGAGAACCTTTAATTGGGATAGAATTGTTTGGGACCAAAATAAAATCTATGGACCTATTTGTCTCTATTTCAATAAATTCGCTCAAGTCCTTATTGATATAGGGTGCCTGTGTGGGTCCTTAACCTTTTTAAGGGGTCAGGATCTGTCCTTTTCAACTGTTCATGTATAATTTTAAATGTTTTAAATATCTTTTGTCTTTTTTGTGTGTGTTCTGATTTCCATTAATAAAGAAAATGAATATTTTTGATAAAATGGAGGTGCTGTCTAATTTATATAAGTGTACTTTTGTTAGCATCTATTGTTTCAGGATAGTACATGTTAAAAACTCTCTTGGGCCCTTGCTGGGACCCTCGGGATAAATCCGCAAACTCTAGTAAAAGTTACCTGACCAAAAGATCCCTTTAGAGGTCCTAACTTATATTTATATAAAACTACATCCTTTAATATTATTTATTTAAAACATTAAACACAGAAAAAAACATTGTGTAGTTAAACTATCAGGACGTAGCAGGGGACATATTTCAGTTTCACTGATAGTAGCAGCAATGGATTAAGTGCTTTATATTATAACACTGTGTTATTAATAAACTCTTTTTTAAGTGAATTGTCTGGTGTTATTATTTCATCTCACAACCTCCCTTCATTGACACTTTTTACATATATATTTTTTTCTCTTTCTTTTTGCACAGTTTTTTCTTACAGTGTATTTTAACTTGTAATTAAGGTTTCCTGCCTATTAACAACAGTGCCCTATGGAAGCGAGGAAGGAGATATAACAATACTCCTGATTACAGATCTTGCTGCTGTAAATGCTCACATCGCTCTAGTTTAGATAGAATGCGGCAGTTGATGTATCAGCTCTCGGAGCTAATCTCCTTCCACACACACACACAGCTTGATTCACCTATTGCACACTGTCCCTATAATCTTTCCCTGTAAAAGTACAGCTGGTATTGTCCCTCTGCTATTCGCTGCTTAAAATCTCACAACAAACACTACCCCTCCCGACATGTTTCGCCCCATGTGCGACTTCGTCAGGGGAGTTTGGGGTAATAGCATACAGTACAGACCAAAAGTTTGGACACACCTTCTCATTCAAAGAGTTTTATTTATTTTCATGACTATGAAAATAGTAGATTCACACTAAAGGCATCAAAACTATGAATTAACACATGTGGAATTATATACATAACAAAAAAGTGTCAAACAACTGAAAATATAGTCATATTCTAGGTTCTTCAAAGTAGCCACCTTTTGCTTTGATTACTGCTTTGCACACTCTTGGCATTCTCTTGATAAGCTTCAAGAGGTAGTCACTAGAGTTGAGCGAACACCTGGATGTTCGGGTTCGAGAAGTTCGGCCGAACATCCCGGAAATGTTCGGGTTCGGGATCCGAACCCGATCCGAACTTCGTCCCGAACCCGAACCCCATTGAAGTCAATGGGGACCCGAACTTTTCGGCACTAAAAAGGCTGTAAAACAGCCCAGGAAAGAGCTAGAGGGCTGCAAAAGGCAGCAACATGTAGGTAAATCCCCTGCAAACAAATGTGGATAGGGAAATGAATTAAAATAAAAATTAAATAAATAAAAATTAACCAAAATCAATTGGAGAGAGGTTCCATAGCAGAGAATCTGGCTTCCCGTCACCCACCACTGGAACAGTCCATTCTCAGATATTTAGGCCCCGGCACCCAGGCAGAGGAGAGAGGTCCCGTAACAGAGAATCTGTCTTCATGTCAGCAGAGAATTAGTCTGCATGTCATAGCAGAGAATGAGGCTTCACGTCAGCCACCACTGCAACAGTCCATTGGCATATATTTAGGCCCAGCACCCAGGCAGAGGAGGGAGGTCCCGTAACAGAGAATCTGTCTTCATGTCAGCAGAGAATTAGTCTGCATGTCATAGCAGAGAATGAGGCTTCACGTCAGCCACCACTGCAACAGTCCATTGGCATATATTTAGGCCCAGCACCCAGGCAGAGGAGGGAGGTCCCGTAACAGAGAATCTGTCTTCATGTCAGCAGAGAATTAGTCTGCATGTCATAGCAGAGAATGAGGCTTCACGTCAGCCACCACTGCAACAGTCCATTGGCATATATTTAGGCCCAGCACACACACAGGCAGAGGAGAGAGGTCCCGTAACAGAGAATCTGGCTTCATGTCAGCAGAGAATCAGTCTGCATGTCATAGCAGAGAATGAGGCTTCACGTCAGCCACCACTGCAACAGTCCATTGGCATATATTTAGGCCCAGCACCCAGGCAGAGGAGGGAGGTCCCGTAACAGAGAATCTGTCTTCATGTCAGCAGAGAATTAGTCTGCATGTCATAGCAGAGAATCAGGCTTCACGTCAGCCACCACTGCAACAGTCCATTGGCATATATTTAGGCCCAGCACCCAGGCAGAGGAGGGAGGTCCCGTAACAGACAATCTGGCTTCATGTCAGCAGAGAATCAGTCTGCATGTCATAGCAGAGAATGAGGCTTCACGTCACCCACCACTGCAACAGTCCATTGGCATATATTTAGGCCCAGCACCCAGGCAGAGGAGGGAGGTCCCGTAACAGAGAATCTGTCTTCATGTCAGCAGAGAATTAGTCTGCATGTCATAGCAGAGAATGAGGCTTCACGTCAGCCACCACTGCAACAGTCCATTGGCATATATTTAGGCCCAGCACCCAGGCAGAGGAGGGAGGTCCCGTAACAGAGAATCTGTCTTCATGTCAGCAGAGAATTAGTCTGCATGTCATAGCAGAGAATGAGGCTTCACGTCAGCCACCACTGCAACAGTCCATTGGCATATATTTAGGCCCAGCACACACACAGGCAGAGGAGAGAGGTCCCGTAACAGAGAATCTGGCTTCATGTCAGCAGAGAATCAGTCTGCATGTCATAGCAGAGAATGAGGCTTCACGTCAGCCACCACTGCAACAGTCCATTGGCATATATTTAGGCCCAGCACACACACAGGCAGAGGAGAGAGGTCCCGTAACAGAGGATCTGGCTTCATGTCAGCAGAGAATCAGTCTGCATGTCATAGCAGAGAATCAGGCTTCACGTCAGCCACCACTGCAACAGTCCATTGTCATAAATTTAGGCCCAGCACCCAGGCAGAGGAGAGAGGTCCCGTAACAGACAATCTGGCTTCATGTCAGCAGAGAATTAGTCTGCATGTCATAGCAGAGAATGAGGCTTCACGTCAGCCACCACTGCAACAGTCCATTGGCATATATTTAGGCCTAGCACACAGGCAGAGGAGAGAGGTCCCGTAACAGAGAATCTGGCTTCATGTCAGCAGAGAATCAGTCTGCATGTCATAGCAGAGAATGAGGCTTCACGTCACCCACCACTGCAACAGTCCATTGGCATATATTTAGGCCTAGCACACAGGCAGAGGAGAGGTTCATTCAACTTTGGGTAGCCTCGCAATATAATGGTAAAATGAAAATAAAAATAGGATTGAATGAGGAAGTGCCCTGGAGTCCAATAATATATGGTTATGGGGAGGTAGTTAATGTCTAATCTGGACAAGGGACGGACAGGTCCTGTGGGATCCATGCCTGGTTCATTTTTATGAACGTCAGCTTGTCCACATTGGCTGTAGACAGGCGGCTGCGTTTGTCTGTAATGACGCCCCCTGCCGTGCTGAATACACGTTCAGACAAAACGCTGGCTGCCGGGCAGGCCAGCACCTCCAAGGCATAAAAGGCTAGCTCTGGCCACGTGGACAATTTAGAGACCCAGAAGTTGAATGGGGCCGAACCATCAGTCAGTACGTGGAGGGGTGTGCACACGTACTGTTCCACCATGTTAGTGAAATGTTGCCTCCTGCTAACACGTTGCGTATCAGGTGGTGGTGCAGTTAGCTGTGGCGTGTTGACAAAAGTTTTCCACATCTCTGCCATGCTAACCCTGCCCTCAGAGGAGCTGGCCGTGACACAGCTGCCTTGGCGACCTCTTGCTCCTCCTCTGCCTTGGCCTTGGGCTTCCACTTGTTCCCCTGTGACATTTGGGAATGCTCTCAGTAGCGCGTCTACCAACGTGCGCTTGTACTCGCGCATCTTCCTATCACGCTCCAGTGCAGGAAGTAAGGTGGGCACATTGTCTTTGTAGCGTGGATCCAGCAGGGTGGCAACCCAGTAGTCCGCACAGGTTAAAATGTGGGCAACTCTGCTGTCGTTGCGCAGGCACTGCAGCATGTAGTCGCTCATGTGTGCCAGGCTGCCCAGGGGTAAGGACAAGCTGTCCTCTGTGGGAGGCGTATCGTCATCGTCCTGCCTTTCCCCCCAGCCACGCACCAGTGATGGACCCGAGCTGCGTTGGGTGCCACCCCGCTGTGACCATGCTTCATCCTCATCCTCCTCCACCTCCTCCTCATCCTCGTCCTCCTCGTCCTCCAGTAGTGGGCCCTGGCTGGCCACATTTGTACCTGGCCTCTGCTGTTGCCAAAAACCTCCCTCTGAGTCACTTCGAAGAGACTGGCCTGAAAGTGCTAAAAATGACCCCTCTTCCTCCTCCTCCTCCTCCTCCTGGGCCACCTCCTCTTCCATCATCGCCCTAAGTGTTTTCTCAAGGAGACATAGAAGTGGTATTGTAACGCTGATAACGGTGTCATCGCCACTGGCCATGTTGGTGGAGTACTCGAAACAGCGCAACAGGGCACACAGGTCTCGCATGGAGGCCCAGTCATTGGTGGTGAAGTGGTGCTGTTCTGTAGTGCGACTGACCCGTGCGTGCTGCAGCTGAAACTCCACTATGGCCTGCTGCTGCTCGCACAGTCTGTCCAGCATGTGCAAGGTGGAGTTCCACCTGGTGGGCACGTCGCATATGAGGCGGTGAGCGGGAAGGCCGAAGTTACGCTGTAGCGCAGACAGGCGAGCAGCAGCAGGATGTGAACGCCGGAAGCGCGAACAGACGGCCCGCACTTTATGCAGCAGCTCTGACATGTCGGGGTAGTTGTGAATGAACTTCTGCACCACCAAATTCAGCACATGCGCCAAGCAAGGGATGTGCGTCAAATTGGCTAGTCCCAGAGCTGCAACAAGATTTCGCCCATTATCACACACCACCAGGCCGGGCTTGAGGCTCACCGGCAGCAACCACTCGTCGGTCTGTTGTTCAATACCCCGCCACAACTCCTGTGCGGTGTGGGGCCTGTCCCCCAAACATATGAGTTTCAGAATGGCCTGCTGACGTTTACCCCGGGCTGTGCTGAAGTTGGTGGTGAAGGTGTGTGGCTGACTGGATGAGCAGGTGGAAGAAGAGGAGGAGGAAGCCGAGAAGGAGGAGGTGGCAACAGGAGGCAAAGAATGTTGCCCTGCGATCCTTGGCGGCGGAAGGACGTGCGCCAAACAGCTCTCCGCCTGGGGCCCAGCTGCCACTACATTTACCCAGTGTGCAGTTAGGGAGATATAGCGTCCCTGGCCGTGCTTACTGGTCCACGTATCTGTGGTTAGGTGGACCTTGCTACAGATGGCGTTGCGCAGTGCACACTTGATTTTATGGGATACTTGGTTGTGCAGGGAAGGCACGGCTCTCTTGGAGAAGTAGTGCCGGCTGGGAACAACATACTGTGGGACAGCAAGCGACATGAGCTGTTTGAGGCTGTCTGTGTCCACCAGCCTAAATGACAGCATTTCATAGGCCAGTAGTTTAGAAATGCTGGCATTCAGGGCCAGGGATCGAGGGTGGCTAGGTGGGAATTTACGCTTTCTATCAAATGTTTGTGAGATGGAGAGCTGAACGCTGGCGTGTGACATGGTTGAGACGCTTGGTGACGGAGGTGGTGGTGGTGGTGTTGGTGGTACATCCCCTGTTTGCTGGGCGGCAGGTGCCAACGTTCCTCCAGAGGCGGAGGAAGAGGCCGAGGCGGCAGCAGCAGAATAGGCCGAGGCGGCAGCAGCAGAAGAGGTAGCAGGGGGAGCCTGAGTGACTTCCTTGGTTTTAAGGTGTTTACTCCACTGCAGTTCATGCTTTGCATGCAGGTGCCTGGTCATGCAGGTTGTGCTCAGGTTCAGAACGTTAATGCCTCGCTTCAGGCTCTGATGGCACAGCGTGCAAACCACTCGGGTCTTGTCGTCAGCACATTGTTTGAAGAAGTGCCATGCCAGGGAACTCCTTGAAGCTGCCTTTGGGGTGCTCGGTCCCAGATGGCGGCGGTCAGAAGCAGGCGGAGTCTCTTGGCGGCGGGTGTTCTGCTTTTGCCCACTGCTCCCTCTTTTGCTACGCTGTTGGCTCGGTCTCACCACTGCCTCTTCCTCCGAACTGTGAAAGTCAGTGGCACGACCTTCATTCCATGTGGGGTCTAGGACCTCATCGTCCCCTGCATCGTCTTCCACCCAGTCTTGATCCCTGACCTCCTGTTCAGTCTGCACACTGCAGAAAGACGCAGCAGTTGGCACCTGTGTTTCGTCATCATCAGAGACATGCTGAGGTGGTATTCCCATGTCCTCATCATCAGGAAACATAAGTGGTTGTGCGTCAGTGCATTCTATGTCTTTCACCGCTGGGGAAGGGCTAGGTGGATGCCCTTGGGAAACCCTGCCAGCGGAGTCTTCAAACAGCATAAGAGACTGCTGCATAACTTGAGGCTGAGACAGTTTCCCTGGTATGCATGGGGGTGATGTGACAGACTGATGGGGTTGGTTTTCAGGCGCCATCTGTGCGCTTTCTGCAGAAGACTGGGTGGGAGATAATGTGAACGTGCTGGATCCACTGTCGGCCACCCAATTGACTAATGCCTGTACCTGCTCAGGCCTTACCATCCTTAGAACGGCATTGGGCCCCACCATATATCGCTGTAAATTCTGGCGGCTACTGGGACCTGAGGTAGTTGGTACACTAGGACGTGTGGATGTGGCAGAACGGCCACGTCCTCTCCCAGCACCAGAGGGTCCACTAACACCACCACGACCATGTCCACGTCCGCGTCCCTTACTAGATGTTTTTCTCATTGTTATGGTTCACCACAACAACAAATATATTATTTGGCCCAATGTATTGTATTCAAATTCAGCGGGATATAAATTTGAGGCCTAGTATTTAGGCGCTGGGTGACAGGTATGGGTTTAGTGACAGAATTAGACTTGGAAATACACAGTAGCGGGTGTGTGTGAAGTTATTCTGAATGACCCAATGTGCACCTTGAATATTATATACCCTTTTAGGGATAGATTTCAAATAGCTCTGATATAGCAGAAACCACTAAATTATGAAATTGCTAAATTGGGAATTGTATTTCAACCCAGAACAAGAAATGTGCTTGAACGGACACTAAATAACTCGCCCAGCTACAGCACTAAGGACAGATTTAGCTGGATATAAATTTGAGGCCTAGTATTTAGGCGCTGGGTGACAGGTATGGGTTTAGTGACAGAATTAGACTTGGAAATACACAGTAGCGGGTGTGTGTGAAGTTATTCTGAATGTCCCTATGTGCACCTTCAATATGATCTACCCTTTTAGGGATAGATTTCAAATAGCTCTGATATAGCAGAAACCACTAAATTATGAAATTGCTAAATTGGGAATTGTATTTCAACCCAGAACAAGAAATGTGCTTGAACGGACACTAAATAACTCGCCCAGCTACAGCACTAACGAGAGATTTAGCAGGATATAAATTTGAGGCCTAGTATTTAGGCGCTGGGTGACAGGTATGGGTTTAGTGACAGAATTAGACTTGGAAATACACAGTAGCGGGTGTGTGTGAAGTTATTCTGAATGACCCAATGTGCACCTTGAATATTATATACCCTTTTAGGGATAGATTTCAAATAGCTCTGATATAGCAGAAACCACTAAATTATGAAATTGCTAAATTGGGAATTGTATTTCAACCCAGAACAAGAAATGTGCTTGAACGGACACTAAATAACTCGCCCAGCTACAGCACTAACGAGAGATTTAGCAGGATATAAATTTGAGGCCTAGTATTTAGGCGCTGGGTGACAGGTATGGGTTTAGTGACAGAATTAGACTTGGAAATACACAGTAGCGGGTGTGTGTGAAGTTATTCTGAATGACCCAATGTGCACCTTGAATATTATATACCCTTTTAGGGATAGATTTCAAATAGCTCTGATATAGCAGAAACCACTAAATTATGAAATTGCTAAATTGGGAATTGTATTTCAACCCAGAACAAGAAATGTGCTTGAACGGACACTAAATAACTCGCCCAGCTACAGCACTAGGGACAGATTTAGCTGGATATAAATTTGAGGCCTAGTATTTAGGCGCTGGGTGACAGGTATGGGTTTAGTGACAGAATTAGACTTGGAAATACACAGTAGCGGGTGTGTGTGAAGTTATTCTGAATGACCCAATGTGCACCTTGAATATTATATACCCTTTTAGGGATAGATTTCAAATAGCTCTGATATAGCAGAAACCACTAAATTATGAAATTGCTAAATTGGGAATTGTATTTCAACCCAGAACAAGAAATGTGCTTGAACGGACACTAAATAACTCGCCCAGCTACAGCACTAACGAGAGATTTAGCAGGATATAAATTTGAGGCCTAGTATTTAGGCGCTGGGTGACAGGTATGGGTTTAGTGACAGAATTAGACTTGGAAATACACAGTAGCGGGTGTGTGTGAAGTTATTCTGAATGACCCAATGTGCACCTTGAATATTATATACCCTTTTAGGGATAGATTTCAAATAGCTCTGATATAGCAGAAACCACTAAATTATGAAATTGCTAAATTGGGAATTGTATTTCAACCCAGAACAAGAAATGTGCTTGAACGGACACTAAATAACTCGCCCAGCTACAGCACTAACGAGAGATTTAGCAGGATATAAATTTGAGGCCTAGTATTTAGGCGCTGGGTGACAGGTATGGGTTTAGTGACAGAATTAGACTTGGAAATACACAGTAGCGGGTGTGTGTGAAGTTATTCTGAATGACCCAATGTGCACCTTGAATATTATATACCCTTTTAGGGATAGATTTCAAATAGCTCTGATATAGCAGAAACCACTAAATTATGAAATTGCTAAATTGGGAATTGTATTTCAACCCAGAACAAGAAATGTGCTTGAACGGACACTAAATAACTCGCCCAGCTACAGCACTAAGGACAGATTTAGCTGGATATAAATTTGAGGCCTAGTATTTAGGCGCTGGGTGACAGGTATGGGTTTAGTGACAGAATTAGACTTGGAAATACACAGTAGCGGGTGTGTGTGAAGTTATTCTGAATGTCCCTATGTGCACCTTCAATATGATCTACCCTTTTAGGGATAGATTTCAAATAGCTCTGATATAGCAGAAACCACTAAATTATGAAATTGCTAAATTGGGAATTGTATTTCAACCCAGAACAAGAAATGTGCTTGAACGGACACTAAATAACTCGCCCAGCTACAGCACTAACGAGAGATTTAGCAGGATATAAATTTGAGGCCTAGTATTTAGGCGCTGGGTGACAGGTATGGGTTTAGTGACAGAATTAGACTTGGAAATACACAGTAGCGGGTGTGTGTGAAGTTATTCTGAATGACCCAATGTGCACCTTGAATATTATATACCCTTTTAGGGATAGATTTCAAATAGCTCTGATATAGCAGAAACCACTAAATTATGAAATTGCTAAATTGGGAATTGTATTTCAACCCAGAACAAGAAATGTGCTTGAACGGACACTAAATAACTCGCCCAGCTACAGCACTAACGAGAGATTTAGCAGGATATAAATTTGAGGCCTAGTATTTAGGCGCTGGGTGACAGGTATGGGTTTAGTGACAGAATTAGACTTGGAAATACACAGTAGCGGGTGTGTGTGAAGTTATTCTGAATGACCCAATGTGCACCTTGAATATTATATACCCTTTTAGGGATAGATTTCAAATAGCTCTGATATAGCAGAAACCACTAAATTATGAAATTGCTAAATTGGGAATTGTATTTCAACCCAGAACAAGAAATGTGCTTGAACGGACACTAAATAACTCGCCCAGCTACAGCACTAAGGACAGATTTAGCTGGATATAAATTTGAGGCCTAGTATTTAGGCGCTGGGTGACAGGTATGGGTTTAGTGACAGAATTAGACTTGGAAATACACAGTAGCGGGTGTGTGTGAAGTTATTCTGAATGTCCCTATGTGCACCTTCAATATGATCTACCCTTTTAGGGATAGATTTCAAATAGCTCTGATATAGCAGAAACCACTAAATTATGAAATTGCTAAATTGGGAATTGTATTTCAACCCAGAACAAGAAATGTGCTTGAACGGACACTAAATAACTCGCCCAGCTACAGCACTAACGAGAGATTTAGCAGGATATAAATTTGAGGCCTAGTATTTAGGCGCTGGGTGACAGGTATGGGTTTAGTGACAGAATTAGACTTGGAAATACACAGTAGCGGGTGTGTGTGAAGTTATTCTGAATGACCCAATGTGCACCTTGAATATTATATACCCTTTTAGGGATAGATTTCAAATAGCTCTGATATAGCAGAAACCACTAAATTATGAAATTGCTAAATTGGGAATTGTATTTCAACCCAGAACAAGAAATGTGCTTGAACGGACACTAAATAACTCGCCCAGCTACAGCACTAACGAGAGATTTAGCAGGATATAAATTTGAGGCCTAGTATTTAGGCGCTGGGTGACAGGTATGGGTTTAGTGACAGAATTAGACTTGGAAATACACAGTAGCGGGTGTGTGTGAAGTTATTCTGAATGACCCAATGTGCACCTTGAATATTATATACCCTTTTAGGGATAGATTTCAAATAGCTCTGATATAGCAGAAACCACTAAATTATGAAATTGCTAAATTGGGAATTGTATTTCAACCCAGAACAAGAAATGTGCTTGAACGGACACTAAATAACTCGCCCAGCTACAGCACTAACGAGAGATTTAGCAGGATATAAATTTGAGGCCTAGTATTTAGGCGCTGGGTGACAGGTATGGGTTTAGTGACAGAATTAGACTTGGAAATACACAGTAGCGGGTGTGTGTGAAGTTATTCTGAATGACCCAATGTGCACCTTGAATATTATATACCCTTTTAGGGATAGATTTCAAATAGCTCTGATATAGCAGAAACCACTAAATTATGAAATTGCTAAATTGGGAATTGTATTTCAACCCAGAACAAGAAATGTGCTTGAACGGACACTAAATAACTCGCCCAGCTACAGCACTAAGGACAGATTTAGCTGGATATAAATTTGAGGCCTAGTATTTAGGCGCTGGGTGACAGGTATGGGTTTAGTGACAGAATTAGACTTGGAAATACACAGTAGCGGGTGTGTGTGAAGTTATTCTGAATGTCCCTATGTGCACCTTCAATATGATCTACCCTTTTAGGGATAGATTTCAAATAGCTCTGATAT
Source organism: Bufo gargarizans (assembly GCF_014858855.1). NCBI lineage: Eukaryota > Metazoa > Chordata > Amphibia > Anura > Bufonidae > Bufo > Bufo gargarizans. The sequence continues at coordinate 485,722,684 of NC_058082.1, forward strand.
AGCAGAAACCACTAAATTATGAAATTGCTAAATTGGGAATTGTATTTCAACCCAGAACAAGAAATGTGCTTGAACGGACACTAAATAACTCGCCCAGCTACAGCACTAAGGACAGATTTAGCTGGATATAAATTTGAGGCCTAGTATTTAGGCGCTGGGTGACAGGTATGGGTTTAGTGACAGAATTAGACTTGGAAATGCACAGTAGCGGGTGTGTGAAGTTATTCTGAATGTCCCTATGTGCACCTTCAATATGATCTACCCTTTTAGGGATAGATTTCAAATAGCTCTGATATAGCAGAAACCACTAAATTATGAAATTGCTAAATTGGGAATTGTATTTCAACCCAGAACAAGAAATGTGCTTGAACGGACACTAAATAACTCGCCCAGCTACAGCACTAAGGACAGATTTAGCTGGATATAAATTTGAGGCCTAGTATTTAGGCGCTGGGTGACAGGTATGGGTTTAGTGACAGAATTAGACTTGGAAATGCACAGTAGCGGGTGTGTGAAGTTATTCTGAATGACCCTATGTGCACCTTGAATATTATATACCCTTTTAGGGATAGATTTCAAATAGCTCTGATACAGCAGAAACCACTAAATTTTTAAATTGCTAAATTGGGAATTGTATTTCAACCCAGAACAAAAAATGTGCTTTGACGGACACTAAATAACTTTCCCAGCCACAACAGGACAGCGGTAACGAGAGATTTAGCGGGATATAAATTTGAGGCCTAGTATTTAGGCGCTGGGTGACCGGTATGGATTTAGTGACAGAATTAGACTGGGATATGGCCAAAAAATAACCACACTATTGCTGGTTAAATGCACTTGGTGATGGGCGCAGCTTGCCCCTGATGTAGTATATGGCCAAAAAATGAACAGACTATTGCTGGTTAAATGCACTTGGTGTCACAGCTTGACCAACCACACTACTGAGGGTTAAATGCACTTGGTGACGGGCGCAGCTTGCCCCTGATTTAGTATATGGCCAAAAAATGAACAGACTATTGCTGGTTAAATGCACTTGGTGTGATAGCTTGACCAACCACACTACTGAGGGTTAAATGCACTTGGTGTGACAGCTTCACCCTGATGTAGGCTTTAGCCAAAAAACAACCACACCATTGAGGGTTAAATGCACTTGGTCGCAGCTTGTGCTGGCGCACCACAAGACACAAAATGGCCGCCGCTCACCCCAGAAAAATGTGACTGACAAACGGTCTGGGCAGCCTAAAAACAGTGAGCAATTGAGGATCAGCAGCTCAATGATCCACAGCTGCAGATCGATCAGTTAATCAAGTCCTTTGGAGGAGTTAATCTGCCTAATCTCGCCCTACTGTCGCAGCCGCAACCTCTCCCTACGCTAATCAGAGCAGAGTGACGGGCGGCGCTATGTGACTCCAGCTTAAATAGAGGCTGGGTCACATGGTGCTCTGGCCAATCACAGCCATGCCAATAGTAGGCATGGCTGTGATGGCCTCTTGGGGCAAGTAGTATGACGCTTGTTGATTGGCTGCTTTGCAGCCTTTCAAAAAGCGCCAAGAAAGCGTCACAAAAGCGCGAAGAAAGCGACGAACACCGAACCCGAACCCGGACTTTTACGAAAATGTCCGGGTTCGGGTCCGTGTCACGGACACCCCAAAATTCGGTACGAACCCGAACTATACAGTTCGAGTTCGCTCATCCCTAGTAGTCACCTAAAATGGTCTTCCAACAGTCTTGAAGGAGTTCCCAGAGATGCTTAGCACTTGTTGGCCCTTTTGTCTTCACTCTGCGGTCCAGCTCACCCCAAACCCTCTCGATTGGGTTCAGGTCCGGTGACTGTGGAGGCCAGGTCATCTGGTACAGCACCCCATCACTCTCCTTCATGGTCAAATAGCCCTTACAAGGCCTGGAGGTGTGTTTGTGGTCATTATCCTGTTGAAAAATAAATGATGGTCCAACTAAACGCAAACCGGATGGAATAGCATGCCGCTGTACTGTATATATTTGTTGTTATAGAAGAAAGAGTCCAGCGGGAGCACCATCCAAGAGACGGGTGCAATGTCCAACAAAGGGTAACGGCAATACCCAGTAATATAAAAGCGAAAAAGTGGGACTGCACTCCTGAATTGTAGTGAAATAAAAAAACTTTTTATTCACCCATTATATTGCAAACTTGCGACGTTTCGGCTCACAAGAGCCTTCCTCAAGCCATGTTTGTTGTTATATATATTTAATATGGTGCCCACTTTTGCATTCTGGTTGGATTAAAGTGCACCAAAGTTGCACCAAGATGTTGGCACAAAGTAAGTCAACCAATAGGTGTTGTAAAGTGCACAAAGTTCATCATCCAGGTTCAGTTACAGAGATAAATGTGGAGCATCTTTACTGCCTAAGTTTATGCTGTCTACATCTCAGACAGGATTTGTAAATTTGCTCCAATTTCCTTTCCTAGCAGCAAGCAGAGATCTTGAAAACTGTTGGAATTTAGTACACATCATGAACTAGAAAACTGAATAACTTCAAATAAGCGTTTCATGCATAGGTTAAGGAACCTTTTCAAGGAAGATGGCCAAATTGACATATTTTCTCATAAAATATATTTTTTTTCTTTTTTTTTTATAGATGTGAAAGAAACATCAAATATTTGGGGTTATGCGTAATAGAACCTCACTTTGCGTTTCTCTATAGACTAAGGAGGACATTTTACTAAGACCAGCAATTTAGATGCTGGTCTTGGTCCATGTCCGCTGGTCCTTGATGTGCCGGCCTCTACATAACTTAGGCGCTGGCTATGAAACTTGCTTAAATCTATGCCACCTCTCTTGCTGGTGTAGATTTAAGAAATTTTCTTCGGCAAAAACCATGCTACTCTCCCTTTTTCCACCATCTCGGAAAAGTGACGTGAACAGGGAAAATTCACAGATTTCGCTGTAAATCCTTTTTGCAACCGAATCTGTGATAAAAGTATGCCAAAACATGGTGTACTTTGCTTCATAAATGACCACCTAGGTCTTTTCTGCATGGAATATTGTGCACACAAAAAGGTTAGACTCTTTATTTACATGTGATCTTGCTTTCTCTCTTTGCCAAGTTTTCAGGAATGTCTTGTTTAGTCTTGTCCTCAGTGACAAGGTTGTAGTGTGCTTTTATGCCTTTATAGGCAAGAACAATGTGAAATTTATACCCAAGTATTTATACAGAGCTGTAAAGCCCATAAATGTGGCTGAACGTGGAAAAACCTTAAAACATGACATAATTTCTGTAGGAATAAAAAAAAAACACATGAATTCACATAATTAATTAATTATATTAAAGCTAACAGAAAAAAATATGTACTGTATGAGGTCTTGTGTCATGCACCTCTAACTCTGGCTCTGCACTATGCACAAAAGTGCCCGTGCACCTTCAGTATCTCTCCTGACTTCACCATACATATACTGAACCGATTGTGTATGTGTCTTCATTAGGAAGATAGGAGAAAGTTGCTTCAAGATACATCTGGTAGCAGCATAAGGTGGCCATACACATTAGATAGAAGTTTTTATTATTATTATTATTATTTAAGTTGGTTGATAGTTAAACATCAGTAAAACAATCATCTGGTGAACAATCATTTTGCAGACACAGCATACATATTTTAGTCCATATTTCAAACTGGCCCAACATGTTCAATTAATCTGGAAGATGGACAAAATAAATAATTTACACCTTATGATCATTTTGGTTTAAATTGTCAGTTTTCATCAACTTTAGACTATGTATATGGCTACCTTTATCTCCTGGGAGATCAACAGTACGGGACAGTTGAAAATTCCTTTTCCCCCCAGACATCTGTTTTAGAAGAGCCAGGAGCTCCCTATACATTGTAGATTGCCAGGTGGTCCTTCCAAAAATAATAGATTCAGACAGCAATTGTGTAATGTGTATCAGGGCCAGGGCCTTATCAGTAGCTATCAGCTTTGTCCAGTGTTCTTTTCATTTGCTTGTTTTTCTTTCTATTATTACAGGAATTTATTTGCTGAAAGGGCTTCATTTCTGAAGATATTAAGTAAAAATGATGATCTTCTGATCCATTACAATCACAAGTTTATAGGTTTAATTTTATTGTAGGTAGTCACTCCACCAACATACAATCACATGGTTATCAATAGACCAAGTCCTTCCAAGTACAGGAGGCTCATCGTAGGGCATCCTCAGGTCTTCATAAAAGGATGAGCAAATATCAACATGAAGAAGCTTTCAACATTTCTTCATAAAAGATTGACATATGTACAGTATATTTATGCAAACTTGTAGAGGAAGGGTTGTACAGTGTATTAAACATGATTGTGCAAATTCTGGGAAATCTAGTTAAATCATGAAGAGCCTGGTTTGTTGCCTTAGATGTTCAGGCATGCAGTACAACTAGTCTAGCAGGAGAACTGGGTGTGTATTATATGGCACACTACCAGCTAAGAACCGGCTTTATAAAATTATGTGTTGTCTTTGTCAATGTGATTCTTCAGAGATGGTAATCTATTGCACATTTTCACTTTTGTCTGAATAATAACATGAATGTAATAAATGTTTTTGTTATATTGTGTTTCCCATTATTGCACATTGACAGACTAAATAGTTTCCTAGGTGGTGAATCACGTACCTGCCTCCAAACAGTTACATTTGGGGCAGTTTTTGTCCCATAATTTGTGCAAAATCATGGGGAAAAAGTCATAAAACTGCCATGTTTAAAAACACCTTAAACCTGGTTAGCATTCTTTGGTGGAAAAGGTACTTTTTTACCATAGTTTTTGGGCCAGAGGGTTTCCGTTTCAGCCAAGTAAAGGGTCTTGAGTGAGAAATTCCCTCTATGGCATCTAAAGGCGCTATGGAAATGGGTTGCCTCATGAATTTAATTATTTTAGGCTATAACCCAGAAAAACAGAGGTTGAAGACAATGGAGAACATTTATGAAGACCGGCTTTTAACACGCTGGTCTTAATCTACTCCCCACTGGAGTCAGATGCCCACAGTTATTAAGAGGCACACATCTCTTAAAAATGTTGGCACATCTGTGAGGGTCTGCGCTCCATAACTGAAATCTACACCAGCAAGGGATCTGGTGTAGATTTCAAATATAATCTGTGCCAGATTCCTAGATTATAGTGAATGGACCGGGCCAACAATGCCTGGCTCTGCTCCATCAACTCCCCACCCTCTTCCTCTCCAAGAGTGGGGCCTCTTCCTCTCCAAGAGTGGGGCTCAAAACCAAAAAAGTTGCTAAATTTTGCATACGGTAATCGTATTGTGCACCAACTTTGCAAGCTTTTTAGACCAGTTTTCTGATGTAAAGCGGTTGATAACTATCCTTGAGAGACTTGAGCGACTTCACATAGTCTGCAAGTATAAAAACCCTTAATATATCAACCAGGCTATGCCTGCTACAGGCAAGCATACTAAATGTTTCATTCATTTCTTTTTATAGATTGGGGTCAGTGTACATGTTTCTTCTGGCACCTGAAGTAAACAACCTATTTAAGAAAATCTTTTATAAGAAAGTTTCTCAGCCAATAAAATCTACCCAGCACTTATATGCCAAGTTCAATAGAACAGTCAAATGTCACTGCTAAAATTGCTCTTTAATAGCCAATTTTATCTAAAATGTCATTCTTTTACAGAAGACCCCCTCCTGCTTCTCTGCCAGTCTAGTTTTTTTTTTTACCCTTCTTTCAGAGCAGAGAATGTTCGGCAAAAATTCACCTGCAATAGAGCCGTCTTTCTAGTCTAATTTTCTGTGGGCTAAGCACAACTCAGGTCTGATTGAAGGCGACGGTCAATGACCTATAATTGTGAGAATAATAATGTATTCTTAAAGTGTCCCTCCAGGAGAAAACCTAAAGACACACTTTCAGCAGAAAGCATTATATTTTAATCTCATATCCATAGTAAACCTTTTTTTTTATTTTTTATTTTTTTTAGAATTTTGGGATGTTTTTATTTTTCATTTCGGCAGTACAATGTCATTGAATCCAAAATATTGTCTTTCTGTAGCAATCAGCACAGAAAGATAAAACTCCTACAGGGATAGGTAATTGTGATGAGCGGCATAGGCAATATTCGTTTTTGCGATATTTTACTAATTTTTTGCATAAAATTTGCAATAAATTCGCTAATTCTAGATTTCGCGATTTCCAGTCATTATTTTCACGATTGCGCAAATCAGCACTAATGATGTGCATTTTTTTTGCGCAATATGTGCAACTTCACATTTTATCAGGTCTGAGTAGATATTACTGATTGGTGCACTAAGTATTGTTGTGACATCACAGCACTATGTCTGTAGCATGTATGTATGGACAGCAGAGAAACAGTAATTCCTATCACACTACCTAACACCCTGCACTGGAACCTATCAGCTACACCAGGCATCCGCAAACTGCGGCCCTCCAGTTGTTGCAAAACTACAACTCCCAGCATGCGCGAACAGCCTACAAGTATCAGTTTACAGCAGGGCATTGTGGGAGTTGTAGTTTTACAACAGCTGGAGGGCCGCAGTTTGAGGATGCCTGAGCTACACTATATCGCTATCTTACCTACATTGACTATCTCCCACTATCTGTATTAGGCTATTTTCACATCTGCGGCAGAGTGATCCGGAAAGCAGTTCTGTCGCCGGAACTGCCTGCTGGATCCGGCAATCTGCATGCAAACGGACAGTATTTGCAGACGGATCCGGATGCGGATCCATCTTACAAATGCATTTCAAGAACGGATCCGTCTCTCCGTATGTCATCCGGAGAAACTGATCCGTTATATATATTTTTCACATTTCTACCGATCTGTGCATGTGCAGACCGGAAGGACGGATCAGGCATTGGGGTATTTTTAATGCCGGATCTGGCTCTAATACATTTCAATGTAAATTATTGCTGGATCCAGCATTCCGGCAACTGATCCAGAATGTTGGACGGAGATAATTCCGCATCATGCTGCGGTATTTCCTTTATCTAAAACGCCATTCGGTGACTGAACTGAAGACATCCTGATGCATCCTGAATGGATTTCTCTCTATTCAGAATTCATGGGGATGTACCTGATCAGTTATTTTCCGGTATTGAGCCCCTATGACGGAACTTAGTGCCGGAAAAAAAAACCTCTAGTGTGAAAGTGCCCTTATATATATGAGCTAACTAGTAACTAACTATGCAATGTAATTGGATAAGGAATAGGATCCAGATGAAAGCACGGAGCACAGCAATGACACTGCTCTCTCTCTCTCTCTCTCTCTCTCTCTCTCAGAACTGCAAAAAAAACTACAGAAAATGGCTGCTGGGGAGTTTCTTATATAGTAAAGGGTAGACAACTTTCCTATTGGTTGCTAGGGATGTTGCTAAGCTCTGACAAAGATATTGCAGCCTTCTCATTGGCCACAAGCAAGAAGCAGGAGGGTATTGATTAAAAAAAATATTGAATATTCGCGATTACGAATATATAGCACTATATTCTAGATTTTCACGAATTCTCGAAGTGCCGATATTCACGATAAAAATTCGCAATTAGAATATTTGCGATCAACACTAATAGGTAACCCATAGTCAGTAGAAAATGTTACCGGAGGTCCACAACTCCTATAAATAAAGGCACTCCACGCCAATTAAATAGAGCATTATTAAATTACACATTTAATACAATCAAATACAAGCAAATCATGGGCCCTAGTGCAAGAGTTCAGCTTAGGCCCCCTTCCCTCAGTGCTTTGTGGCAAGGGGCAGGGACGCACATAGCCTTCCTGCTTCCTGAGGCAAAAATTGAAATGATACCCCCCATGCCAAATTCTTGACCTAACCCCTTCCCTCCAGCCAGAAGTGTAACTTGAAGAATCTGGGCCTCAGTGCAAAATCTATGACAGAGTACTCCCAGCATGCATTTTCTATAATACAGGTCTCTTCTTATACGGAACAAGGATCTTTGGGCCCCCTCAGGCTCCTGGGCCCAGTAGCGACTGCTACCTCTGCACCTCGTATAGCTAAACCCCTGGGCACCCCCTATAGCTACCTCCCTGGGCAAAACATGTTGGGCCAATGAGTGTCACTGTTTTGGATCTGGTCAAACTGCCAGTTCGGTTGATGTACTGCTCCAAATCAATGTTAAATGAAAACGTGCATGGAAAGATCAAACTGAGACACACACAGCTGGGAGTCAAAGCAAGATCTCTGTTTTATTGCAGAACAGCAGACAGTATATATAACAGCAAATATAGAACAGGAAGGAGTGGGAGGTGTAAGGTGGTGTATATCTTTCCTACTGGCTATAAACTGTATTTTCCGTCACATCTATGTGCAAGCGGAAGTTACCCCCTCCCCCTTCCAGATGGGGGAAGCTGCTTGCTTGAGATGAACAGAAACTGTCCTGAGGTGCATAATGAAGCATGAAAGTAAGATTCTTGTTCTAGGCATTGGCTGGGTGCCTGGCCGCCATTTTAGCTAAAGTATAGTTCTCAACAAGCAAGTATCCATTTTGTCTCAATATTCCATAACACCACTATGGTCAAATCTAGCTGGTATAGATTTGGGATGACAGTATGAAACAGTATTGTTCTCTTAATAGGCCTACAAAAGATACACACAGAAAAGCATTGCACTTATTGGTATAATGTGTGAAGATCTAATTGAGTCTTTCATCACCTTTACTCTCTGGTCAGATGAATGGTCTGACTGAGAAATTTAAGCGTGGCTGTTTGCTCTTCTAAAAGTCCAAACCAAGGAGGAAGTTGAAGAGCCAGGACAGGAAGTAGAATGGAGTGACTTCATAAATTATATCCAAAAAAGTCTACCTTTTTTTAATTTAGTTAAAATATTTACATATAGACTGTAAATATGTGACACAAATATTTTGATGGTGGTGTCCCTTTAAAAGGTGCCTACCCCACCCCTAAAGTTACAATTACGTGGCCCCAGCCGTTCTGTTGATGACTGGGATGGCTTCTTCATGGCAAATTCCTCTTCAGTTCATAAGCAGCATATGTTGTAATACACCCATATGGTTGGTAATGACAGGTAGACTGCAGGTGATGCCAGTTGTATATGCTAAACTCAACTGTATCTCATTTAGAGGCAAACAGGCTTATGGGTTCACAATCCAGGCACAGTTCTTGATGGTTACTCTAAACATGAGGTTCAAATACATAGAGGCACATTTATTAAGACTGGAGTTTTAGACGCCAGTCTTAATAACCCCTATAACCCCTAATAACCCCTATAGGTGCAGGCCTCTACATAACTTTGGCGCATCTAGTGCCAATTCTAAATGTAAGACAGTTTCCTTGCTGACTTACATTTAGACAATTTTCTATACCTAAACCAGGCCAATCCCCTTCCCCGCTCACGTCACGCCCACAACTGTGGCTCAGGGGAATGTTCACTCACCCTGTGGTCAGGTCTATTTGGCTGTGATACATAGTACAGGAATCAGGTCTCCCTCTATAGCTATTAGTTGAACAAGGCCAGTCCAGAATCCCTACACACAAGTGGGCTCCTTTTAATCACCTTGCATCACACATCAATCTTACTGCCTCTCTTTGTCAACTCACACCCTGTCCAGCTAACCTGTTCCGTCCTAACCTGCAGCTTGCAGCTTCTTACAGCAAGGCACTCTTTCTCACCATGTGGCTTCAGCTACACACTACTGCCTATTACCTGCTGTAAGCACTTATATGATATGCAACAGTGGCCACTAATGTCATGAGTGAATGCTACAGTATCCAAATGATATATAAACAGGGTGTGGCACAGAATTATACAGTATATTTCAATAAAATACAGTGCACACAGGCCCAATATACAAACCACAATACTGAAAGTCATGACTAGTATCCTTTTTTAAAAGAACGATGTCCTGCATCATACATAGCACATACTGCAAGAGACAGCAACATGTAAAACATAATATGGCCATGCCCTACAATATCATGAGCATTTTGGAAACATGTACAAGAGAGGCTGCTTTCAGACGAGCGAGTTGTACACTCCAGACTGGGGAATTACACTGATCTATAACATCTTTAGTTGGCGACTGGCCAATGGATAGAGCAAAGTAATGGGGCCTAGCAATCTTTTTTTCTACTGCCGACCGTGCAGGGGTGTGTGGAGGTGTGTGGGTGTGGGAGGGGGCTCCTGCTCCAGCCAGTTGTTGTACAGCCAGACACAGGATTATGAGACGGGGGGAGATGGCTCAGTCCCCGAGCAAAAGATTTTCTTATACATTTCTCATTTTTAATTGTAATATGAATTAAGTAAAGGAGGAGACTAGGGTTGTAAGGGTTTGAATATATTTTATTTTCTGTGTTTAGTGTTCCTTTAATATTAGAACATATTGATTTTCTTAATCTAACCTGTGTACATGACAGTGGTCCAGAATAGATCTGCGTCATACTGGCTTCCCTAGGGAAATGCTTTCATATTTGTCTGCCATATTACCTCATCTACCTGAGGTCAGGAGAGAGGACAGGAGACTTGCTGCCATTGGCAAGAAGAAGCAATTCTGTTTGACCGTTATTATGGCCCTGTATCTGTTTTTCAAAGGCCTAAAAACAGCTGCATTTTCTTCAAATGTAGGAAAATTACCAGAGAATTGCTATAAAATATCACAGCCTAGAGTGCGCAGTTTTTTTTTTTTTTTTTTACTTCACTTCTTGTGCCTTGCTTCATGGGGAGTTATTTAAACAAGGCCACATTTAAATATAATTTGAATTGGTAATGTTCACAGAGTGGATGGATGTGACTGAGTGTCTGTGCAAAGCTTTTGAAAGTATTAGTTATTCTAAATGATTATATATTTGCTGACCGGGAGGAAATAGAGATCTGGAGAAACTTGTGGATTTGTTGAAAGACACCAATATCTCACAGTGCATTTTTTTGCAGATAATACCTGACAAAGTAGCCCAATCTTTTTTTGGGGGGGGGAAAGCCGCGTTCATCTCATGTCACTCATCTTGGAATATCTTGAGCCAATAGGAATGTTAAAGGGTTTATCCAATTTTAGACAACACTGGGGAATAGGATGCATTAAATAAGTGATCAGTTATGCTCTGATATTGGTGCTCATTCCTTTCCCATTCCGGAATTACCCTTCTCCCACTGCCCATCTGGAAAACCCATAGAGGAATTCATATCCACAAGGATAGATTCAAATGTTACCTATGATGCTCTGGTTTTCCCAGACAGACTCAGTTTGCAGGCTGGCAAATAGAGCCCAGTCCAGAGAATGTGAGCAGGGCTTCTTCAAACCCTTGGTGACCTCTGCCGTATGCCACTTTAAAGATGGCACCCACTCGCACGTGCAACTGGCACGATAGCTGCCAGGTTTCTGCTGTTTTAAACAGCAGAGACCCATAGCGAATGTATACGAATAGCCCTACATTGTCATAAGACTATGAAACTAAAAGATGGCGCTGTTCATGAGTCATGAATAGCGCCATCTATTGGTTTTATAGTCTTATGACAAGACTATGAATCCAATAGATGTCGCTGTTCATGAGTAGTGTAGATGGCGAATATTCTAATTGCGAATTTTTACTGCTAATTTTCCAAGCAAATTGTTTTTCAGCTGAAAAACAAGGCAGATTCTGCTCATTTGCATGTCTTTCCCATATGCCTATGTTTATGAAAATGAGTTTATATGACAAAACTGTATAGAAAGGTTATTGAATATTATGTTAGGACAATCAGAAAACTTTTTGTCACCCTAATGATATTGATCTAGGTGCGCAGGTCCACCCAAGTCATCCAACAGATATGAAGCAACTTTGAGGCTTAGTGGCTCTCAGTCAGATGAGCACTGGTTTGGAATGTCTCATAGTGCACAAGGCTGCCATTGTAAGGTATGCTGACTGTCATGTGTCTCATGAATAGATTGTTGGCTTGCACATACCTGGCTTTTGGCATATAGCCTTTGTCTATTGTATGTCATAGGTAATGGGAGTCCAAGATGCATCCAGCCATCCTCCTAATGCTGTTTCCAAACCATTTTGATGGGGTTTCCATCAATTTCTAATCTTTTTTTTGTGAACCAGACACACTCTTCTCTTCCCATTGACTTTCATTGTATTAAATTGTACTCGAGCACACGCAGAATTCGGCCGAACACTGTGATGTGCCAAGCATGCTCGCTCAACACTATGTGTCACATATTTGTTAACTAGATGTATCCAGATAAGTCATCTCAGGAACCATATTGCAGAATTTCAACCCCTAAGCCTTGTTCACCCGAGCAATACGGATTGCGTCAGGAACTCAGGATCTGTTCAGGGAAAAACCAATGGTTTTGCTCACAAGTTCAATCAGTTTTTTCTGCGATTGTGTTCAGTTTTTGCTTTTTTCCATCCGGATTATATCCATATTGCATCCATTTTTCACGCTTATGAAGTAAAAACCGCATTGCATCCGGATGCCTTCCATTTTTTGCACAAGCCCTATTCACTTCTATAAAGCCAGGGCTGCGTAAAAAACGCACAATATACATGCTGTGATTTTTTTCTGAACGCAAAGATGATGTGATGCTCCTCTACACAGACCTTTTGAAATGAATGGGTGAGGATTCAGTCCGGATGCTATGCATTTGCTACACGCATCGCATCTCGACGGAAAACTTGCTTGTGTGAAAGAGCCCTAAGAGTTAATCCATGTAAAATTTATAGCTCATGAACACTCTCACATCTCAGTTTTCTTTTAAGTGTCTCCTTGTATTCAGGAGGCAATATTCTGTAGAATACATTAGGCAGTGCTTACAGCTGGTGGACGTACACAGTTGCCTGTCCTTATAAATAACATAAAAATAGCTCAACTAATGACTGTTGTTCACATTTGTTCTTTGAAACCTATAATGGAATTTATTATTTATGGAGTCGTGTTGTTTCTTAGGGCCTTCAGCCTTCACTTTTCTCCTAAACTACAGGTATGCATACTGTTGCTATTAGAACTCTATAGGGGTTATATGAGATTTTGACAGAGCCACTCTTGTCTTTGGGCTGTGGCTGGTCCTATATCTTGTCATTCATAATAAGAATGGGTACACTTTTAGCCCTTGGAGACACCGAAATGAGCGAAGTTGTAGTTCGAGTATGCTTACCGTCACTCCATTCATCTCTATGGGACTACCGGAAATATATGAGCACTTGTACTTGGCTATCTCCAACTTATCCACAAAATAGGGGATACCTTGTTGCAACTTTAATAACTATTTTAAGGGGTTTAAATGATTAATATTTTTTTTTTATCTCAACATGCCCACAGTGCCCAGACTTACAAGAAGTGACTTATGATAATGTATATTCCCATACCTGGTGAGCACTGGGCTCCCCGGTTTAATTCAGTTGCAAGCACTTTCGGGATCATGTACCGTCCATTGGGCATGTGATCCTAAACCGATGTCAATTCACAATATTCATGGGTTGCATCTGCGCATCAGGCAGCCTCGAGTGCAGACAGCTCATGGCAACCAAGGCTGCCTGACTGCGCAGGTGCGAGCCCCATACATTGTGGGTTGAAACTGGGCTAGGATCACCCGTCCAATGTATACGGCAGATGATCCCAGAAGTGCCCTCATAGTATAATTATATTATTATGATAATTGTTATTATTATGATTGCGTTTTAATTGTTATTACATAATTACATATTCATTTGGAGAACTGTATATCCTTTTTCATTTTCGCCTTAGGAAATGTATGAATTTCTTTTAATATGAGAAACTATTTCCTTTTTACAAGTAAAATGCCTAAGCAGCTGCAAGTAATCTGGCTTACAAAAGTATCGCATGGAAATTTGCTATTGAAGAAATGATTTTTGCTACATTTTCCATTGAGATGATTTGACCAGACAGCTCTGACGTGGGCCTGTGCCTTTGTCTCTGATAGAGTGGAATGATATTGCATTTATCTTCCATCACCTGAGACACTTGCAAGATATCTTTCATTCTTTACATATAGAGTTCCCCAAGTCAATGGGTGTATTTTTTTCTAGTCAAATATACATGACGATGACGATGTTATCACTTTCAGAGCACAGTATAAAGCCTGAGGGGAGGATAGTTCCAGAATTGTTAATGGCTACACATAATGCGTGAGCCTATTGTCTGCTCTGTATAATGTATTTGTCAGCACAGATTCCTCTCTCGTGATGATGGTTGAAATGAAAATCTGGCAGAAGAAATGCGGAAGCTTCTGTTTTGACAGGATAAAGAGCTGTATGTTGTCTGACAGTGTCATATATCATTGTGTAGCTGCAATCTTATTCAGTTTGATTGTCTATTTTTAGCAATTTTAAAGATGGGAAATGCAGTCCGAATTTCTTAGTTCCGGGTTCCGTACACATCTGTGCAGGGACAGGATTAGGAGATACAAAATGTAGTGGAGTTAACACATGTGCTTTCTGAGACGTGTTATGTAACCTAAATGGGTTAAGCAAACACCTTCAGTTGCTATTCAATGGCTTTTGTTTCAAGATAATGGGATGAGTTAAGAAATTTGAGTTAAGAGTTTGTGTGTTGACCCTGGTAAATCTGTAAGAGCTTCTCCCCTTTGGTGGTGCTCCATTCTCCAGTGGGTGCAGTGACATTTTCTGTTGGTTGCACATGGAATAATGGTAGCACCACTGTGATACCTGGCTTATCAAAGCCTCCAGAACCTTAATGGTCAACCATGAGCTCATCTTAAAGGGAACCTGTCACCAGTTTTATGGTGTCCTAACTAAGGGCAACATAAATAAGTGACTGATTCTCTTAGCAAAATGCAGGGTCACTTTCTTTAATTGACCCAGTCAATCTGCCAACATCTTGTATTGAAAAGCTCCAGCTGATAATGATGAGTCATGAATATTCATGAGCTCCTGACTCTCCCCGTCTACCGGCTGCAGATTGACAGTTTTTTTCCATATGAATCAGCAGCAGGTGGGCAGGGGAGTGGCTATAGCTCTGAATTAAATAAACGCTGGACTCACTGACATCACGCTGGACTCAAATCAGCATGTGGCATCTTTGTGTGTATATTATGAGGTAACCATCTGTCACACCAGTAAGTGAATACATCTAAGGTACTTTTTAGTAGTTAATGATTGTATATAATTAGTTAGATTATAATCAAATATCCACATGACAGGTTCCCTTTAAAGGTGTTCTCCGAGCTACAGATCCTGGATAGGTTATCAATATCATAATAGTCAGGATCCAACACTGGGAAACTTTTGAATCATTATCTGGGACTTCCATGCTGCTTTTCCTATTTCTCTATTCCACAGAGCCGGGAAACCATTAAATTTAGGGTACACAGGGAGCCCTAGTCAGATTTGAGGGACAGCTCAGAGGGATCGCCCATATCAGGCCGAGTGCTCCGATACCTGAGCGTAAAGCGTAGCTCAGGCCAAGTAGGGGCATTTTAGGGCAAGACATCCTGCTCAACGTTCGGAAACCCCAAGAATCTACAAAGCAGTAAGACTGTTACGTCTCTTAAATTGTGCACTGGTTCATTTGCACTACTTTCTTGCGTTTTTGTCTATTAATTATTTTGTTGGGCAATTTTTTAATTGAACAATTAAAAGTTAAGTATTATAGATAGGGCCACCTTTCCATTTGTTAATTGCTCTTGAAAATAGGTTGCCCAATTTTTTGTACCCTACTAACCATATTTGACTTTGGTTGTGTTACCGTTAGGATCCAACACCCAGCACCATATTGATCAGCTGTTTCGAGTTGCCACAATGTCAGAATGTACACTGTGTATGGAGCTGGAGGCAGACTGCTCCATACACTGTGTAGTGGTCATGCCAGGTACTGCAGCTCAGCTTCCAGTACACCGGGAGCGGAAACTACACAGTGTGTTCTGCTTCTGTCTATACAGTGTTTTCAGAGGTGTAGAAGCCTGAAACAACTGATTGGTGGGAGTGCCAAATGTCAGACCCTCACTCATCTGATTCTGATGACGTATCTTGAGGATGGGTCAACAATATATGTAGCAAAGGTAACCTTTTTAAAGGGACCTCAAGTCAAAATGATCTTCTGTTACTTTATAGAGAAGTCTGAGACTATCACTGATTTGAAGAATGAAAGGGATCTTAGGAGGGCTTAAAGAGGTTATCCAGATTTTTTAAAATATTGATGGTATATTTATAGAATATTAGTATTAGATTATGGGGTTTCACTCTTGACAACCACACCGATCAGCTGTTTGAAGGTGCTGTGCACTTTAGCAAGAACTGAAACCTCTCTATTGCTTACATTGCTCTAAGTTTTGTGCTATAGGTTTAGTAGTGGCTGTATTTGATAGTGCAGCTTTGTCCCATCCCTTTGGTGCAGCTATGATAGTATACCATACGACAACATTGAACTGACAGTGGTCACAATGGACAGAGGTGGCATGTTACTTTGCTAACACCAATGCCACTTTGTTTTAGTGATTGAAGGTGGTTGAATTGGTCAGACCTCTGCCACTTGGAAATTGGTGGCATATCCTGGTGAGTCAGCCAGCCGCTTTACAAAAAAATGTTAGCAGAGCACTAAAGTTCTATGTTTTTTCACAAGAGATCCAGGAAATACAAAATGGTCTAGTATTAAAGACATATTGCCATCTTTTTGTGCTATTTATGGCATATCTGCAGGATATGCTCAACAGTTTTTGTGACTAGCATACAGTAGAACGGAATGGATAGAGAGAACCATCTGCAGCGAGCCCTTAATTCATAGTGAGTGGGTTACCGCATGGGACGGAGATTTAGGGACTCCTGTTTTAGACCATTTGTGTATAAGTTATAAATGTCTAAGATGGGAATACCCTTTTAAGACAAAATTATATGTAGATTCTGCCCATCCAATACTAACCCTGGATTTTCTAAAACCTTCTAATTTTTAGCAAAGGTCAAACTATAATCCCTACTTCTTGTGAACTATGAAAATGAGGATAATCCTGTAAAATCCAGGATTATGTTAAAATACCCAAAATATTGAGCAATCTAATGCACGTCTGTGCTCTGGCAACAAATACCAACAAGCTTACTGTTCATTTGCCTTTCAAATACTGGATTACATGTGTTTATTTTAATAAGATTTGAGATGTCGTGCAAGAAAATATAAGACCAGGGGGAGCACTGGAACCAATTTACAGATATGACAACGTGATATACATACTGCAACTTTATTTGTAATCTAGTCATTAGGAGTCTTATAAAAACATTAGGAGTGTGTCCCCACATAAACAGAGCAGTAATGCAAAAAGTAGCATAACTACTTTTACTTGAGTTTAGGGATTAGACATGCTCGGGTGGTTCCTAAGGTGGTGGGTGAAGTTCAATATGATAGATGTCAGATGGACAAACCTTCATTTATATGTTCCTTTCCCGTTTCCCATTAATACTGATTGGTAGAAATGAGGCAGAACGTCACATTTTCTTTTATCCTGTAAGAAGCATACAATCTCTATGGTCCTCTACCTACCCCTTGTCCACCCCCGTTTGAGCTGTAACCAAGAGATGCATAGTAATGTCACATATCAGATCTTCTGTTCAAAGAAGAACACAAATAACAAAGTCAAGTTGTGTATTTCCCTTAAAAAAGGAATGGCAATCGAGGCAAACATATTAAACTTTCTATAATGACAGGTTTTTACATAGGGTGGTTTAAAAGTTAATGAGATGTAGGAGTGAATAGTGTACCTAATCTCCCTTGAGGACTAGGATAACTCGGAGTTGAAGTTCTTGATAGCTCTACTGGTTTAGGAACATGATCTGCTAAACTGCAGTTATCATATAACCCTAAGCCTATAAGTTGATCCCAAAGTGTCCTGCTGCTGGGACTGCTCATGATATATTGTCATCTGTTATCTGACAGCATTTGTTCAGTTGTCCGTACAGCACCAACACTTTAGAAATAAAGCATTATACAATGCTTATTCAAATTGATTGGTTGTCTGTGAAATGCAGGTCAGGACAGGTCCTCCAGAGCAAGTGATGCTCTTTGTAACTGCTCTCCGCTCTGGCCGATAGACAAGGATCCTGTACAGGGGATACCCCTGCATAGCGACGTTTCAGCTCACAACTGAGCCTTTCTCAAACTCAGGCTTGAGAAAGGCTCAGTTGTGAGCTGAAACGCCGCTACTGCTTCACATGGGTGAATAAAGACACAGTTTTTCAAGTCTTGGAGTGTTGTCCTATTTCTGATATATATTAAGGGGAAAGCTCATTCCCTTGGACGTTGCACCTGAGCCAGTTTACTGGTGCCGCCGAATTTTCTTTTTTCTATATATATATATATATATATATAAATAATAAAATTCTGCAGTACTCCTTGAAAGATGAAAAAATATGCTATTTATTCAGACATATCATATAGCAACGTTTTGGTTCTCTCTCATAACCTTTTTCAAGCCAACTCTTGGCTTGAAAAAGGTTATGAGAGAGAACCGAAACGTTGCTATATGACGTGTGAATAAATAACAAATTTTTCATCTTTCAAGGAGTACTGCAGCATTTTATTATTTGTTCATCATCCTGAATCGAGGGATTACCGCTGGCACCCATCTTTCAACCTAATAAAGGAGTGCTGCCTGGCTTTTTATGGATATATAGATATATATATACACTCACCTAAAGAATTATTAGGAACACCTGTTCTATTTTTCATTAATGCGATTATCTAGTCAACCAATCACATGGCAGTTGCTTCAATGCATGTAGGGTTATGGTCCTGGTCAAGACAATCTCCTGCACTCCAAACTGAATGTCAGAATGGGAAAGAAAGGTGATTTAAGCAATTTTGAGCGTGGCATGATTGTTGGTGCCAGACGGGTCGGTCTGAGTATTTCATAATCTGCGCTCAGTTACTGGGATTTTCACGCACAACAATTTCTAGGGTTTACAAAGAATGGTGTGAATAAGGGAAAAACATCCAGTATGCGGCAGTCCTGTGGGCGAAAATGCCTTGTTGATGCTAGAGGTCAGAGGAGAATTGGCCGACTGATTCAAGCTGATAGAAGAGAAACGTTGACTGAAATAACTACTCGTTACAACCGAGGTATGCAGCAAAGCATTTGTGAAGCCACAACACGCACAACCTTGAGGCGGATGGGCTACAACAGCAGAAGACCCCACCGGGTACCACTCATCTCCACTACAAATAGGAAAAAGAGGCTGCAATTTGCACGAGCTCACCAAAATTGGACTGTTGAAGACTGGAAAACTGTTGAGTCTCGATTTCTGTTGAGGCATTCAAATGGTAGAGTCTGAATTTGGCCATCCCTCATTAACATCATGTACCCATCCTCTGATGGCTACTTCCAGCAGGATAATGCACAATGTCATAAAGCTCAAATCATTTCAAATTGGTTTCTTGAACATGACAATGAGTTCACTGTACTAAAATGGCCCCCACAGTCACCAGATCTCAACCCAATAGAGCATCTTTGGGATGTGGTGGAATGGGAGCTTCGTGCCTTGGATGTGCATCCCTCAAATCTCCATCAACTGCAAGATGCTATCCTATCAATAAGGGCCAACATTTCTAAAGAATGCTATCAGCACCTTGTTGAATCAATGCCACGTAGAATTAAGGCAGTTCTGAAGGCAAAAGGGGGTCCAACACCGTATTAGTATGGTGTTCCTAATAATTCTTTAGGTGAGTGTGTATATATATATATATAGTATCCAAAGATGAAGCAGCACTCCAATAGAAAGTAAAAAGTGGATCCTTTATTCCCCTCTGTGCAACGTTTCAACCGTCTCAATGCGTTCTTTCTCAAGCATATAGCAAGGTGTAATACAAGGGTATATATACCCACAATCCAATGCAAACAATGAAAGTAACAATTATTCAATATTAAATGTGATAACATATATAGTACATTATATAGTGCATAGAAATTCATGTGCTTCGTATAACAAGGTGATTATCATAACATAGTGTTCATCATATTACAACACAGTGTCCAAACACATTAATCATCGTGATAACATAAAAGTGAGTTTAATTGATCAATATCATATCCATCAATAAAGTGTCATGTCACCTGTGTACATAAAGAAAATTCATTAAGGTTAAAAACAACTCACGCCGGGGTATCAGGACAGGAGCGCCAAAAGTCTGCGTCCTCACCGCCAGACCACGCATGCCCAGAGTCCACGCTACGTCACAAGAAAAGCGCCCCAAGAAAAGGAGCCAGGAGTCGTCACCATGGAGATGTATATCCACATGACCAGAGCGATCGACCCGTGACCCATCCGAGAGACGCGTCGAGTAGAACCACGCCCACGAAGCTGGGTATGCGTCACCAGGCAACAATGTAAACATTGCCGACACGGTAACAGCAGCCCAGCTAACGTGCGCCGAGGTCCGCCCCAAACATATGACAGATACGGGCACCGGAGCACAGGGATCGGCAGGAGAAGAGGGAAAATATAGGCGAGGGGAGAGAAACATAGCTGGCACCGCAACATAAAAATATGTAGAAATATGTAGAAATATGTGGGTAGACCCTTTGGTCCCCATCCCATTGTCCTATTGTATGAGTATGGCACTGGTTATGAACCTTCTTCCCTTGCTGATATACTCTAACAAGCCACGTTCACTCCGTATCTTGTAATACTTATACAGTGATCCGATGGGGAACCTTGTGGTTTCCCTCTACCCACATATTTCTACATATTTCTACATATTTTTATTTTGCGGTGCCAGCTATGTTTCTCTCCCCTCGCCTACATTTTCCCTCTTCTCCTGCCGATCCCTGTGCTCCAGTGCCCGTATCTGTCATATGTTTGGGGCGGACCTCGGCGCATGTTAGCTGGGCTGCTGTTACAGTGTCGGCAATGTTTACATTGTTGCCTGGTGACGCATACCCGGCTTCGTGGGCATGGTTCTACCCGACGCATCCCTCGGATGGGTCACGGGTCGATCGCTCTGGTCATGTGGATATACATCTCCATGGTGACGACTCCTGGCTCCTTTCCTTGGGGCGCTTTTCTTGTGACGTAGCGTGGACTCTGGGCATGCGTGGTCTGGCGGTGTGGACGCAGACTTTTGGCGCTCCTGTCCTGATACCCCGGCGTGAGTTGTTTTTAACCTTAATGAATTTTCTTTATGTACACAGGTGACATGACACTTTATTGATGGATATGATATTGATCAATTAAACTCACTTTTATGTTATCACGATGATTAATGTGTTTGGACACTGTGTTGTAATATGATGAACACTATGTTATGATAATCACCTTGTTATACGAAGCACATGAATTTCTATGCACTATATAATGTACTATATATGTTATCACATTTAATATTGAATAATTGTTACTTTCATTGTTTGCATTGAATTGTGGGTATATACAGGTCCTTCTAAAAAAATTAGCATATTATGATAAAGTTCATTATTTTCTGTAATGTACTGATAAACATTAGACTTTCATATATTTTAGATTCATTACACACCAACTGAAGTAGTTCAAGCCTTTTATTGTTTTAATATTGATGATTTTGGCATACAGCTCATGAAAACCCAAAATTCCTATCTCAAAAAATTAGCATATCATGAAAAGGTTCTCTAAACGAGCTATTAACCTAATCATCTGAATCAACTAATTAACTCTAAACACCTGCAAAAGATTCCTGAGGCTTTTAAAAACTCCCAGCCTGGTTCATTACTCAAAACCGCAATCATGGGTAAGACTGCCGTCCAGAAGGCCATCATTGACACCCTCAAGCAAGAGGGTAAGACACAGAAAGAAATTTCTGAACGAATAGGCTGTTCCCAGAGTGCTTTATCAAGGCACCTCAGTGGGAAGTCTGTGGGAAGGAAAAAGTGTGGCAGAAAACGCTGCACAACGAGAAGAGGTGACCGGACCCTGAGGAAGATTGTGGAGAAGGACCGATTCCAGACCTTGGGGGACCTGCGGAAGCAGTGGACTGAGTCTGGAGTAGAAACATCCAGAGCCACCGTGTACAGGCGTGTGCAGGAAATGGGCTACAGGTGCCGCATTCCCCAGGTCAAGCCACTTTTGAACCAGAAACAGCGGCAGAAGCGCCTGACCTGGGCTACAGAGAAGCAGCACTGGACTGTTGCATGTCATTCGGAAATCAAGGTGCCAGAGTCTGGAGGAAGACTGGGGAGAGGGAAATGCCAAAATGCCTGAAGTCCAGTGTCAAGTACCCACAGTCAGTGATGGTCTGGGGTGCCATGTCAACTGCTGGTGTTGGTCCACTGTGTTTTATCAAGGGCAGGGTCAATGTAGCTAGCTATCAGGAGATTTTGGAGCACTTCATGCTTCCATCTGCTGAAAAGCTTTATGGAGATGAAGATTTCATTTTTCAGCACGACCTGGCACCTGCTCACAGTGCCAAAACCACTGGTAAATGGTTTACTGACCATGGTATTACTGTGCTCAATTGGCCTGCCAACTCTCCTGACCTGAACCCCATAGAGAATCTGTGGGATATTGGGAAGAGAAAGTTGAGAGACGCAAGACCCAACACTCTGGATGAGCTTAAGGCCGCTATCGAAGCATCCTGGGCCTCCATAACCCCTCAGCAGTGCCACAGGCTGATTGCCTCCATGCCACGCCGCATTGAAGCAGTCATTTCTGCAAAAGGATTCCCGACCAAGTATTGAGTGCAGAACTGAACATAATTATTTGAAGGTTGACTTTTTTTGTATTGAAAACACTTTTCTTTTTTTGGTCGGATGAAATATGCTAATTTTTTTAGATAGGAATTTGGGGTTTTCATGAGCTGTATGCCAAAATCATCAATATTAAAACAATAAAAGGCTTGAACTACTTCAGTTGGTGTGTAATGAATCTAAAATATATGAAAGTCTAATGTTTATCAGTACATTACAGAAAATAATGAACTTTATCACAATATGCAAATTTTTTTAGAAGGACCTGTATACCCTTGTATGACACCTTGCTATATGCTTGAGAAAGAACGCATTGAGACGGTTGAAACGTTGCACAGAGGGGAATAAAGGATCCACTTTTTACTTTCTATTAGAGTGCTGCCTCATCTTTGGATTCTCTACTTGTTTATAGCCGTCTAAGCCTGCGGCTGTGAGGATTTGCACCCACTATTTTTTTGGTCTCGTGCTGCTGTGTTTCTTCTGTTGGTTTCTTTCTTTCTATATATATGTATATATATATATATATATATATATATATATAGATATTTTTTTTATATATACACAGGTGAAACTTGAAAAATTAGAATATTGTGCAAAAGTCCATTTATTTCAGTAATGCAAATTAAAAGGAATTGCATTAATGCAGCTTAAAATTAGAGTTTTGTGAATAGGTTCAATATTCTAGGCGCAAAGTGTCACACTCTAGTCAGCTAATTAATCCATACCCCCTGAGCAAAGGGGAACTCAAAATTGTGACTTTGGGGTTTTCATAAGCTGTAAGCCATAATCATTCAAATTATACCAAATAAAGGCTTGAAATATCTCATATGTTATTTTCACCTCTTAAGTTGCATTACTGAAATAAATGAACTTTGCACGATATTCACATTTTTCGAGTTTCACCTGTAAATATATACAGGTCCTTCTAAAAAAATTAGCATATTGGGATAAAGTTCATTATTTTCTGTAATGTACTGATAAACATTAGACTTTCATATATTTTAGATTCATTACACACCAACTGAAGTAGTTCAAGCCTTTTATTGTTTTAATATTGATGATTTTGGCATACAGCTCATGAAAACCCCAAATTCCTATCTAAAAAAATTAGCATATTTCATCCGACCAAAAAAAGAAAAGTGTTTTCAATACAAAAAAAGTCAACCTTCAAATAATTATGTTCAGTTCTGCACTCAATACTTGGTCGGGAATCCTTTTGCAGAAATGACTGCTTCAATGCGGCGTGGCATGGAGGCAATCAGCCTGTGGCACTGCTGAGGTGTTAAGGAGGTCCAGGATGCTTCGATAGCGGCCTTAAGCTCATCCAGAGTGTTGGGTCTTGCGTCTCTCAACTTTCTCTTCCCAATATCCCACAGATTCTCTATGGGGTTCAGGTCAGGAGAGTTGGCAGGCCAATTGAGCACAGTAATACCATGGTCAGTAAACCATTTACCAGTGGTTTTGGCACTGTGAGCAGGTGCCAGGTCGTGCTGAAAAATGAAATCTTCATCTCCATAAAGCTTTTCAGCAGATGGAAGCATGAAGTGCTCCAAAATCTCCTGATAGCTAGCTGCATTGACCCTGCCCTTGATAAAACACAGTGGACCAACACCAGCAGCTGACATGGCACCCCAGACCATCACTGACTGTGGGTACTTGACACTGGACTTCAGGCATTTTGGCATTTCCCTCTCCCCAGTCTTCCTCCAGACTCTGGCACCTTGATTTCCGAATGACATGCAAAATTTGTTTTCATCCGAAAAAAGTACTTTGGACCACTGAGCAACAGTCCAGTGCTGCTTCTCTGTAGCCCAGGTCAGGCGCTTCTGCCGCTGTTTCTGGTTCAAAAGTGGCTTGACCTGGGGAATGCGGCACCTGTAGCCCATTTCCTGCACACGCCTGTACACGATGGCTTCCGCCGGTCCCCCAAGGTCTGGAATCGGTCCTTCTCCACAATCTTCCTCATTATGCAGCGTTTTCTGCCACACTTTTTCCTTCCCACAGACTTCCCACTGAGGTGCCTTGATACAGCACTCTGGGAACAGCCTATTCGTTTAGAAATTTCTTTCTGTGTCTTACCCTCTTGCTTGAGGGTGTCAATGATGGCCTTCTGGACAGCAGTCAGGTCGGCAGTCTTACCCATGATTGCGGTTTTGAGTAATGAACCAGGCTGGGAGTTTTTAAAAGCCTCAGGAATCTTTTGCAGGTGTTTAGAGTTAATTAGTTGATTCAGATGATTAGGTTAATAGCTTGTTTAGAGAACCTTTTCATGATATGCTAATTTTTTTAGATAGGAATTTTGGGTTTTCATGAGCTGTATGCCAAAATCATCAATATTAAAACAATAAAAGGCTTGAACTACTTCAGTTGTGTGTAATGAATCTAAAATATATGAAAGTCTAATGTTTATCAGTACATTACAGAAAATAATGAACTTTATAACAATATGCTAATTTTTTTAGAAGGACCTGTATATATATAGATATAATCATTTTATATTCTGATCCATTGGCCAAGTCAGATCTCAGTTTCTCAAGGTAGAATACAATTCTCGACATTGAAATGTATTAAAGTGTGCAAAGTTGGCACATGTATTAGCTCTTTATAGCAATTATTTTAGCAGGTACGGTAATATTATTTGAACACTCTGACATATTTATGATTTATATTGTGAAATTATTTAGGCATTATTATTTTTATGGAAATAAAACCACTTCCTTCCAAAAAGCTACATACGTTTTCCTCTCAAGAATTTTCTCTGGTCTGGTTAGACAGCTGTAGGTCACTTCCATGGGACATATTAGGCAAGTTTAATTGCATTGATTTTACACCGATTAACAAAAAAAAAAAGCACCAAAAGGAATTGTTGAAATATAATGAAACTTTGTATGTGTGAATGTAATGATGATATATGTAAGTGATTACAATATTAGAGTGAAAGTATAAGTTTATTGGTGAAAAACTGTACAGTTGAAAGGAGACTCTAGTATCTTGTTGGGCCACCTCCAGCCTGGATACAAGATGAGATATGATTGGACATGGAAGCATACAGGTTCTATATGGTATCCTGCAGCACATTTGCCCACAGATGTTGCAGCTGAGCCTGTTTATCCGGCTCACTGGTAGGTTGCTGAAGCAGGTGTCCAATAGTTGCTCAATTGGTGATACATCTCCCTACTAGTCAGGCCAATGAAGTGTTGCAATCTGGCAGAGACATTCCTGGGAAACCCTTGCTGTGTATGGGTGAGCATTTTCCTGCGCAAAAATTCCATTTGGAAGCCTTACTAT
The DNA here is from genome assembly GCF_014858855.1 of Bufo gargarizans. NCBI lineage: Eukaryota > Metazoa > Chordata > Amphibia > Anura > Bufonidae > Bufo > Bufo gargarizans. The sequence continues at coordinate 485,748,589 of NC_058082.1, forward strand.
GAGAGGCAGTACATGTGGCCACAGGATGTCCTGCACATATCACTGAGCAGTTGGAGCACCTAGTCACTCCACAGCAAAGGCATGCTCACCAAGAGGCCTCCAAACTCCAACCCAACCATGATTGGAATCCAAACAGAACCTGGATTCTTAGCTAATTTAGTAACTTGATTTGTACCTAAGGTTCCAGTTTGCAGCAGTCCAGGTTTCTTATTCACAACTTTACTGCAAACAAAAGCGACAGTGGCTGGCTGTCAATAGCAGGACACATAATGAGCTCAGTGACCATCAAATTTACTTCTGCTAAGTGCCTTCAAATAGTCCGGGCTGAGACAGAGGTGTGAAAAAATAATCCTCTCTACTGGTGGTCTGGCTGGGTCATCCAGAGTCTATTTGCCATGTAACCAGTGGTCCCAACAACTGCTAACAGGTAGGTCACATAAGCCCAGATGTTGGGCAAGTCATAAAAACTACCAATGTGCTTCTCTCAATCCAATCATGAGCCTCCTCTCAAAGTCTGTCAATTGGGCAAAATGTCTTCAAGTGTTTTGTAGAGTCCTGGAATCCACTGCAAAGCACTGAAAGTGTTAATGTCACTGTATTTCATGCATCATATCCATTTACTTCATGTCTACTTGTCAGATAAGGCTGTATAGGGAGTGGACAGTCCCAAATGACTAGGCAGGCCTGGCTCCATCCTTCCACTCAGGAGGAAATAGAAATAGAGATAGTCTAATGTTGGCCTCAGACAAGTAAACATTTCAGAGGAGCTAGGAGCGGAACTTTCCAGAAAAGTCTGTAACTCTGCGGCTTACACACTGTTTATGTGCTAGTGCTCAGAAAAGAAATATACTAACGTTTTAGCAGTCAAAAAAGGGATTGTGGACTACGTTGACATAGAAGGTAATTGCCTCTACCCTGGCTATAGCCTTCTCTGTATTTAGAGGGAACAATTTAAACTACAGACTGCCCATCATAGCTAAAGGACAGGAAAGGCCCTCTGTTCAAAGACTGTATTGCCTTGAGAATATCATGGATATTAATATATATATATATATATATATATATATATATATATGGAGCTAAAGAAAGTGCACCCTTTTAGGCTGGGAAAAATAAGAATTGTACTGCCTGATTATAAGAGAGAAACTAACCTCCATATACAACCTTGAAAAGTATTGTGTCAACTGTAAAGACTACATTTCATGTATCCAGTGCTTGTGGGAATCACCTGCTGACTGACTTACGTACTGTAACGTACTGTGGATTTGTTGCACCAAAACCTGGTCTCATCATTGTACTGCACTACAGTGTACTTCATCATTTTCACTGCATAGCCTCAGGAAGAGCTGGTCGAGGACAACCACCACGGCAACTACAAATCCCATCAGCACTTCTACTCCTATCCTCTCCATTTCCTCACTAGGTCGCTGCAGAGGCATGTCTAGCAGTCAATGATCTCTCACCAAGAGATACATTACCCCAAAGTAACCTCTGAGAGCCTTTTATAGCACTGCAGGGGAAGCACTTTTATGCCGTCTTGTGGCAAGACCAAGGGGCACATTTATTAAGACCGGTGTTTTAGACGCTGGAGGTGGATCTGCCGATGTTAGGAAAATGCACAGGCCTCTCCATAACTTCGGAGCATCTAGCACCAGTTCAAAATGTAAGACAGCTTCCTTTGCTGTCTTACATTTAGACCATTTTCTACACCTAAAACAGGCGTAGAAAATTATGAATGAGATGGGCCTTCCGGCCCGTCCCCTTCCCTGCCCACGCCATGCCCACAATTTTAAAACTGGCATTATCGGGAAGAAATCACAGATAGTGGTGCAACTAACCATTACGCCGCCATCAGGGCCTGAAATACGCCTAATTTAGGCGTATTTCAGTATAGTAAATGACCCCCAATGTTTAATCAGACCATGCCTGATTAAATGCAATCTACCTGAGACATAACCACATGCTGAGTTTTGCAGCAATCCAACATTTCTATCTAGGTACGTTATTTTTGGGGTTTGTCAATGAGTGTATAATACACAAAACAATGGCTGAGGCTTCAGATCAATGATGATACAGACACTGGATAAGGTTACACACCACTGATTTATTTGACTAAGGCTTCGTTCACATCACCGTTCAGCCTTTCCGTTCTCCTGCTCCGTTTGGGAGCATAAGAACGGAAAGGACGGATTCTGCACATAACTGAGCCAAATGCAGCCTAAGGACCCTATAGACTATAATGGGGTCCGTTATGTTTCCGCTCAGAAGATGATTTTGGAGCGGAGCCAAAAAATAAAGAATAAAAAAAAACTTAAATGTTAGACTAAGCTGTACTAAGAACTGTCAGTTCATATTTTTGGAAGGTCAATGTTGAGCTCTTTTTAAGGGTTTTTGAATATTTGCCCATAGAGCTGTCTGTATGGGAATAAAAACATGTTCTCAATTGTATGATTTCAGCCATATTTTAAAAATTCTGGAAAAAAAACACACTTTAAATGACTTAAATTTTACTTAGTTATCATGGATAAATTCATGTTTCTTTATGATGAGCACAGTGTCTTTGTAATTCTTTTCAAAGCTCTGTATTTCGTGCAGCCCATAGAATAGTTCTCTTACGTGTGGCCTATATTTTCAGATTTCCACGTTTCTTTTGTGCACCCTACAAATAGAAGGACATGTGATAGCATTTATTGGAACATGTTGTTCCACTGTATGCCTCTGCTGTTCCTCACAGCTCTGCACCGTCCTCAGCCTGTGGTCTTAAGTATTTAATTAAGACCACTTAGCAGCTATTAGGAATGAAAACAGTATTCTACCTCTGTGCGCTGCTAACTCAGAAACATAATTATGTCGCGCATTGATCAGTTCACCCCCCCGGGCGATGTTTACTGCTTGTGTTTTTCTTAGCCCAGGGTTACATATGTTTCTATGTTTCTGAGGCTGGAATCACACTTGCAGTTTTTGATGCAATTTTTTGAGCCAAAGCCAGAAGTGTCTACAGTGAGAAGGGAACATATCAGTCCCATCTTTATATTTCTCATCCTTTTTTCCTAGTTTCGACTCAAAAATCTGCATCCAAACATGTGTGATTCAAGTCTGTCTCTATAGCCAATGACAAGTAACAGCAGTCAACTGTCACATAATCCACATCGTCCAATAACTGATTATAGCAACATGGGGTGGTTCTGCTTCATTTGCAATCCTGTTTTCATTTAAGACTCAATGTTTGGTCCTCATTTGATTTTTGCAGATTGGATATGAACCCATTCATTTCAAAGGGCCGCAAAAGATGTGGACAACACACTATGCCCCCCTCCCAAAAAAGATAGAACATGTCTTATTCTTTTCCATTTTGTGGACATGGATAGGACATTTCTATTGAAGTGAAAAAGAAAATGGCAGCATACACAAGGCCGGGATCCGAGTTTTGCGAAGTCATATTCTAAAGACCAAAGGCGCTGTGCAGGCTGGGCACCTCTACTACTGTTCTTCGGCAGAAAGGGCCCCACTCCCCATAATGCCTCTGAATCAGCTCTACAGGCAGTATGCCACCACCTGATTTACTCCATCAGTTAACCACTTGTGGACAGTATGGGAACCGTCTGCGTAGTGGCAAAGTCTGCCTCTGCTAAAGACTTGTTTGTAGTCTGTGAGAGTTCTGGACAATGCCAAGCCATTAGTCGTGCATGCTATGATCAGTGGGCTTCCAGTAGCCAGTATGCCAGTGATGTTACATTTATCCTCTGTTTTGGAGACTCTGGAGAACTAATCCAGATTTATTAATCCTAAAGATGAAAAAAATGTAAACCGGCTGTCTAGACCTGCACCACAGTTATCACAGGGGCTCAGGCTGTTAGATAACTTTGGTGCAGGGATAGGCAATTTTCTGTAACTCTATGCTAACTATTTATTGGTTTACTCTGAGACAGATTTTTGGTGCAATTTTAGCACAAAATGGTGCGAATTAGGCCCTGTCCCTTTCCTGTAATGCTCCACTCTTTTTTACTGAGCCTCCCCACTTGCCGAGATAAGATGTAGAAACCCTAGATTGCACCACTTGTTAGACATATTTTTGGCACAGTCACATTAGTAAATCTGGGCTATTGTACTGGATTACAACTGAAAACCCAAAGTTTTTATACTCTATGTCTCGTCACCCATTATTATAATATCTTATTCTCATTAATTAGAAACTCCTTTTGTTTTACCTGGAGATAAACTGGCATCAGAGGTGTCTGCCAGCATCCTTCTGCAGATCCCACCCCCAATGAATACACATACGTGTTAAGCTGAGCCGTGTATGGGGGCGTTGTAAGAGAACCAGGAAAGATAGCTGTCAGCTAAATGATCATTTGGCCAAAAGCCATTGGGCCAGATTTATCATTAGTTCAGGTCAGAATAATGGAGCGAAAAAGTCCCCAAAAAAAGTCCCAAACACTAAAACTGCGCACAAATTTGCGACTTTTTTCTGCTCTGCACTATGCTCGGCAGTTTTCTGAAAGTGGGCGTGTTTTCTTATGTAAATTAATCTCTAGACAGATTTACTATTGGGACTATTTAAAAAGTCGCAATTTCACTCCAGTGAGGACCATGCTTAGACTTTTTAATAGAACATGCGACTTTTTCATAAAAACGTGCAACTTGTTCATAAAAACGTGCCACTTTTTCGTAAAGATGTGCGACTTTTGTAAAGCTGCTTACTGACGGATAAACTGCTACCGTCAAACCACATTTATTACAGTCTTAAAGGGCCGATCATAAATCTGACTTGGCTAAAACTGACTTTAGCCATATGTGAAAGTGGAGTGAGCTGTCAGAGTCATGATAAATCTGGCCCATTGACTACATATGGCTGCCCTTAGACATCTCTAAGACTTCGACAGTGCTGCACTTATACTCTGGAATGTTTTATCTCAGAATATCAAATTGACTAAAGACTAAAGCAATGATAATCCACAGCTATAGCAGTGGCTGCTATTTAGGAGCTAGCAACACCAGGGGCTCTCTTAAAGGGCTTGTCTCTGTAATGACCGGCAACACGCACAGGGAGGAAAACAGGGAAAGCCCTGCCCAAGGGAGAGGGAAAGGTGGTGACCCCTAACTCACCTTGCAGCTGGCACCTGACTGCCCTGACGTCCCTAGACGGGTTCCTCACCCGTGCGGCGATCACGTGCCTAAACCCTGGCTTTCCCTGAAATGAGCCCTAGATAATGAACGGGCCGGTGGGATCGCTAGTCCTCACCACTGCACTAAGAGGGAAACACCAGGGAGAGGACAGACAAACACAAACACCCAGGTGGACGGCAACAATTGTCCACAAAGGTCCAACAGGGATCCGGAGGGTAGCGTTCTAAGGCAACACTCAGAGAACGCAGCAACACAGCTCCAGTGGGTCAGAATAGATGTCCAGGCAGGAAGCTCTATATCTGGCAACCAGAGAAGTGTGAGAGGGGAATATAAGGAGGATTGGGAGTGCTGGACAAGGAACAGCTGAGAGAAGGAGCTACGGATCCCTGAGTGAGCCAAAAGGGTTTGTAAAGCAAACCCAGAAAGCTACAATAAGGAAACTTCCCTATCTGACATAGAGCGTGCAGCCAACCGCTGCGACCTCCTGACCCCGGGTAGAACGGAGTCCGGCGTGGCTCTTGACACCCACGTGACAGTCTCACTTCAGCAAATGGCATTTATCATGTAAAGAAAGTTAAACGTTTAAACAAGGCACTAACTAATGTATTGTGATTGTCCAGATTGCTTCTTTTTTGCTGGCTTGATGAATTTTTCACATTATACAGTGTCGTTTCCATGGTTATGACCACCACACAATCCATCAGTGGTGGTCGTGCTTGCACACTATAGGAAAAAGTGCAGGTCTCTCTGGTGGTCGGGACCGCGGGAGTGCACATAGATAGGCTAGTGCTTTTTACTATAGTGTGCAAGCACGGCCATCACTGATGGATAGCAAGGTGGTTGTAACCATGGAAACAGGCAGTGTATAATGTGATGGAAAAATGAATCCAGCCAGCAAAGGAGGCAATGTGGACAATCACAATACATTAGTAAGTGCCTTGTATTAACTTTCTCTACATAATAAATGGTGTTTGCTGAAGTGAGACAACCCCTTTGAGGGCTTTTACTTATTTAAACTTGGCAACAATAGAATTGTGAACTAGTTTCTAATTACATTAGCATTACATTACCCCTGAAGGCCAGATAGAGCGGGTCTCCCCAATAAAGTTCTTAGAGGGCATATGTACAGAGTTTGTCCAGGATATCCTTTTAATAATTTTGTCCGGGAGGCACCAAACCATAAAGGGTTCAGCACTAAACACTGCCTAATGGATTTGCCCATCATTTCTTCTACCTTCCTGGAAAACACCAAGATAAGGCACTTGTAGTATTTCTTATATGCCTTGAGTAGCTGTGCCAAGTCAATACCTCTGTGTGGCAGTCATTATGATGGAGACAGCTTATAGTTTTGGTCTTAATATTTTACATTTCTGTCACAGACCAACAGTTTTCTAGCTTTCTTTTCCATATTAATAAAATTTGTTAGAGACAGTTGATGCAGTCATCTCCCAGATGTATTAGTACTGACTCCTTAGATTGCTGTAAAGACGTGTTACTGTCCTAAAAGCATTTTTGTAGTTTACATTTATTTTTAGCCACAATCTAAATGTCAGGAATGACAGGTTATGCTTGGTTAGGGATTCTCACAAATTTCAAACAACACTACAGAGACATACATTTCCATCAAGCCACTGTTATGTGCAGGGCCGGCTCCAGGTTCATGTGGGCCCTTGGGCGATAAATCCCAGTGGGCCCAATTGAGGCATTTTTGTACATTTACATGTCCCTCTGTGGCTCCCACATGGTATAATGACCACCAGTAGCCCCTATACAGTATAATGGCTACTAGTGGCCCTTCACACAGTATAAGGTCCTTATGGTGAATGTGGTTCAGACACCACTATAATGAGAGGCAGAGGAGTGAGACAGGGGCCCGGGCCCTGAATAGACAGGAGAGGTGAACACAGCAAGTAGGTGGAAGGGGCTCTGAGGGGGATTCATACAAGAAGTATTGGCAGGAGGTCTGTGCAGTGCAGCAACAGGGGATAGGAGGGTGGATCAGGAGCTCTGGATACATGAGGTAGGAAAGGAGACAGAAGGGGATCCATGAGGATGAGATAGGACATGATATGGGGGAGGGCAGGTGTCATGGAGGCAAACCGCTTAATTAAGCAGTAAAACAACTAAATAGCATGAATCAGCATCATGCAGCAGCTGGAAGAGCCCCTCCCCCCTCCTGTCCCACAGAGAAGAGACAGTCACAGTGCAGACTCACTGACAAACTCTGCGTGTCTGAAGCTGGTAAGGTACCCTTCTGCTCTGCTAAATGGAGTGAAGAGGGGGCGTGTCTGAAGCTCTGCAGCAGCCGGCCTCATGTGACTCAGAGGGCCCACCAGAGGGGTACTGCGTAAAGGAAATGACAGTAATGACTGCTTCCATCTGTATTGATGGAAGTGCTCATAGCAGCTCAGTGGGCCCCCTCAGGAGCAGTGGGTCCTGGCATTTGCCCGGGTTTGCCGGGTGCTGACTCTGGTTATATGGACATTAAAAAGATATGTGGCAAGGTATACAGACATAGAGTGGTATATAAGTGGTGGATAGATCAGGATGGCTAAACCAAGTGTCACAACCAGACAGCTGAGAAGCTCTGACAGAAGCCTTTCAGAACCTCCTCCTTGAGTTTTCTTTGTTTTTGGTTTTCAGTTCCTCATCTCGTTAGCCTCTCTCAGCTGTCATGTAGTTGGACTGATTGCATCCCTTTAAATTCCTCCCCATAATGCATTATTGTGCGGTTTATACAGCTTCCTGGAGTGTGTGTGCATGCTGATCCTATCAGTCTTCTACAAGTTAAGTGTTGTACATTCATTTGTGATTTTCTGTTTGCTGGATCCCAGGTGACCCTGACTCCCTCCGTGTCTAGTGTAGGGAGCTGGTGGTCGTGTCCCTTCACTATTGTAGGGTGTTCAGGTGTTATATAGTCGAGGTACGAGGATATGCGATCATCCACCATTGGGATTATCGCATAGGCTGAGCAGTAAGGGAGAGAGCCAGGTCTGATGCAGGGGTCTCCCTTTTTGTTCCTTAGTTTTGGATCCAGTTAGTCATATATTCATTTTGCATTGTCTTGTTTCCTGTACACCTTCCGTGACATTATAAACCGCCAAAACCGTCTCAAGCATGGATCCGGTTTCACTTTTGACTGAACGCTTCCAGGGTTTTTCATTGGAGGTAGCTGATCTCCGTAAGACTCTTTCTCAGTTTCTAGTGACCGGTTCAGCTTGTGTTCATGGAGTTTGTTCTGAGCCTAAGATCTCGCTCCCGGATACGTTCTCCGGGGGTAGTGAGAATTTTGTGCGTTTCAGAGAGGCTTGCAAACTCCATTTTCGCCTTCTTCCCCATTCCTCTGGTGATGAGGAACGGAGGGTGGGGATCATTATATCGCTGCTCTGGGGTAACGCTCAGTCGTGGGCTTTTTCGCTGCCGGTGGGGGCACGGCCTCTCCGTTCAGTGGATGAACGGCCCTGGGGCAGATATATGATGATCCGGATCGTGTTGCTTTGGCTGAGTCTAGACTACGTCTGTTATGCCAGGGTAAGCAATCCGCAGAGATATACTGCTCAGAATTTTGGAGATGAGCAGCTGATACTGGTTGGAATGATGCTGCACTCCGAAGTCAATTTTGCCATGGTCTTTCAGAGGGATTGAAAGATGCATTTGCCTTTCATGAGAGGCCTATCTCCTTGGACTCTGCTATGTCTCAGGCCGTTCGTATTGACAGGCGTCTTAGAGAGAGAGGAGAGCTCTCTCCTTCCTGTCATACTCAGTCCCAGGACAGTGCAGCGGTCTCATTCTGTGCGCAGGGGTTTCAGTCGCTGTCAGCCCCTTCTGAGCAGGAGCCCATGCAGCTGGGGTTGATTGCCTCTGACAATAGAAGATTCAGCCCGCATGGGAAGGTTTGTTTTTGTTGTGGAGGTATAAATCATTTGGCAAATGTTTGTCCCTCTAGGAGATTCAGGCAGTTTTCTGGGAGTAATAAAGAAACAAAAAGGAAAAAATCTTTAAAAAATGTTCCATCTGTTACTATTGGCAGGGTTGAGGCGGAAATTGAAGGTTTTCCGTTTGCTTGTAGTTCCCGTTTTGTCCTGCCTGCCAGGGTGGCGCTAGAGAGCAAGAACATTTTTTGTGAGATTTTTGTAGATAGTGGAGCAGCTGTCAATCTCATTGATAATCATTTTGCGATAACTCATGGTTTCCAGGTGTGCACTTTGGGAAAGGATATTCCTGTTTTTGCTATTGATTCCGCTCCACTTTCTCAGAAATCATTAAAGGGCATAGTTCACAATATTTGTTTAATTGTGAGTGATGCTCATGTTGAGGATGTGTCATGTTTCGTCCTTAGCGGATTACCTACTCCTCTTGTGTTGGGGCTACCCTGGCTCACTAAACATAACCCCACCATTGATTGGCAAGTGAGGCAAATAAATGATTGGAGTGACTTTTGCAGAGAGAATTGCCTCACGACATCTGTTTCTGAGGTTTCTACTAAGACTGTACCACCTTTTCTCTCTGAATTTTCGGATGTCTTCTCTGAGAGTGGAGTTCAGGATTTGCCACCGCACAGGGAGTACGATTGCCCTATTAATCTCATCCCAGGCGCCAAGCTGCCTAAATCTCGTTTATACAACCTCTCCCAACCTGAAAGGGTCGCTATGCGTGCTTATTTCTCTGAGAGTCTGAGAAAAGGACACATACGACCCTCGAAGTCACCTGTTGCCGCTGTTTTTTTCTTTGTTAAGAAAAAAGATGGTTCTTTAAGACCTTGTCTGGATTTCAGGGAGCTGAACAGTATCACTATTCGTGACCCTTATCTGCTTCCTCTGATCCCGGACCTGTTTAACCAGATTGTTGGGGCTAAAGTCTTTTCCAAGTTAGATCTAAGAGGGGCATACAACCTGGTCAGGGTCAGAGAAGGAGACGAATGGAAGACGGCCTTCAATACCCCTGAGGGCCATTTTGAGAATTTGGTTATGCCTTTTGGTTTCGTGAACAGCATTTTTTATCATTTAATGGGAAAATTTGTATTAGTGTATTTGGATGACATTTTGATTTTTTCTCCTGATTTCAAAACTCATAAGGAACACGTACGTCAGGTCTTGCTCATCCTGCGGGAGAATAAATTATATGCGAAACTGGAAAAATGTGTGTTTGTGGTTCCAGAGATTCAATTTCTGGGGTTTCTTCTCTCCGCTTCTGGTTTTCGCATGGACCCCGAGAAGGTCCGCGCTGTGCTTGAGTGGGAGCTTCCTGAGAATCAGAAGGCGCTGATGCATTTTTTAGGCTTTGCCAATTATTACAGGAAGTTTATTTTGAATTATTCCTCTGTTGTTAAACCACTCACTGATATGACCAGAAAAGGGGTAGATTTTTCTTCCTGGTCGGTAGAGGCGCGTAAGGCCTTTTCTAATATCAAGGAGAGTTTTGCTTCCGCTCCCATCTTGGTACAACCTGATATTTCTCTACCCTTCATAGTTGAGGTTGATGCTTCTGAGGTGGGTGTGGGTGCGGTCTTGTCTCAGGGTTCCTCTCCTGCCAAATGGCGACCGTGTGCCTTTTTCTCGAAGAAACTCTCCTCCGCAGAGAGAAATTACGATGTGGGAGATAGGGAATTGGTGGCAAACAAGTTGGCTTTTGAGGAATGGCGCCATTGGCTAGAGGGAGCCAGACACCCTATTACCGTGTTTACTGACCATAAAAATCTGGCCTACTTGGAGTCAGCCAAGCGTCTGAACCCGAGACAGGCCAGATGGTCTTTGTTCTTTTCAAGGTTTGATTTTGTTGTCACGTTCCGCCCTGGGGTTAAGAATGTGAAGGCAGATGCCCTGTCATGTTGTTTTCCGGGAGGTGGGAATTTTGAAGATCCGGGTCCCATTTTGGCTGAAGGTGTGGTGGTCTCTGCTCTTTTTCCTGAATTGGAGGCAGAGGTGCAGGCAGCCCAGTCAGAGGCTCCTGATCTTTGTCCTCCTGGGAGGTTGTTTGTGCCTCTCGCTTTAAGACACAAGATTTTTAAGGAACACCACGATACGGTCCTTGCTGGGCACCTGGGGGCAAGAGCCACAGTGGATCTCATTGCTCGGAGATTCTGGTGGCCTGCGCTTCGTAAGTCGGTTGAGGGTTTTGTGGCAGCCTGCGAGACTTGCGCTCGTGCCAAAGTCCCTCATTCACGGCCATCAGGTCCTCTCCTTCCCTTACCCATTCCTTCCCGTCCTTGGACACATCTGTCCACGGACTTCATAACGGACCTGCCTCGTTCCTCGGGGAAGACTGTGATTCTGGTGGTGGTGGACCGTTTTAGCAAAATGGTGCATTTCATCCCTTTTCCTGGCTTGCCCAATGCTAAGACGCTGGCGCAGGCATTTATTGATCACATTGTCAAATTGCATGGTATTCCTACAGACATAGTCTCTGATAGGGGCACGCAGTTTGTTTCCAGATTCTGGAAGGCTTTCTGTTCTCGCTTGGGGGTTCGGTTGTCATTCTCTTCTGCTTTCCACCCGCAGTCGAATGGCCAGACAGAGCGCGTCAATCAGAATCTGGAGACATATCTGCGCTGTTTTGTGGCGGAGAATCAGGAGGATTGGTGTTCTTTTTTGTCCCTTGCTGAGTTTGCTTTAAATAACCGTTGTCAGGAGTCCTCTGATAAGTCACCATTTTTTGGTGCATATGGGTTTCATCCGCAGTTTGGGACTTTCTCGGGAGAGGGGTCTTCTGGTTTACCTGATGAGGACAGATTCTCCTCGTCTTTGTCATCTATTTGGCAAAAGATTCAGGATAATCTAAAGAGCATGAGTGAGAGATATAAGCGTGTGGCAGATAAGAGACGTGTGCCTGGTCCGGACCTGAATGTTGGTGATCTGGTGTGGTTGTCTACCAAGAATATCAAATTGAAGGTTCCCTCCTGGAAGTTGGGTCCTAGGTTTATTGGGCCTTACAAAATCCTGTCTGTCATCAATCCTGTTGCCTACCGTCTTGATCTTCCTCAGACTTGGAAGATCCATAATGTTTTTCATAAGTCCTTATTGAAACCTTATGTTCAACCCATTGTACCCTCGCCTTTGCCTCCTCCTCCGATTATGGTTGATGGGAATCTTGAGTTTCAGGTCTCTAGGATTGTGGATTCTCGTCTTGTCCGCGGTTCTCTTCAGTACCTTGTTCATTGGGAGGGTTATGGTCCTGAGGAGAGAATGTGGGTCCCAGTGACGGACATTAAGGTCACTCGTCTCATCAGGGCTTTCTATAGGTCCCATCCTGAGAAGGTGGGCTCTGAGTGTCCGGAGTCCACTCGTAGAGGGAGGGGTACTGTCACAACCAGACAGCTGAGAAGCTCTGACAGAAGCCTTTCAGAACCTCCTCCTTGAGTTTTCTTTGTTTTTGTTTTTCAGTTCCTCATCTCATTAGCCTCTCTCAGCTGTTATGTAGTTGGAATGATTGCATCCCTTTAAATTCCTCCCCATAATGCATTAGTGTGCGGTTTATACAGCTTCCTGGAGTGTGTGTGCATGCTGATCCTATCAGTCTTCTACAAGTTAAGTGCTGTACATTCATTTGTGATTTTCTGTTTGCTGGATCCCAGGTGACCCTGACTCCCTCCATGTCTAGTGTAGGGAGCCGGTGGTCGTGTCCCTTCACTATTGTAGGGTGTTCAGGTGTTATATAGTCGAGGTACGAGGATATGCGATCATCCACCATTGGGATTATCGCATAGGCTGAGCAGTAAGGGAGAGAGCCAGGTCTGATGCAGGGGTCTCCCTTTTTGTTCCTTAGTTTTGGATCCAGTGAGTCATATATCCATGTTGCATTGTCTTGTTTCCTGTACACCTTCCGTGACACCAAGAAGCTTTTCTCCTGAGGTTCTTTGCAGTGTTATATATAAAGTTGTCCCTCAAGATACAATGTCCTCAGGATACAATATTTTCAACATACAATGGTCTATCCTGGGCCATCGTAATTTGAAACTAGACTCAACATCACCTCAGACTCATATCCAACCAATTAACATGGCATTTTGTCTGGTAAAACACATGTATTGGTTGTCTAGTTTCTTCTCTTTACAGTACAGTGCGGTACTACATAACCTGTACTACCCTCTGTTTGAACCAAGATCAGCTGCTCCCTTGGATGTTAGGTGAGGGCGGCTCCATTTTATTTTTCAGGTACACTGTGTGCTATACAGAACCCTGAAGAAACTCATGTCCTCATCATAGAAAATGATTTACAGCTTCCAGCATCAATTCCTGGCTATTTCATGTAAGGATTTGCTTTATCTGTCTTAGTTATCTGCTTATTTTTCTTAAATCTTAATTTTCTCTTATTTTGTATGGCATTTTGGGACTTTGGAAAAAAATTGCTAGTATGCCATAGAGATAGAGTTATGGACTCAAATTGCAATGGTTTCCACATAGAGTGGTTGCCAAAGAACACTTTAATATTGTAACTTGAGGTTCACTGTATATATAGAGATCCATCGTTATAAATATATACAAGTCTATGGAGGTAATTTATGGCCTTTGTACCAGAGAACTGTAAGCAAAAAATTAGGGAATTTGTGTGCACATATCTGTGCTTTTGGTGCTTAGTGGAAGGGATGTGGCCTCCTGCAACCCAAAAGATTTTTCTGAAATGTACTGTATGTGAGAAAGTGGCTTAAATTATAACAAATCTATACTATTTGATTTTTTATGACATATGGGAGCTGTGTTGCAAATAACCGGCACTGGATGCTACACAGTGAATGGAGCTGAGTACTTCTAGTATCTGCACCAAAGCTACTGCAAAACAGCTGATTGTTGGGGGTGTCGGGAGTGGAAATCCTACCGATCTTATATTCATGACCTAGCCTAAGAATGGGTCATCAATAAGTAGAACCTGGACAACCCCTTTACACTGTTCATATGAATTTAGGAAATATATAGGAAGCTATTTTATCTTGTTTTAGAATATTACGAAATATATGAAAAAACAAATATCTTAGTTTTTTCAAATATTCGTAATATTCTAAAACAAGAATATATAGCAATATAGCAAATATTCGAAAAAAATAAAAAAAACTAATATAGAGCAATTTAGCTAATATAGTGCTATAATCTTCTTTGTCTAATAGTTGTAATTTTTTTCTCATCTGAAGCTCAGATTATAAAAAAATTAAAACTATAAAAAAAGATTATAGCACTATATTAGCTAAATTGCTCTACATTAGTTTTTTTCAAATATTCTCTGTATTGTTATATATTCTTGTTTTAGAATATTACAAATATTTGAAAAAACAATTATATTCGATATAGTGCTATGACTCATTGGCCCACAAGCAAGAAGCAGGGAGGAATCATGTTTTTGCTCGGCAATTGAAAAATTTGCGATAAAAATTCGTGATTATTACCTTGTCGATTTTTTAAGTAAAAAAATCGTAGAATATAACGAATATTCTAATTCACGAATATTCGCTAAATATTCGACAAAATATTCGCGAAATATTGCGAATTCGAATATGATCCCTGCTGCTCATCACTAGTTGTCACTACGCAAGCGAGTATGCATCGGCCTATTTGTGCAAGTGACTCGGAGGAATTCCCTGCCTCCATCTCCACTGCATAATGCTACAGTGTATCTGGGTCCTCTGTTTCGTCTTCGTCATCGCCCTGTATCTCCTCTGGCTGCTCCTGCTCCTCCTCTCCTGTCACCTGTGTGTAAAAAACATCAATTTTGCTACACATTGCTTTTGCTCCAATGTCCTCCTCCTCCAGTTCAGCCTCCCCAGGGCTCATGTGGCCGTGAGATCTAGGTGCCACATCTCCAGTCCCCTGACCAGCCAGATTTACCAGCACCTGTTCCAGGACATGAAGCATTGGAATGACGTTGTTCCTGGCGACTGAAAAATAACCTGGCCTCTTCAAAGGGCCTGACAGCAGGTGTCATGCATGAGCTGCCACTGGCTGACATCGGAGTTATACGTGTGAGGAGAGAAGTGCAAGGCGGCACTGCCTGTACTGATGTAGCCTGTAGTAATGAGAAACCGCTGATGTGGCGCGATGTACTCCACACTGTGGTGCTCAGCGAGACAGAAGTTGAGACAAAGTATACGATGGGTAGGGAGAAGTGGAAGAAGTCGCGGCACTCACCGGAGTAGATAAGTAGTAGTTACTTTATTCAAGCTTCCTTGGAAGACGATACATGAAGGATCCAGGGGCGGACACACTGTTGCAAGCGGCGACGGCCGTTTCGCGGGTGGGATCGCTTTAGAACATTTAACTGCACCGCTGAACGGCAAATAATATATATTTTTTTGCCACTAATACACGCCAAAAAGGGATTTAGAACATATAACTGCACCGCTAAACGGCAAATATTATATATTTTAGTGCCACTAATACACGACAAAACGGGATTTAGAACATATAACTGCACAGCTGAACAGCAAATAAGTCCTTTTTTCTCACTAATGCAAACCAAAAAATACTTTAGAACATATAACTGCACCACACAAGGACAAATAAGACGTAGATATATTTCCTTGTAAGGGGAGATTTAATTACTATATATAAATATATCAGGGGTCAGTACAGAGATCTCTCCCATTATCCATTTATCCCCAGGACTGTGACTGTGACAAGGGGACATCCTCTGCGCCTCGAGGAAAGAAGGTTTGTACACAAACATAGAAGAGGATTCTGTACGGTAACAGCAGTGAGACTATGGAACTCTCTGCCTGAGGAGATGGTGATAGTAAGTTCACTAAAAGAGTTCAAGCTGGGCCTGGATGTATTTCTGGAGTGTAATAATATTGGCTTCTACCTCACAGGGATTTTTTGGCCTTCCTCTGGATCAACTTGCAGGATAACAGTCCGAATGGATGGACAAATGTCTTTTTTTGGCCTTATATACTATGTAGTAAACCCTGTTAATGGCTGTATTAAACAGCACTGGCACCCTAATAAGAACAGTTTGCTGGAATTACAGAGCTGTATAATGACAATTTGGATTCCCAGTCAGTGCACCAAGGTGTAATAGGATTGTTCCTATTACCCAGGCTGTAAACTCCCCTACTAAACCCTGTTCTGCTTCAATACTGTGGAATGATTCATCCCTATTAATGATGAGCGAGCACTAAAGTATTCGTGTGCTCGGCCGAGCACCCGAGTATAATGGAAGTCAATAGGAGACAGCCAGGCACCCCCTG
The DNA here is from genome assembly GCF_014858855.1 of Bufo gargarizans. Taxonomy (NCBI): domain Eukaryota; kingdom Metazoa; phylum Chordata; class Amphibia; order Anura; family Bufonidae; genus Bufo; species Bufo gargarizans. Next base: position 485,764,886 of record NC_058082.1, read on the forward strand.
CTCGGAAGAGAAGAGAGTGCCTGGTTCCTAAAAAAAAAGGTTAGAAATTGATGGAAACCCCACCAAAATGGTTTGGAAGCAGCATTAAGAGGATAGCTGGATGCGTCTTAGACTCCTATTATGTACGACATACAATAGACAACCACACAAAGGCTATATGCCAAAAGCCAGGTATGTGCAAGCCATTAATCTATCCATGAGACAGCTGACAGGCTTAGTCAGCATACCTTAAAATGGCAGCCTTGTGCACCATGGGATATTCAAAACCAGCTCTCATGTGACTGAGAACCAGTAAACCTCAAAGTTATTTTGCATCTGTTGGATGGCTTGGGTGGAACTGCACACCTAGATCAATATCATTAGGGTGACATAAAGTTTTGTCATGTAAAAACTCATTTGCATAAACATGGGCATATGAGAAAGGCATGCAAATGAACAGAATCTGCCTTGTTTTTCAGCTGTCATAAGACTATGAAATCAAATAGATGGCGCTATTGAGTTATGAACAGCGCCCTCTATTGGTTTCACAGTCTTATGAGAAGTCTAATATTCTTGTCAGAAGACTTTGAAACCAATAGAGGGCGCGGTTCATAACTCAATAGTGCCATCTATTGGTTTCATAGTTTTCTGACAAGAATATTAGTCTTATGACAAGCCTATTAGTGTAGTCTTTTGCATGGAAAATTTGCGATAAAAATTCACGATTAGAATATTCTACACTAGGATGATATCTGACACTGGGAAAGCTGGGTAATAACTCAGTGATAAAATCTGACACTGGGAAATCAGGGTAATAACTCACGATCTACATTGAGTTATTACCCAGCTTTTCCAGTGTCAGATATTATCACTGACTTACTACATAATTATTACATAATATTAGCTATCTTGCTATATATTTGTTTTTTAGAATATTATGAATATTCTAAAAAGCGAATATAGAGCAATATAGCGAATATGATCTCAGCGAATAGTCTTGTCATAACACTATGCAACTAATAGAGGGCGCTGTTCATGAGTCATGAATCATTACTCATGAACAGCGCCCACTATTAGTTGCATAGTGTTATGACAAGACTATTCGCTGTTGTGAGTGAATAGTCTTGTCATAACTCTATACAACTAATACAGGTCGCTGTTCACGAGAGATTCTGCTAATTTGCATATCTTTCCCATATTCCCATGTTTATGACAAAACTGTATAGAAAGGTTATTGAATATTATTATGTTAGGACAATTGAAAACCTTTTTGTCGCCCTAATGATATTGATCTAGGTGTGCAGGTCAACCCAAGCCATCCAACAGATACAAAATAGCTTTGAGGTTTACTGGTTCTCAGTCACATGAGAGCTGGTTTGGAAAATCTCACAGTGGACGAGGCTGCCATTGTAAGGTATTCTGGCTGTTATCTGTCTCATGGATAAATGGATGGCTTGTACATACCTGCCTTTTGGCATATAGCCTTTGTGTGGTTGTCTATTGTATGTCGTACATAATAGGAGTCTAAAACACATCCAGCTATTCTCTTAATGTTGCTGCCAAACTATTTTGATGGGGTTTCCAACAATTTCTAACCTTTTTTTTATGAACCAGACCTTCTTCTCTTCTGAGCAGGGGGTGCCTGGGGTTCTCTTATTGACTTCCATTGTATTAAATTGTATTCGAGCACCCAAATTATTCGGCCGAGCATAGCAATGCTCGAGTCGAACAGCAGTTCGGCTGAGCATGCTCGTTCATCACTAATCCCTATCCTTTCCCTGAACTTCTATACACCAAATTAAAAGTTTTTAAAGTTTTTTCTACCAATGTCACTAGCGCCTGCTGACGTCTCTCCCTGCACTAAGTACACTGGAAAATAGCTGAATCCAAGATGCCTGAGGCTATTTATTGGGCTGTCACATCACAGGGCTGGCTGGCTGGCTGCTGATTGGCTGCATGCATGGCATTGTGGGTGATCCCTCGTTCCCAGAGTTCCTTGCTCCATGTCCTAACATGTGCAGCAGCCATTTTAGGAAAAGATGCAATTTGTTACCAGAAAGCGGGAGGAAATTCGGTGCGAATCAAATTTTTCCTGATATTTTGATCGAATTCCACTTCGTCAACTTCGGTTCGCTCATTTCTATCAGTAACGGAAGCGTTTTTGCTGAAACCTGCCGGATCCAGCAAAAACGCTAGCATGAATGTGGCCTAATACTCACATTCAACAGAGTTTGTTGCCATGACAGATCCTCTGTAAAGCTGCATATAGCCTAATATAATAATACTATTACATATAAGAATATATATATAATATAATAATATGATAATATAATATATAGGCAGTTTGGGAGAGAGCAGCATCAGTGAAGGCACACACAATAATACAGACTCTGGGTCTAGGACTTGTGTCATTCACTCATTGTCAGCGTCACATTAGTAACCCTAGCCCTTGCTGTTCTAACCTTGGCCCGAGACGGAACTATAAAGAGAGCAATAGCCTGAATTATTCACTTCATTAAACCAACAATAAATGTGACCGTGACCTTTATCGCGACCTAAATGCGACACAATATTCAAGTTTCGGCGCTCCTGTCTCAACCCTGTTTGTTCAAATATTTAAAGTGTTGATGCATTTTTAAACATTTCCTCTACGGACTGCTCACTTTTCCAATTTTATGTGTCCTTGGGGCACAACTCAACTAGTAATTTACCTGTGACAGTTTGAAAGATCCTCACCAGGAACATTGGCGCGGCTGGCAGCTACAGCACCCCTGTGCAGAGGATGAGATGGCCTTGTTGTTGTCTGTGAAAGATTCATTTTGATATTTGGTGAGTGGAAAGTTAATTGGCTCAGGAAAGTAAACAGAATATTTCATGGATTCACTGACGGGAGGAATATTACAGTTCATGTCAGAATATGGCAGTGATAAAGACCAGCTGTGTGACAAAAAATAGCTCATACACTTCGAAAATATGGTATTAAACCATGAACCATAGCATAAAAATATAGCATGTCTCCTGCTACTTTTGACAACTCTGACAACTTATATCACTTCTGCAAAAGGAGCATTGATATGCCATTGTAATAGTCCCATTTCACTAGTTATGTATACAAAATAATCCAATGGAGAGCACTTTGTTTTCAGCACATGCCCAACAGAATACTAACCCCCTCAATGAGAGGCCGAACAGGGAGCTCATAGGTCCCAATAATAAACAGGACACAGCTGAAGAACTGATGTCAACTTATGGGACAAAAGACCCTTTTTGGGCCCCCCTCAGTCTCAAGGACCCAAGCATGACTGCAGCCTCTGCACCCCATATAGTTATGGGACATAACTATATGGGGTGCAGAGGCTGCAGTCATGCTTGGGTCCTTGGGACTTGTAAAAATGATCTTATAGGGGAGTTGTAATGTTGGGAGCCATACAGTTGTGTCCTTCCTCTTGGCTAGACATTTCCTGTCATGAGATAACCAGCATGAAAAAACATGATTTCGTGATACTTTGTCATGAGGTGTCTATGCTACATGCTGCATCTGTGGTCAACCAGTGATTGTGATGTGAATTGCAGCCTATCAATGGTTTTGCTAATGTGCTATGGTACCTTATTGAATTTGATTTGTGAATCTGAGTGCTTAAAGGGGTTGTCCCATGAAAAATATTCCACATTTTTCAAACCAGCACCTGGATCTGAATACTTTTGTAATTGCATGTAATAATAAATTTAGCATAGCCTCTGGTTTATTCTGTATAGCGCCACCTGCAGCTTTTTTCTTTTCCTAATTTCACTGTCCATCTTGCTGAAATGGACACACATGCTCACTTCCATTCTGCAACTGCGAGCAGCCATATCTACTGTTGAAAGCTGTGGCATTTCTTTGTAAGTAGCGGGTGCAATGACGTGGAATGGCGATTGCGCTGCCCCCGTCATTGAACCCCTCAGATGCCGTGTTCATCACTGATCGCGGTATCTGAGAATAATAGTGAGGGCTTTCAGGGGTTAATCCATGATGTCATCACGCTGGCCGGCGTGGTGACGTCATACGTCACTGTGGACGAGATTACGAGCGGGATCGTCAATCAAGATGGCCATGGTGGCCTCTTTGTGTTCAAATGAACAAGGTGAATATGTTTTTTTTTTCTACCACCGGCTCAGCTATTGCCATCGGCCCCTTTGAAGGGAATGTAAGCGGTGGCCGCGCAAGCGCATTGAGCTTCCATTCATTTCTATGGGACCAACAGAAATAGCCACCATTTGGCTATTCTCTGAGGTCCCATAGAAACGAATAGAAGTCGGACGCTCATGAGCGGTGCACCCTCCTTCACTTATTTTTACGAGTTTACGATATAGGTGCGGGTCCCAATAGGTGCTAGCGATATGCCACAATTTCTAAGATGGGAATACCACTTTAAGGGGGCCTTAAGCCTCCTTACTTTAAGGGTCCATTCACATGCCCGTATCCATTTTGCAGTCCGTCAATTGCAGTTCCACAAAACACAGATACCGGCCGCGTGCGTCATACATTTTGTGGTCCTGCACATTCTGCCCTACATTACAAATGACTATTCTTGTCCACAAAACGGACAAGAATGGAACATGGTCTATCTTGCGGAGCTGCAGAACAGACACATGGATGCCGACAGTACACGGTGTGCTGTCTGCATCTTTTACGGGCCCTTTGACACATTCGATCCACAAAAAATGTAGATCGGATGTGGACTGAAAATAGGATTGTGTGAATGGACCCTAAGGCCGTCAGTTTTTTTGCCCGGATAAGAGGCGGGTGCGTTGCGGGAAAATGCGTGATTTTTCCGCGCGAGTGCAAAACATTGTAATGCGTTTTGCACTCGCGTGAGAAAAATCGCGCATGTTTGGTACCCAAACCCGAACTTCTTCACAGAAGTTCGGGCTTGGGATTGATGTTCTGAAGATTGTATTATTTTCCCTTATAACATGGTTATAAGGGAAAATAATAGCATTCTGAATACAGTATGCAGAGTATAATAGTGCTGGAAGGGTTAAAAAAAAAAAAAAAGTTAACTCACCTTATCCTCTTGATCGCGTAGTTCCCGGTCTCTTCTTTACTAGCTGTGGGCTAAGTGACCTGTGGTGACGTCAGATCACATGCTCCAATCACATGGTCCATCACCGTGGTGATGGAGCATGTGATCTGACGTCATAAAAGGTCCTTTACCTGTATTTAATGCTCACCACAGGTCCTGCTCAACAAAGGATACAGAAGGAGATGCCGGGCTTCGCGATCAAATGGACTAAGGTGAGTAATTTTTTATTTTTTTTAACCCCTCCAGCGCTGTTTTACTATGCATTCTGTATTCAGAATGCTATTATTTGCCCTTATAACCATGTTATAAGGGAAAATAATAATGATCGGGTCTCCATCCCGATCGTTTCCTAGCAACCGTGCATGAACTGTGCATGCTTGCGGATGCTATGCGATTTTAACGCACCCCATTCACTTCTATGGGGCCTGCGTCGCGTGAAAATCGCACAATATAGAGCATGCTGCGATTTTCACTCAACGCACAAGTTATGCGTGAAAATCACTGCTCATGTGCACAGCCCCATAGAAATGAATGGGTCAGGATTCAGTGCGGGTACAATACGTTCACCGCACGCATCGCACCCGCACGGAAAACTCGCCCGTGTGAAAGGGGCCTAATATTTACCTTTTTGCAGTTCTGAGGAAGTCATCCAGAAATAAACCTGTTAAATGTACACCAAAAGAACAGGCTTTTGACACGTCTACCCACCAGAAGCCTATGGGTACATTTACAATATCCTTTATATCTGTAAAAAAAATACATGAACAGAAACCAATTACAGGGTACGGGACAAATGCTCTATATCATTTGTGGAGGGACACAGAAAACAGAATGTAAATGTAATATGTCATATGTATATGACTAAATACCTGCAGTCTATACACGTCTCCTGGAATAAAATTGTGCCTGTAAAACATAATTGCTCTGACATGTTTCCTTCTTTTTGAGTTCACAGCAGACGTCGACTTATCCAATATTAAGGATTTATTCTGTGAAATGTGTTAGCGGTGGAGGGCACAGCAATGTCAGCATGACAAGTCTACAGCAGGACATGCTGCAAAGTCATCTCTTACCTCCTTACCTAACAGCAAGTCTTGGCTATGATCTCAGCCTCCTAGGCACCAGCTTGTCGTCTGATCGCAGTCTACTGCTGAAATTCTCTCTAAGCAGGACTTGAACTGAGGCTTCATGACATCAATCACACTTACTTTCAAATCTCAAATTTTCTATTTCAGATTTTGTAATCCCCCAAGCTTTCCTTTTAGTTTTTGGCAGGATTGAGACCCCCAGCCACAGCATAGCGAAGGATAAAGATGACAAAAAATATAAAAAAAATTGTGTTTGTACTTTTTCATCTATTTTTACCAAACTATAAGCCACCAGACAGATCAAAAGTAAGATTAGACTTAAAGGGAACCTGTCACCGGGATTTTGGGTATAGAGCTGAGGACATGGGTTGCTAGATGGCCGCTAGCACATCCACAATACCCAGTCCCCATAGCTCTGTGTGCTTTTATTGTGTAAAAAAAATGATTTGATACATATGCAAATTACCCTGAGATGAGTCCTGTACGTGAGATGAGTCAGGGACAGGACTCATCTCAGGTTAATTTGCATATGTATCAAATAAAAAATTTTACACAATAAAAGCACACAGAGCTATGGGGACTGGGTATTGCGGCTGTGCTAGCGGCCATCTAGCAACCCATGTCCTCAGCTCTATACACAAAATCCTGGTGACAGGTTCCCTTTAAGGAGATGCCATTTAATTTAAGTTAACATTTAGAAGATATACTTATTCTGCTGAACCAGGGCCATTGAATTCTTAACTGCACAGTTAAAGGGCTTCTATTAACAGCATCATCAGAGCAACTCTATAAATTGAGAGTGCCCCCATAAACAGTGCCAGTTGCCCCAGATAACCAAAGCCAGAATAGATCCTTCCTGTATGCAGTCATAGAAAGCAAAAATAACATTTTATCTGGATGAAGCTACAGCACCAAAATAACACATCAACAATAACTCAAAGTCCGGGCCTGTCTGGGCGCTAACTAAACAGTGGTTTCTACCTCACCAAGGTAAAAAACCCATGCATATACGACTTTTCACCAGGTTCAATTCTCTGACCCAAACTGATAGTCTGAGCCCTCTATTTATTGTAAGGATCCCAATGAATGCAGGCTAGGAGGATTAGCTGTACTGGAGTGGGATGGAATTGTAGGTCCCTCTACCAATCTTACCTATTATTACCAAAAATCTGGTTAAGATATAAACCCCCTCCAGTACTTTACCAAAGACATTATTACTAATATACTGTGGCCTTTAAATAATAAGAAATTTAAAGAAAATATGTATATAGGTTATGCCTGCTGTATTCAGCTTCCTCTACCTCTCCTCTAGACTCTGATTGTCTTGCACATGGTGTATTAATGAGTCATAGGTACATTGTGTGCCAATGATTGTTTTTGTAATACAGCACCTAATGGATTATGTCAGTGCCAGCTTCCGACTGATAAATCATGCCCCCATATGAAATTAGTTGCATGGAGCCATATGGGTGCCTTCATACACGGCAGATTTTGTTGAAAAGAACATTTCTGCAACTGAAAATCAGTTCTGTTCATCTGAATGCGTTTATTTTGCAGGCAGCTTGGAAAGAAGTAGGATGCTTCTCTTTATAAGGCTCCGTTCACATGTCCGCAATTCTGTTCCGCATTCTGCGGAACGGAATTGCGGACCTATTCATTTCTATGGGGGCCACACGATGGGCTGCCCGGATCCGGAACTGCATATCCGCACTTCCGGGTCCGCAATTCCGTTCCCGAAAACAATATAGCATGTCCTATTCTTGTCCGACGATGTGCGGTCCGCAAAATGCCTAACACACATTGCCGGTGTCCGTGTTTTGCGGATCCGTGGATCCGCAAAACACACACGGACGTGTGAATGGACCCTTACTGGAGCTATAACCAGTAGGAAGAGATTGTGATCCCGCTGTATGGAGCGATAGTTAGACCACATCTGGAATATTGTGTCCAGTCAGGGCCGGCCTTAGGCCTTTAGGCGCACTGTGCAAGAAAGCTTTACAGCGCCCCATAGTGACCACACCCCTCAGTAACCACACCCCTCAGTAACCACACCCTTGCAGGTTCTGCAGTGCAGCACCTTAGCAATTCTGCTGACAATGGAGATTGGGTAGTGGTAGAAGGGGACAGGTAAAGGTAGATTTTGTGCGATATTAGGTAGAGGAGATGAAAACAGGTCTGTGCAGTGTCAGACTATACGTGAGGGGTAGTTTTACATCATGGCCGTTCTAACTCCTGCTAGAGCCACTGGTCACTACAGTATGTGTCACCATGGGCAGCCTATGATGGAGTGACCGATCGCTCATCATTATACCATTGTATGGAAGGTCTGAGGCATTGGCCAGGGCAGTATCTATGTCAATGGCTTCTGCGGGTTATAGCAGATACCTGCAGCTCCTGAATCCGCCTCTGGATAGCTTCCAGGCTGCTGCTTTGAAAATGAAGGAAACCAAGAGAGGTGAGGGCCTGAGCAGATGGACCGGCCGAGAGAGAGAGAGAGAGACAGGAGGAATAGAAAGTGAGAGGGAAAATAACCATAGGGAGCAGTGGTGAGCATGCACGACCTGTAACAGTAAGGACCTCTATGTATCTGCAGCACCGCATGCACGGCTCATCCTCTCACCTGAGGGGGTAGGATACCATCTTGCTTCCTCCAGGAGATTGTTGGAGTGGGGCTGCCCAGCGCTCTACAGTACAGCCGGGCGGTGTCCCCTTCTCTGACCTCTGTCCGCTCTGGGCTCACCTGGACGTCTGGCAAATTTCCACCACCTGCTAGCAAAGGAGACGTCATTTAAATTCCCATAAAATATTAGGTAATAGACCCCTCCCCTTTTCTTAGAGGCCTGGCAATCATAAAACCATACTATACATCTGCTGTCTGTGGACACTGAGGAGTCTCTGTTGTGGCTGCTGCTGGCTGGCGCTCGCTCCGCCTCCTTCTTCTCTCTGCTCGTGCGGCAGCTGCGGCCTGCGTCACGCTCCAGCAGCCACTGGTCTGCTCTGCTCTGTTAAAGAGACAGGCAGGCCAGGCAGCAGAGCGGAGTGCAGAGCAGCCGCGGGCCCCGCCCCCTCCTCACTCAGTCTCTTAGTCCGGACCATGACGGTGTCACGGTGACTTCATCATGTTCATGCTGTTAGATGGCCGGCGGGCCGCTGCGGCAACAAAATATAGTAGTACTAGTAAGTAGTAGTAGACTTCACTTAGAGTTTGGCGGGCTGTGTCAGCCGCCCGGCGCCCCTGTTGCTATGGCGCCCTGTGCGGCTGCACAGCCCGCACACCCCAAAGGCCGGCCCTGTGTCCAGTTCTGTAGACCTCACCTACAAAAAGATATAAATAAAATAGAAAGAGTGCAAAGTTGGACTACAAAATTGGTGGAGAGTCTGAAGCATAAAACATATCAGGATAGACTTAGTGGTCATTTATTATTGTTGTTACGCCACGTTTTGGCGTATTTTGGTTGCAGATTTTGTCGTCAAGGGGTTTTGCGGCAAAATCTGCAACTATTCCCCACTCGTGGCACTTTTCCGAGGTGGTGGAAAAAGGAGGCGTCGTTTGGGTGGGGAAGAGGGCAGGCCGCAAGGGAGCTGGTGTAATTTAAAGCATATCACTCGGCCGGCGGCACCAGGCACAAAAGTTATGTGGATGTTGCTCTACATAACTTAGGTGCATCTGCCGCCAGTGCATGGGGATTAAGACCAGCGTTTAAATTGCCAGTCTAAATAAATAACCCCTTGAAGCTTAACTAACCTTTCAGCAAACTCTGCATTAATCAGTAATACAGTCTGTACAGGGACGTATTTAAAGTTGATGCTGCCCGGCAGAAAATCTGCAGGAAATCTGCAGCAAAATCGCATATCTATTGCATTTTTGGCATGTTTTTTGTGCGTTTTTTAGGCTGTTTATGGTGCGGACTTGATGCAGATTTTCCGCAGATCTCACCCTTCCACTGAAAATTGTGAAATCCACACAAATAAATGCGAAAACAATTTAAACTAGATTCACATCACAGTTTCATTTTTCGCTCTTCTGATCCGTAAGACCTCTTGGCACTAGAGTTGAGCGAACACCTGGATGTTCGGGTTCGAGAAGTTCGGCCGAACATCCCGGAAATGTTCGGGTTCGGGATCCGAACCCGATCCGAACTTCGTCCCGAACCCGAACCCCATTGAAGTCAATGGGGACCCGAACTTTTCGGCACTAAAACGGCTGTAAAACAGCCCAGGAAAGGGCTAGAGGGCTGCAAAAGGCAGCAACATGTAGGTAAATCCCCTGCAAACAAATGTGGATAGGGAAATTAATTAAAATAAAAATTAAATAAATAAAAATTAACCAAAATCAATTGGAGAGAGGTTCCATAGCAGAGAATCTGGCTTCCCGTCACCCACCACTGGAACAGTCCATTCTCAGATATTTAGGCCCCGGCACCCAGGCAGAGGAGAGAGGTCCCGTAACAGACAATCTGGCTTCATGTCAGCAGAGAATCAGTCTTCATGTCATAGCAGAGAATCAGGCTTCACGTCACCCACCACTGTAATAGTCCATTTTCATAAATTTAGGCCCAGCACCCAGGCAGAGGAGAGAGGTCCCGTAACAGACAATCTGGCTTCATGTCAGCAGAGAATCAGTCTTCATATCATAGCAGAGAATCTGGCTTCCCGTTACCCACCACTGGAACAGTCCATTCTCAGATATTTAGGCCCCGGCACCCAGGCAGAGGAGAGAGGTCCCGTAACAGACAATCTGGCTTCATGTCAGCAGAGAATCAGTCTTCATATCATAGCAGAGAATCAGGCTTCACGTCAGCCACCACTGCAACAGTCCATTGTCATAAATTCAGGCCCAGCACCCAGGCAGAGGAGAGAGGTCCCGTAACAGACAATCTGGCTTCATGTCAGCAGAGAATCAGTCTGCATGTCATAGCAGAGAATGAGGCTTCACGTCACCCACCACTGCAACAGTCCATTTTCATAAATTTAGGCCCAGCACCCAGGCAGAGGAGAGAGGTCCCGTAACAGAGGATCTGGCTTCATGTCACCAGAGAATCAGTCTGCATGTCATAGCAGAGAATCAGGCTTCACGTCACCCACCACTGCAACAGTCCATTTTCATAAATTTAGGCCCAGCACCCAGGCAGAGGAGAGAGGTCCCGTAACAGAGGATCTGGCTTCATGTCACCAGAGAATCAGTCTGCATGTCATAGCAGAGAATCAGGCTTCACGTCAGCCACCACTGCAACAATCCATTGGCATATATTTAGGCCTAGCACACAGGCAGAGGAGAGAGGTCCCGTAACAGACAATCTGGCTTCATGTCAGCAGAGAATCAGTCTTCATATCATAGCAGAGAATCAGGCTTCACGTCAGCCACCAATGCAACAGTCCATTGTCAGATATTTAGGCCCAGCACCCAGGCAGAGGAGAGAGGTCCCGTAACAGAGGATCTGGCTTCATGTCAGCAGAGAATCAGTCTTCATGTCATAGCAGAGAATCAGGCTTCACGTCACCCACCACTGCAACAGTCCATTTTCATAAATTTAGGCCCAGCACCCAGGCAGAGGAGAGAGGTCCCGTAACAGAGGATCTGGCTTCATGTCACCAGAGAATCAGTCTGCATGTCATAGCAGAGAATCAGGCTTCACGTCAGCCACCACTGCAACAATCCATTGGCATATATTTAGGCCTAGCACACAGGCAGAGGAGAGAGGTCCCGTAACAGACAATCTGGCTTCATGTCAGCAGAGAATCAGTCTTCATATCATAGCAGAGAATCAGGCTTCACGTCAGCCACCAATGCAACAGTCCATTGTCAGATATTTAGGCCCAGCACCCAGGCAGAGGAGAGAGGTCCCGTAACAGAGGATCTGGCTTCATGTCACCAGAGAATCAGTCTGCATGTCATAGCAGAGAATGAGGCTTCACGTCAGCCACCACTGCAACAATCCATTGGCATATATTTAGGCCTAGCACACAGGCAGAGGAGAGGTTCATTCAACTTTGGGTAGCCTTGCAATATAATGGTAAAATGAAAATAAAAATAGGATTGAATGAGGAAGTGCCCTGGAGTCCAATAATATATGGTTATGGGGAGGTAGTTAATGTCTAATCTGGACAAGGGACGGACAGGTCCTGTGGGATCCATGCCTGGTTCATTTTTATGAACGTCAGCTTGTCCACATTGGCTGTAGACAGGCGGCTGCGTTTGTCTGTAATGACGCCCCCTGCCGTGCTGAATACACGTTCAGACAAAACGCTGGCTGCCGGGCAGGCCAGCACCTCCAAGGCATAAAAGGCTAGCTCTGGCCACGTGGACAATTTAGAGACCCAGAAGTTGAATGGGGCCGAACCATCAGTCAGTACGTGGAGGGGTGTGCACACGTACTGTTCCACCATGTTAGTGAAATGTTGCCTCCTGCTTACACGTTGCGTATCAGGTGGTGGTGCAGTTAGCTGTGGCGTGTTGACAAAAGTTTTCCACATCTCTGCCATGCTAACCCTGCCCTCAGAGGAGCTGGCCGTGACACAGCTGCCTTGGCGACCTCTTGCTCCTCCTCTGCCTTGGCCTTGGGCTTCCACTTGTTCCCCTGTGACATTTGGGAATGCTCTCAGTAGCGCGTCTACCAACGTGCGCTTGTACTCGCGCATCTTCCTATCACGCTCCAGTGCAGGAAGTAAGGTGGGCACATTGTCTTTGTAGCGTGGATCCAGCAGGGTGGCAACCCAGTAGTCCGCACAGGTTAAAATGTGGGCAACTCTGCTGTCGTTGCGCAGGCACTGCAGCATGTAGTCGCTCATGTGTGCCAGGCTGCCCAGGGATAAGGACAAGCTGTCCTCTGTGGGAGGCGTATCGTCATCGTCCTGCCTTTCCCCCCAGCCACGCACCAGTGATGGACCCGAGCTGCGTTGGGTGCCACCCCGCTGTGACCATGCTTCATCCTCATCCTCCTCCACCTCCTCCTCATCCTCGTCCTCCTCGTCCTCCAGTAGTGGGCCCTGGCTGGCCACATTTGTACCTGGCCTCTGCTGTTGCCAAAAACCTCCCTCTGAGTCACTTCGAAGAGACTGGCCTGAAAGTGCTAAAAATGACCCCTCTTCCTCCTCCTCCTCCTCCTCCTCCTGGGCCACCTCCTCTTCCATCATCGCCCTAAGTGTTTTCTCAAGGAGACATAGAAGTGGTATTGTAACGCTGATAACGGTGTCATCGCCACTGGCCATGTTGGTGGAGTACTCGAAACAGCGCAACAGGGCACACAGGTCTCGCATGGAGGCCCAGTCATTGGTGGTGAAGTGGTGCTGTTCTGTAGTGCGACTGACCCGTGCGTGCTGCAGCTGAAACTCCACTATGGCCTGCTGCTGCTCGCACAGTCTGTCCAGCATGTGCAAGGTGGAGTTCCACCTGGTGGGCACGTCGCATATGAGGCGGTGAGCGGGAAGGCCGAAGTTACGCTGTAGCGCAGACAGGCGAGCAGCAGCAGGATGTGAACGCCGGAAGCGCGAACAGACGGCCCGCACTTTATGCAGCAGCTCTGACATGTCGGGGTAGTTGTGAATGAACTTCTGCACCACCAAATTCAGCACATGCGCCAAGCAAGGGATGTGCGTCAAATTGGCTAGTCCCAGAGCTGCAACGAGATTTCGCCCATTATCACACACCACCAGGCCGGGCTTGAGGCTCACCGGCAGCAACCACTCGTCGGTCTGTTGTTCTATACCCCGCCACAACTCCTGTGCGGTGTGGGGCCTGTCCCCCAAACATATGAGTTTCAGAATGGCCTGCTGACGTTTACCCCGGGCTGTGCTGAAGTTGGTGGTGAAGGTGTGTGGCTGACTGGATGAGCAGGTGGAAGAAGAGGAGGAGGAAGCCGAGAAGGAGGAGGTGGCAACAGGAGGCAAAGAATGTTGCCCTGCGATCCTTGGCGGCGGAAGGACGTGCGCCAAACAGCTCTCCGCCTGGGGCCCAGCTGCCACTACATTTACCCAGTGTGCAGTTAGGGAGATATAGCGTCCCTGGCCGTGCTTACTGGTCCACGTATCTGTGGTTAGGTGGACCTTGCCACAGATGGCGTTGCGCAGTGCACACTTGATTTTATCGGATACTTGGTTGTGCAGGGAAGGCACGGCTCTCTTGGAGAAGTAGTGCCGGCTGGGAACAACATACTGTGGGACAGCAAGCGACATGAGCTGTTTGAAGCTGTCTGTGTCCACCAGCCTAAATGACAGCATTTCATAGGCCAGTAGTTTAGAAATGCTGGCATTCAGGGCCAGGGATCGAGGGTGGCTAGGTGGGAATTTACGCTTTCTATCAAATGTTTGTGAGATGGAGAGCTGAACGCTGGCGTGTGACATGGTTGAGACGCTTGGTGACGGAGGTGGTGGTGGTGGTGTTGGTGGTACATCCCCTGTTTGCTGGGCGGCAGGTGCCAACGTTCCTCCAGAGGCGGAGGAAGAGGCCGAGGCGGCAGCAGCAGAATAGGCCGAGGCGGCAGCAGCAGAAGAGGTAGCAGGGGGAGCCTGAGTGACTTCCTTGGTTTTAAGGTGTTTACTCCACTGCAGTTCATGCTTTGCATGCAGGTGCCTGGTCATGCAGGTTGTGCTCAGGTTCAGAACGTTAATGCCTCGCTTCAGGCTCTGATGGCACAGCGTGCAAACCACTCGGGTCTTGTCGTCAGCACATTGTTTGAAGAAGTGCCATGCCAGGGAACTCCTTGAAGCTGCCTTTGGGGTGCTCGGTCCCAGATGGCGGCGGTCAGTAGCAGGCGGAGTCTCTTGGCGGCGGGTGTTCTGCTTTTGCCCACTGCTCCCTCTTTTGCTACGCTGTTGGCTCGGTCTCACCACTGCCTCTTCCTCCGAACTGTGAAAGTCAGTGGCACGACCTTCATTCCATGTGGGGTCTAGGACCTCATCGTCCCCTGCATCGTCTTCCACCCAGTCTTGATCCCTGACCTCCTGTTCAGTCTGCACACTGCAGAAAGACGCAGCAGTTGGCACCTGTGTTTCGTCATCATCAGAGACATGCTGAGGTGGTATTCCCATGTCCTCATCATCAGGAAACATAAGTGGTTGTGCGTCAGTGCATTCTATGTCTTTCACCGCTGGGGAAGGGCTAGGTGGATGCCCTTGGGAAACCCTGCCAGCGGAGTCTTCAAACAGCATAAGAGACTGCTGCATAACTTGAGGCTGAGACAGTTTCCCTGGTATGCATGGGGGTGATGTGACAGACTGATGGGGTTGGTTTTCAGGCGCCATCTGTGCGCTTTCTGCAGAAGACTGGGTGGGAGATAATGTGAACGTGCTGGATCCACTGTCGGCCACCCAATTGACTAATGCCTGTACCTGCTCAGGCCTTACCATCCTTAGAACGGCATTGGGCCCCACCATATATCGCTGTAAATTCTGGCGGCTACTGGGACCTGAGGTAGTTGGTACACTAGGACGTGTGGATGTGGCAGAACGGCCACGTCCTCTCCCAGCACCAGAGGGTCCACTAACACCACCACGACCATGTCCACGTCCGCGTCCCTTACTAGATGTTTTTCTCATTGTTATGGTTCACCACAACAACAAATATATTATTTGGCCCAATGTATTGTATTCAAATTCAGCGGGATATAAATTTGAGGCCTAGTATTTAGGCGCTGGGTGACCGGTATGGATTTAGTGACAGAATTAGACTTGGAAATGCACAGAAGCGTGTGTGTGAAGTTATTCTGAATGACCCTATGTGCACCTTCAATATGATCTACCCTTTTAGGGATAGATTTCAAATAGCTCTGATATAGCAGAAACGACTAAATTATGAAATTGCTAAATTGGGAATTGTATTTCAACCCAGAACAAAAATGTGCTTTGACGGACACTAAATAACTTTCCCAGCCACAACAGGACAGCGGTAACGAGAGATTTAGCGGGATATAAATTTGAGGCCTAGTATTTAGGCGCTGGGTGACAGGTATGGGTTTAGTGACAGAATTAGATTTGGAAATGCACAGTAGCGGGTGTGTGAAGTTATTCTGAATGACCCTATGTGCACCTTGAATATTATATACCCTTTTAGGGATAGATTTCAAATAGCTCTGATATAGCAGAAACCACTAAATTATGAAATTGCTAAATTGGGAATTGTATTTCAACCCAGAACAAGAAATGTGCTTGAACGGACACTAAATAACTCGCCCAGCTACAGCACTAGGGACAGATTTAGCGGGATATAAATTTGAGGCCTAGTATTTAGGCGCTGGGTGACAGGTATGGGTTTAGTGACAGAATTAGACTTGGAAATACACAGTAGCGGGTGTGTGTGAAGTTATTCTGAATGACCCAATGTGCACCTTGAATATTATATACCCTTTTAGGGATAGATTTCAAATAGCTCTGATATAGCAGAAACCACTAAATTATGAAATTGCTAAATTGGGAATTGTATTTCAACCCAGAACAAAAAATGTGCTTTGACGGACACTAAATATCTTGCCCAGCAACAACAGTACAGCGGTAACGAGAGATTTAGCAGGATATAAATTTGAGGCCTAGTATTTAGGCGCTGGGTGACAGGTATGGGTTTAGTGACAGAATTAGACTTGAAAATACACAGTAGCAGGTGTGTGTGAAGTTATTCTGAATGACCCAATGTGCACCTTGAATATTATATACCCTTTTAGGGATAGATTTCAAATAGCTCTGATATAGCAGAAACCACTAAATTATGAAATTGCTAAATTGGGAATTGTACTTCAACCCAGAACAAAAAATGTGCTTTGACGGACACTAAATATCTTTCCAAGCAACAACAGTACAGCGGTAACGAGAGATTTAGCAGGATATAAATTTGAGGCCTAGTATTTAGGCGCTGGGTGACAGGTATGGGTTTAGTGACAGAATTAGACTTGGAAATACACAGTAGCGGGTGTGTGTGAAGTTATTCTGAATGACCCAATGTGCACCTTGAATATTATATACCCTTTTAGGGATAGATTTCAAATAGCTCTGATATAGCAGAAACCACTAAATTATGAAATTGCTAAATTGGGAATTGTACTTCAACCCAGAACAAAAAATGTGCTTTGACGGACACTAAATAACTTTCCCAGCTACAACAGGACAGCGGTAACGAGAGATTTAGCGGGATATAAATTTGAGGCCTAGTATTTAGGCGCTGGGTGACAGGTATGGGTTTAGTGACAGAATTAGACTTGGAAATACACAGTAGCGGGTGTGTGTGAAGTTATTCTGAATGACCCTATGTGCACCTTCAATATGATCTACCCTTTTAGGGATAGATTTCAAATAGCTCTGATATAGCAGAAACCACTAAATTATGAAATTGCTAAATTGGGAATTGTATTTCAACCCAGAACAAAAATGTGCTTTGACGGACACTAATAACTTTCCCAGCTACAACAGGACAGCGGTAACGAGAGATTTAGCAGGATATAAATTTGAGGCCTAGTATTTAGGCGCTGGGTGACAGGTATGGGTTTAGTGACAGAATTAGACTTGAAAATACACAGTAGCGGGTGTGTGTGAAGTTATTCTGAATGACCCAATGTGCACCTTGAATATTATATACCCTTTTAGGGATAGATTTCAAATAGCTCTGATATAGCAGAAACCACTAAATTATGAAATTGCTAAATTGGGAATTGTACTTCAACCCAGAACAAAAAATGTGCTTTGACGGACACTAAATATCTTTCCAAGCAACAACAGTACAGCGGTAACGAGAGATTTAGCAGGATATAAATTTGAGGCCTAGTATTTAGGCGTTGGGTGACAGGTATGGGTTTAGTGACAGAATTAGACTTGGAAATACACAGTAGCGGGTGTGTGTGAAGTTATTCTGAATGACCCAATGTGCACCTTGAATATTATATACCCTTTTAGGGATAGATTTCAAATAGCTCTGATATAGCAGAAACCACTAAATTATGAAATTGCTAAATTGGGAATTGTACTTCAACCCAGAACAAAAAATGTGCTTTGACGGACACTAAATAACTTTCCCAGCTACAACAGGACAGCGGTAACGAGAGATTTAGCGGGATATAAATTTGAGGCCTAGTATTTAGGCGCTGGGTGACAGGTATGGGTTTAGTGACAGAATTAGACTTGGAAATACACAGTAGCGGGTGTGTGTGAAGTTATTCTGAATGACCCTATGTGCACCTTCAATATGATCTACCCTTTTAGGGATAGATTTCAAATAGCTCTGATATAGCAGAAACCACTAAATTATGAAATTGCTAAATTGGGAATTGTATTTCAACCCAGAACAAAAAATGTGCTTTGACGGACACTAAATAACTTTCCCAGCTACAACAGGACAGCGGTAACGAGAGATTTAGCAGGATATAAATTTGAGGCCTAGTATTTAGGCGCTGGGTGACAGGTATGGGTTTAGTGACAGAATTAGACTTGAAAATACACAGTAGCGGGTGTGTGTGAAGTTATTCTGAATGACCCAATGTGCACCTTGAATATTATATACCCTTTTAGGGATAGATTTCAAATAGCTCTGATATAGCAGAAACCACTAAATTATGAAATTGCTAAATTGGGAATTGTACTTCAACCCAGAACAAAAATGTGCTTTGACGGACACTAAATAACTTTCCCAGCTACAACAGGACAGCGGTAACGAGAGATTTAGCAGGATATAAATTTGAGGCCTAGTATTTAGGCGCTGGGTGACAGGTATGGGTTTAGTGACAGAATTAGACTTGAAAATACACAGTAGCGGGTGTGTGTGAAGTTATTCTGAATGACCCAATGTGCACCTTGAATATTATATACCCTTTTAGGGATAGATTTCAAATAGCTCTGATATAGCAGAAACCACTAAATTATGAAATTGCTAAATTGGGAATTGTACTTCAACCCAGAACAAAAAATGTGCTTTGACGGACACTAAATAACTTTCCCAGCTACAACAGGACAGCGGTAACGAGAGATTTAGCGGGATATAAATTTGAGGCCTAGTATTTAGGCGCTGGGTGACCGGTATGGATTTAGTGACAGAATTAGACTGGGATATGGCCAAAAAATAACCACACTATTGCTGGTTAAATGCACTTGGTGACGGGCGCAGCTTGCCCCTGATGTAGTATATGGCCAAAAAATGAACAGACTATTGCTGGTTAAATGCACTTGGTGTCACAGCTTGACCAACCACACTACTGAGGGTTAAATGCACTTGGTGACGGGCGCAGCTTGCCCCTGATGTAGTATATGGCCAAAAAATAAACAGACTATTGCTGGTTAAATGCACTTGGTGTGACAGCTTCACCCTGATGTAGGCTTTAGCCAGAAAACAACCACACCATTGAGGGTTAAATGCACTTGGTGACAGGCGCAGCTTGCCCCTGATTTTGTATATGGCCAAAAAATGAACAGACTATTGCTGGTTAAATGCACTTGGTGTGACAGCTTCACCCTGATGTAGGCTTTAGCCAAAAAACAACCACACCATTGAGGGTTAAATGCACTTGGTGACAGGCGCAGCTTGCCCCTGATTTTGTATATGGCCAAAAAATGAACAGACTATTGCTGGTTAAATGCACTTGGTGTGACAGCTTCACCCTGATGTAGGCTTTAGCCAAAAAACAACCACACCATTGAGGGTTAAATGCACTTGGTGACAGGCGCAGCTTGCCCCTGATTTTGTATATGGCCAAAAAATGAACAGACTATTGCTGGTTAAATGCACTTGGTGTGACAGCTTCACCCTGATGTAGGCTTTAGCCAAAAAACAACCACACCATTGAGGGTTAAATGCACTTGGTGACAGGCGCAGCTTGCCCCTGATTTTGTATATGGCCAAAAAATGAACAGACTATTGCTGGTTAAATGCACTTGGTGTGACAGCTTCACCCTGATGTAGGCTTTAGCCAAAAAACAACCACACCATTGAGGGTTAAATGCACTTGGTGACAGGCGCAGCTTGCCCCTGATTTTGTATATGGCCAAAAAATGAACAGACTATTGCTGGTTAAATGCACTTGGTGTGACAGCTTCACCCTGATGTAGGCTTTAGCCAAAAAACAACCACACCATTGAGGGTTAAATGCACTTGGTCGCAGCTTGTGCTGGCGCACCACAAGACACAAAATGGCCGCCGATCACCCCAGAAAAATGTGACTGACAAACGGTCTGGGCAGCCTAAAAACAGTGAGCAATTGAGGATCAGCAGCTCAATGATCCACAGCTGCAGATCGATCAGTTAATCAAGTCCTTTGGAGGAGTTAATCTGCCTAATCTCGCCCTACTGTCGCAGCCGCAACCTCTCCCTACGCTAATCAGAGCAGAGTGACGGGCGGCGCTATGTGACTCCAGCTTAAATAGAGGCTGGGTCACATGGTGCTCTGGCCAATCACAGCCATGCCAATAGTAGGCATGGCTGTGATGGCCTCTTGGGGCAAGTAGTATGACGCTTGTTGATTGGCTGCTTTGCAGCCTTTCAAAAAGCGCCAAGAAAGCGTCACAAAAGCGCCAAGAAAGCGACGAACACCGAACCCGAACCCGGACTTTTACGAAAATGTCCGGGTTCGGGTCCGTGTCACGGACACCCCAAAATTCGGTACGAACCCGAACTATACAGTTCGAGTTCGCTCATCCCTACTTGGCACACATGGTACATTAGTTCCTGCCCAGGAAGACTTACCTCAGGCCTCAGCCAGACTAGGGGCCTCAGAGCTGACAATCTATTACCCCAAACCACACGTAATCACCTCCGTCTGTATATTATGGCTAGGCTTGAGAGAATCTAGCTTTAGATCATAGATCCGAAGCTGATTTGTTTAAAAAAAACTTTATTTTTAATGCTGTTTCCATACGGCATCAAAATGTATGGGTTCCGTGTAGAAAAATTTATTCTCGGCCGAAGTTGTGTGAAACTTCGTTGAATGATTTTGATATATATCTGTGTATTTAAATAAATTTTAAAATAGGAATCCGAAGTCGTCTTCTGTACTGGCGGGTATTATCATCAGTATTGCTTCAGTTATTTATCCAGATTTAGGGCCTATGCACACGACCACAAATTGCATTCTGCAATTGATAGGCACCCACCGTGAGGCCGTCGCATAAGGATCGCGGACCCATTCACTTGAATGGGATCCGCATCCGACGGTCCACCGCATGCACTACTTTTTTGCGGTGCGGAGGCACGGCCAGAAAACCCACGGAAACGTTCCATAGTGCTTCCGTGGGCTTCTGATCTGTGCCTCCATATTGGACCGCACCTTATCTCCCGGATTGTGGACCAACTTAAGTGAATGGGTCAGCATCCGTGATGCGGGGTGCACACGGGATGCACACGGCCGGTGAACGTGCATTGCGGACCCGTTGCATGAGGGCCGCAATATGGCCACAGCCAAGCAACGACCGAGTGCATGAGCCCTTACATGCATGTTCCTTCCTTCCTGCATTTTTTTATGAACTCCCATAGACTATAATGTGTATATTTGGAAGCAAGTACGCACAAAACCCGGACATGCAGCGTATTTTAGATACTGACGGAAATTATACCTCCATGTGACTAGCCTTATTCATTAGCATTAGCAGCGGATTCCGGTACGTAAAATATGCGCCATATACTGATTGCAGATATATTTATGTGAAAGAGGCTTAAGTGAATTTAAACCTGCCTGGGATATACACATGTATATCCTAAGATAAATAATATATAATGTAAGGGAAGACTAGATAGACCAGGGGGTCTTTTCTGCCGTCATCCGTGAATCTGTGATTTTCAGTTGTAGAAAATTTCAGCAACAAAATCTACCACGTGTGAAGGCACCCTTATAGAGATGTATACATTTATGTAAAATTGCCATAAATGAAATTAAAATCTCTTAAAATCTGTCAAAACCAGCAATATTTCATAAGCCACTTTTCAATGAGCATTGGTCATAGTTACATACCTTAAATAGTGATCATATGTATAGCAGTGTACCATGGGAAAGAATTGGCATTATTTTAAACTTTAGGAAAATGATTTTTTTTTACTTTTGTACGTACGCAAAAAAAAATATGTTTTTCTAAAAATATAGTCTTACAACTGTTTATCACATGAATGTAGTAAAAAATTGCTTCCTGTCTATATAATTCACCTTGACATTTTGCAACACTGAATAATTCAATGAAAATACACATTCATGAGAAAAATGTCAAAGAAAATACACTTTTTTTGCAGCTTGTTTTGTACTGGATTATTCTTTTTATACCAAAACAACTTCCGTAATGTATTAACATAGTTCCCCTTCATCCAACATTTTGCTGAAAGTTTAGGCAATGTGCACACATCTGCATTGTTGCTCCGTATAACACATTTCATAAGGAAGCAGAAGGGAATCAACAGAAAGCGTTAAGTATGACTCTATGAGTCACAAAAAAAGTGAGACCGTGTTCCATTGCATGCCGTATTAGAAAGATAATTGATTACTAATAACATATGGTTTGTTGCTAACTAATGGTCCTTTTACACAGACTGACCTTATGGGCAATTATCGGGGATTAACATTTTTAGAAATGCTTGTTGCTGATAATTGGCTTGTGTAAAAGGTGTCAGAGATCACCCGATGAATGAGTAAATGCTTGTCCATTGGGTAATCATTAGGGATGACCGAATTGACTTTGGATGAAACATCCGAAGTCGATTCGCATAAAACTTTGTTCTAATATTGTACGGAGCAGGAGCTCCGTACAGTATTAGAATGTATTGGCTCCGATGAATCAAAGTTATTGCTTTGCGAAGTCTCGCGAGACTTCTCGTAATAACTTCATAAATTAATTTGTACTGTAACTCGGGTTTGGTTCCAAGGTACCCTCATCGGAGCCTATACATTCTAATACTGTACAGAGCTCCTGCTCCGTACAGTATTAGAAGGAAGTTTTATGCGAATCGACTTCGGATGTTTCATCAAAAGTCGATTCGCTCATCCATAGTAATAGTTTTTTGGCTGGCATCTAGAATAATAGGGGGTCATTTATTAAGACCGGCGTTTTAGAAGCTGGTCTTAATAAGGCCCTGTACTGGCTGTGGATCCGCCAAAGTTATGTAGAGGCGCCGGCCTCTACATAACTTCAGCGGATCCACTGCCACTTTTAAATCTACTCCAGCTCCCTTGCTGGTGCAGATTTAGACCATTTTCCATGCTTAAAACAGGCGTAGAAAATGGTTAATGCCGGCCCATCTCCTTTCTACACCACACCCACTTCTGTAGACCTGGCATGAGTGGGGAAAAGTTGCAGATTGCAGTGCAAAGAACCTTTGCATCGCAATCTGTGCAAAAGCTACGCCTAATTTCGACATATTTCTGTAAGTAAATAGTTTCCATGCAGCACATCATCCAGTGTAAGCACTGATCTGCTGCCCAGGAACAATGAAAATGTATGGTGACAAACAACATAGCGCTATAGCGACCTCTGGTACCCGTATAGAGGAGATGATTGCTGCTCGTCAATGCATGTTCACCTCTACTGATGATCAGGCAATTATTGGGAACATTTTGTTTGTTCCTGATAATTGCCTTCTAAATCACTCCATGTGAAAGGACCTTGTGTCACAATTATAGACAAACACTAACTAAACTAATAACTCACAAACAGTTGTACCGTTCATGCCTTTTATTGAGCATATTGAATTATTACAAAGGGTTCACTTACTTTTGTGCAACTGTATCGAAAGCTTATATATAAAGGTCAGATTAAAAGTTTTACATCACATCAGAAACCAAGTAAAAGCCCTTTTACATGGGTTGATCGTTGCCCACTTCAGAGTGTAGAAACATCAAAACGGAATAAGGAAGAAATCCAGTGTCAGGAAGCTTTATTTGTAGAAAATGTCAGCAATAAAATTCAAAACACCGGGTGCACGATTTAAGACATACACAGAAAATAATTTTCCATATTCATTTTTGACGTTATTGCCATCACTTGTCACCAGACAGTTTCATTGTTTGTTGGTGGCAGAATCAATGTTACACAGGACAATGTGCTGCCAAGAACCAGTGATTTTTAGTGCCACTTGAAAGATGGGATCAATTGATATTTGTTGAGTGATCGCCAACACATTTACACGGTACAATTATCTTGAGCGAGCATTTGTATGAGTGTTTTTCCTGACAATTGGCCTGATCCTAGGCTTGGGTGAAAGGGCCCTAAATGTAGAAGCTGAGCCTAGAAAATGAAAGGGCGTTTGAGAGTTGGGGAAAAAGTAGAGCAAGGGAGAACAAATATACCAGAAATAGATTCAGCACTAACCACTTAGACCACCATGCAACAACAACAAAACTCTTTCGTCTGCTACTGGGCAAAAACCATTTGTCCTATACTAAATCCTATACTAAATCGAGTGTGCGGATTACAAATCCGTAGTCAGAATTGTTGTAACACGTCACAAAATTTTGCTATGCATAAGGCTACATGCACACAACCGTATGTGTTTTGCGGTTACGCAAATTGCAGATCTGCTAAAAAAAGGATGACATCTTATGCCATCCTTTTTTTTTTTTTTTTTTTGCGGATCTATTGTAACAATGCCTAAAATGGACAAGAATAGGACATGTTCTATTTAAATAAATGGGTCTGCATCCTATCCGCAAAAAAAAAACAGAACGGACACGGAAACAATAAATTCGTGTGCATGAGGCCTAAGTATACCTAAATGAATGAAGCACTTGGAAAGCATTGAATAATTTTGAACAGAACGAGTTTTACTCCAACGATTACCTGATCTACATCAAAGTTTGCGTAGTAAACAGTGTATGAAAATGTAATGGAATAACAACATTTCAGCGGGACAGAGCCGGTTTTAGGTAGTGCTCATGTTTACATCTTCCCTAAATGCCGGTGATCACCGAGTGATACTCGAGTTGAGTCCCTTTATATGCGAGACACTAGTGTGGACAGATGTGAGCTACGGTTAAGTCGGGCATTAAACTCTTAATTTAACTACATGGGGATGAGGCAGCAAAATATGCAAGAGGTTCCTTCTCTACTGCGATGGAAGACTGCTGGACCCCCAAATTTGTTTTATGAAATGCTTGCGATCAAAGATCGCAGTAGGCCCGCTACGCACGGTTAATGTGAGCACTGGATGAATGGCTACATGATTGTCAATCCTGTCAATTTCCTCCCTATGATCGGGGGAGAGAGCGCGGGGCGCGCGCTCGCTCCCTGGTTGCCGCCCGGGCTGAGGGCCCCTGACCTTTTTTTTTTTTCCCTGTATAGACAATAATATGTCAAGTGGGATGTTCTGTGTGTTTGTTTTGCCTTATTAAGCTGTGGATGACGGACGTATCCCGCCTTTCCCCCAGCAAGTGAGATCTCCATTTGTACTTTTTTTGTCTCCATAAGTATGGATACTTGCATGAAATTATTCCTAATCATGTTACAAATCACAAATTTACGGACTCAAGGATTTTATAATATTATAATTGTAATATGGATATGAATTTTTGCATTATAAATTAATAAAACATATTAAAAAAAAAAAAAGAATAACAACATTTCAAAAAGTCTTGTTTTTCAGTTTAAGGGTCCATTCACACGTCCGTTGTTTCTTTCCTGATCTGTTCAGTTTTTTGCGGAACAGATCTGGACCAGATCTGGACCCATTCATTTTCAATGGGTCCTGAAAAAAATCAGACAGCACAATGTCTGATTTTTTTTCAGGACCCATTGAAAATGAATGGGTACAGATCTGGTCCAGATCTGTTCCGCAAAAAACGGAACAGATCAGGAAAGAAACAACGGACGTGTGAATGGACCCTAACCCTGGGTTCACACCTGAGCGTTTTACAGCGCGTTCAAACGCGCTGTAAAACGCTTAAGACATGAAAACCAATGCTTCCCTATGGGAAGGGTTCACACCTGGGCGTTTTACAGCGCGTACGAACGCGCTGTAAAACGCCCGACGCTCAAACAAGTACTTGAGCTTCTTTGGGCCGTTTTGACGCGCGTTTGTGGCCATAGGACACTGCAGTCAATGACACAAACGCGCGTCAAACGCGCGTTTACTATTACAAAAAACGCGCATAAAAACGCGTGACAAAAACGCGCGTAAAACGCGCGTTTGAGGAACGCTTAGGTGTGAACCCAGGGTTAAAGTCTTAATTGAGCAAGGCCCAGTACTGTTAAAAGTGCTTCAGGCATCTACTTTTGCGTTTTTGAACGGTCATATTTTCCCGTTGCAAAAACCAGCAGTAGTCCCCTATCATGTTGGTATTTCAGCGGCCTTGATACCTGTTCTCCATTGTAGAAATATCTTTATGGAACCTCCATGTTCGTCACTTACATGTCCCAAATTGGGTGTAAAAAATGCAAGTAAAAATACTTAAGCAATAAAAAAATAAACATCATGGGCATCGCCGCGTGCGATAAATGCCCATACAAATGGCTTAACGGGCAAAAAAATAAAAACAGCCAATTTGCCATTTTTTGTCACTTCAACTAATTTTTTTATAAAAAGTGATCAAAAAGTCGCACACACTGCAAATTGGTATCAGTGAAAAGAACAGATCATTCCGCAAAAAAATTTGCCCTCACACAGCCCCGTACACATAACTACAAAAAAGTTATAGGTGTCAGAATATGGTTATAAAAAAACAATGTTCTCAAAGGTTTTCATTTTTTTTTCAGTATTAAAACGCCTGAAAAATTATACAAGTGTGATATTGTTGTAACTGTACTGACCTATAGAATAAAGATAACAGGTCAATTTTACTGCATAGTGTACAATTTTAAAAATAAAAATAAAAACCTTTATCAGAATTCGGTTTGTTCCCAATTCTACCCCATTTGGAATTTTTTTTACCGCTTCCTACTATATAGTATGCAATCGTAAATGGTGCTATTAGAAAGTACAACTTGTCCCGCAAAAATAAGCCCTCATAAGGCTATGTGAATGGAAAAATAAAAAAGTTAGGACTATGGGAAGGCGGGGAGTGGAAAATGAAAACGTAAAAATGGAAAATCCCAGGGTTCTTAAGGCCCCCTGCACACGATCAGGATTGCGTGCGGATTTCCCGCGCGGATTTGCGTGCGGAAAATCCGCACCGTAGGTCATGTTCATTGTATTCTATGAGAATTTGAAATTCTCAATGCACACGATGCAGATTTTTTCCGCGCGGATTTTGACCTGCGGTGCGGATTTTAAAATTCGCGACATGTCAATTAATTTTTTTTTTTCCTGACCGGATTTTCTTAATTCACTTAGTGAAATCCGCATGCAGAAAATCCGCACCGAATCCGCACCAAATCCGCACGCAAATCCGCATGCAAATCCGCACCAATTAATGCGGATTGACCGCACGGATTTGCCTGTGAACACCTGCGGATTTCAGTGCGGATTCTCCGCACATGAATCCTGAACGTGTGCATGTAGCCTAAGGGGTTAAAATCTAGACATGTCAGGCAAATTTTGAGTTTATATTTGGAATCAGCTCGTTCATTTTAGTATAAATCACATATTTTTCTCTCAGTATCAAAATCATTGTTGCGCGGTGGTAATTGGTTAGAGTTGACTGAGCACGTGGGTTCACAGGAAACTATCAGGATGAAGAAGAAAATTCTATAATAATCTCTAAATAGCAAAGGGGTTTTGAAGTGGCAATGAAGTGGTCAATTTTCCCAACTATTCTTGTATACCATATTTGTAGGGTAAATCTGAAATCTGCTATAATTTCTGCCATTCTGGATTGTGGTGAATTTTCTTAATCCCTTCCTGAGGGAGCAATTATCTGTTTTTACTCCCTGCCTTCCCAGAGCCATAACTTTTATATTTTTCAATTCACATAGACATATGAGGGCTTGTTTTTTGTGGGACAGGTTGTACTTTCTAATGGCACCATTTATTATGGTATATGACTGAAAATTCCAGATGGCATGGAATTGGAAAAGAAATATGCAATTCCGCCACGCTTTTATGAGTTTTGTTTCCACGGGCTTTCTATTCTGTAAAACTGACATGTTACCTTCATACTCTGGATCAGTACAATTAATTTCTTAAATCAGATAAGTAGGTGACGCCAGAGGTTTTTCTAGCACCACAGACATCATGAAAGGGCTGTCGTTGTTTGGCAGGCACACTGCAGCTTAGAAGGGAAGCTGTACGAGTCCTATATTCCTACTGATACACTGTCCCCTCACTTTTAGACAAAACACTATATGTTACACAGTTACATAGCTACACTGAACAGAAAATATAAACGCAACACTTTCGGTTTTACTCCCATTTTGCATGAGCTAAACTCAAAGATCTGAAACATTTTCTACATACACAAAAGACCCATTACTCTCAAATATTGTTCACAAATCTGTCTAAATCTGTGTTAGTTAGCACTTCTCCTTTGCTAAGATAATCCATCCCACCTCACAGGTGTGGCATATCAAGGTCCTGATTAGACAGCATGAATATTGCACAGGTGTGCCTTAGACTGCCCACCATAAAAGGCCACTCTGAAATGTGCAGTTTAATAACACAGCACAATGCCACCGATGTCACAATGTCTGAGGGAATGTTCATTTCTCTATCATAAGCCATCTCCAAAGGCGTTTCAGAGAAGTTGGCAGTACATCAAACCGGCCTCACAACCACAGACCACATGTAAGCCCACCAGCCCAGGACCTCCACATCCAGCATCGTCTGAGACCAGCCACTCGTACATCTGCAGCAACAATCGGATGCGTCCTCATCGGGGTCTGGATCTGCTCTGACTGCAGTTCGTCATCATAACCGACTTGAGTGGGCAAATGCTCACATTCGATGGCATCTGGCACGTTGCAGAGGTGTCCGGTTTTCACTGTTCAGGGCAGATTGCAGTGTGTGTGGCATCGTGTGGGTGAGCGGTTTGCTGACATCAACGTTGTGGATCGAATGGGCCATGGTGGCGGTGCGGTTATGATATGGGCAGGCGTATGTTATGGACAACGAACACAGGTGCATTTTATTGAAGGCATTTTGAAATGCACAGAGATACCGTGACGAGATCCTGAGGCCCATTGTTGTGCCAATTATCCACGACCATCACCTCATGTTGCAGCATGGTAATGCACGGCCCCATATTGCAAGGATTTCTGGAAGCTGAAAAAATCCCAGTTCTTGCATGGCCAGCATATTCACTGGACATGTCACCCATTGAGCATGTTTGGGATGCTCTGGATCGACGTATACGACAGCGTGTTCCAGTTCCTGCCAATATTCTGCAACTTCGCACAGCTATTGAAGAGGAGTGGATCAACATTCCAC
Source organism: Bufo gargarizans (assembly GCF_014858855.1). Taxonomy (NCBI): domain Eukaryota; kingdom Metazoa; phylum Chordata; class Amphibia; order Anura; family Bufonidae; genus Bufo; species Bufo gargarizans. The sequence goes on from NC_058082.1 coordinate 485,794,258, forward strand.
AGGCCACAATCAACAACCTGATCAACTCTATGCGATGGAGATGTGTTGCACTACGTGAGGCAAATTGTGGCCACACCAGATACTTACTAAGTTTACTGAACACCCCCCCCAGTAAGGCAAAACTGTGCACATTTCTGAGTAGTCTTTTATTGTGGGCAGTCTAAGTTACACCTGTGCAATATTCATGCTGTCTAATCAGCACCTTGATATGCCACACCTGTGAGGTGGGATGGATTATGTCGGCAAAGGAGAAGTGCTCACTAACACAGATTTAGACAGATTTGAGAACAGTATTTGAGAGTGATGGATCTTTTGTGTATGTAAAAAAATGTTTCAGATCTTTGAGTTTAGCTCAAGCAAAACCGAAAGTGATGCGTTTATATTTTTGTTCAGTGTATATAGTTAATATGTTTGAAAAAAGACATAAGTCCATCAAGTTCAACCAAGGGATAGGTGATAGGTTACATGTTATTATAAGTTAGCATAATTATTTTTGTCATCCAAATCTATACCATATTTTTGCCCTATAAAATGCACCGGCCCATATGCACCTAGGTTTTAGAAGAGGAAAATAAGAAGAAATATGTTTCAGCAGACTTCAGCTCAGACCCCCAATCAGACCTCCTATGTTAATCAGACCTCAGCTCAGATCCCCAATGCTAATAAGACCCCCAATCAAACCTCAGCTCAGAGCCCATTGTTCATAAGACCCCACCAATCAGACCTCAGATCAGACCCCAATGTGAATAAGACACCTCCATTCAGAACCTCAGTGTGAACGACCCCAAGCAGACCTCAGATCAGACTTCTAATGTGAATGACCCCCCCAAGCAGACCTCAGATCAGACCCCCAATGTGAAAGACCCCCCAAGCAAACCTCATATCAGACCCCCATGCTCAGAGCAGACAAAAAAACAACAACTTACCTTTCCTGCCCCGGATGCCGCTGACACACCTGATATCCCTGTTCTTCTTGTTCTTCCTACAGAGAATTACAGGACAGGGATATAATACTGCCACTATGCAAAGCATTGGTGCGGCCTCAACTGGAATACACGGTTCAGCTCTGGGCACCAGTCCATAAAAAGGATGCTGTGGAGTTAGAAAAAGTACAGTGGAGAGCAACTAAACTCATAAAGGGACTGGAAGATCTTAGTTATGAGCAAAGATTAAATTAACTCAATTTGTTTAGCCTTGAAAAAAGATGTCAAAGTGGGACATGATTATCCTGTACAAATATATAAACGGACCATATAAAAAATATCAAGGGAAGCTATTCTGTGTTAAACCATCTCAAAAAACAAGAGGCCACTTCTTATGCCTGGAGAAGAAAAGATTCAGTCATAAAGGGCAACAAGCATTCTTTACTGTAAAGTCTGTGAATCTCTAGTATAGCGTGCCCCCAGAGCTGGTCACAGCAAATACAGTAGATGGCTTCAAAAAAGGTTTAGATGACTTTTTAATTCAAAATAACATTGAGCCTTATGACAATGTATAGAAATCTTGCTCTACACACCCTTACTCTTTGGCTCAATCCATTTTTAAAAGGAAGATTGACATTGATCCAGGGATTTGTTCCATGGATCGATGTAGAAGGATTGCAGGTTGGACTTGATGGACTTTTGTCTTTTTCCAGCCTTAACAACTATGTAACAACTATGTAACTATGAATTAGCATTCGTCCTATAAGATTCACTTAGATTTCCCCCCACTTTGGGGGTAAAAAAAATGCATCTTATATGGCGAAAAATATGGTACTTCTGATGTAGTCCATACATGATGTGAATTGGGCCATGTGTGTTGATGAAGAGCTTAGCAATCAGAGGTATGTATCATGAAAACTTCTAAGATATCAGTTGTACACAATTTATGGAAATGTATTTTTAAGAGGACATGCTCCCATTAATTTAACTGGTGTTTTGGTTTTGATGTTCCTTGGTTTTCTCATGACCCAGCCTCTCTCTTCTCTTCTGGGCTATTTTGGGTCTTGGAGACAGAATTTAAAGGCATACGATCTTATACATTTTCAGCTTTATTATTAGATATAAGGGCTGCTCAATTCTCTGTTTTTAAAGAGGATCTGTCACCTCTCAGGACATGTCTTATTTAGTGACCACTTGCATTTCCCATGTAATAACTATTCTGGAACATCTACTCTTATGATTCTCTGTTGCACCGTTCCTTTACCCTTCCTGTTAGAAGCTATAAATGAATTTCTAGCGTTTTTTCAAGCTGGGTTCTACCGACACTGGCAGCGCTGATTGGATAGCGCCAGACGTGTCTGGAACATGCCCCTCCCAACAGGTAACAACCATCAGGACAAATGTTAAAAAAAAACTAGAGATTTAAAATAATATATTAAACTTGAGGGGATATTCACATGGCTAAAATCTGCCATTAATCTGCCACTGATTCAGGAGCGGAAAACATCAAAAGAAACCTCAACCAAATACTCTTCTAATATTCTTGTAATATTCTCCTCTAAAACCTTCCGCAAATTACAAATCTACCACCAAAAACCGCATGCTTTCACCTACTAATCAGCTACTGATTTTTCTGCCACAGATTTTACCGTGTGAACTCCTGTAACCTCCTTCCACGGGAAGCACCGATGGTCAGTGTCAGCATGTGAGGGGCACACCCCAATTGGTAACACCCAGTTGTACAATTATTTATAAACTTCTATCAGGAATAATAGAGAAAAGGCACAGCATAGAGTCTTACGTTAGATGCTCCAGATATGCCATCTCATTTGGTATTTACTGAAATAAACATCATGGATGGTAAATGTTCCTCTTTAAGGGCTCATGCACATGACTGTGCCATCCCCAATTTGCGGATTCACAAAACACGGGTACTGGCCGTGTGCGTTCTGATTTTTCGGAACAGAACATCCTGCCATCGATATATCTAACATGGACAAGAATAGGACATGTTCTATTTTTTGCTGGTGCTGCAGAACAGACATACGGATGCGGACAGTACACGGGTGTGCTGTCCGTAACTTTTGCAGACCCATTGAAGTGAATGGGTCCGCATACAACTTCCAAAAAATGCGGATCAGATACGGGAAAAAAAACTATTGTGTGCATGACTGATTGTTAGCCTAGAAAACATCAATCAATTTTTTTTTTATATTACTTACCTCATGACTTTTCGGCCTTTCCCTGCTTTCTTTATTATAATTCTGGTATTGCCAAGTTAGTGACTGGCAAACATCCCAAATTTTGTTTATTTATACCCCTGAGATGTGGTCCGCATGAATAAAATCGAATAAAAGTCACGGTAACAACCTTTCCCAAGTTTTTGACTCTTTTCATTACATTCTGAGAAATGGAATTGGAAATGGTTATAGGAAAAAAGTAGTCTGTCTGGGTCACATTATAGCTATTTTCCCTGCAGCTAGAGATAGCTGGTAATAACCTGATCAGCACCAGCACAATGAGAACTGACGTTCTGCACTGGAAAGCGTTTATATAACATAATACTTGAGTTTTCAATCTAAAATGAATATTATACCAACATGAGAAAATGTGCAAACATTTCGGGTAAGGAAAATTGTAACCCAAGCAAGTCATCTCAGTGCCCTGCAACTCACTGATAGACAGCGGTAATGTATGACATTGGTTACAGACTGTAAGGAGATACATTGCGGTCTTGATAACACAGCCTCTTGTTGCACTGCCCAGGAGGCCATGAAGCTCTCAATGTAGAATGGACAGATGCCTATTGCTAATGCATTATATTTAGTGTTGAGCAAAGCATGGGGAAATTCAATTCGGCTGCTTCGCTTTGTGACAAATTACTTCGTCACAAAGCGCTTTTCTTTGTAAGTAGTGAGTGCAATGACAGGAAGTGGCGATTGCGCCGTTCCCCATCATTATATACCCTTCATAGCTGATCGCGGCATCTGATAGCAATAATACAGTGTGATTTTTTTAAATTTTATTAATTACATCATACATACCGCATCCATCTGCTCGTTACGGGCCGGCCACCGCCATCTTGATTGAATATCTTCGCAAAATCTTGCATAGTCTGGTGACGCCATACTTCACCGTGCATGGGATTTTGTGCGAAATCTTTAATCAAGATGGCGGCTACCGACTCCTGGCAAATGGATGAGGTAATTATATTGTTTTGTTTTTTTACACCATGTCAGGGAAAATCTATTCGCCACCACGAAACACGAGAACATTTGGCTTCACAGTGAATTAAATTTTCCATGAAATTCGGATCAAAGTCTACTCTGTGGAGTTCGATTCACTCAATACTAATCATATTCATGTGGGTAAGGCCTCATGCACACGACCGTTGTGTGCATCCGTGGCCGTTGTGCCGTTTTCCGTTTTTTTTCACGGACCCATTGACTTTCAATGGGTCCGTGGAAAAATCGGAAAATGCACCGTTTGGCAGCCGCATCCGTGAGCCGTGTTTCCTGGCCGTGAAAAAAATATGACCTGTCCTATTTTTTTCACGGCCAACGGTTCACGGGCCCATTCAAGTCAATGGGTCCGTGAAAGAACACGGATGCACACAAGATTGGCATCCGTGTCCGTGATCCGTGGCCGTAGGTTTTAGTTTCATACAGACGGATCCGAAGATCCGTCTGCATAAAAGCTTTTTCAGAGCTGAGTTTTCACTTCGTGAAAACTCAGATCCGACAGTATATTCTAACACAGAGGCGTTCCCATGGTGATGGGACGCTTCTAGTTAGAATACAATACAAACTGTGTACAAGACTGCCCCCTGCTGCCTGGCAGCACCCGATCTCTTACAGGGGGATATGATAGTACAATTAACCCCATCATATCCCCCTGTAAGAGATCAGGGCTGCCAGGCAGCAGGGGGCAGACCCCCCCCTCCCCAGTTTGAATATCATTGTGCGGCCCCCCCCCCTCCCCTGTTGTTAACTCGTTGGTGGCCAGTGTGCGCACCCCCCTCCCTCCCTCCCTCTATTGTTTTAATACATTGGGGCCAGTGTGCGCGCGCCCCCCAACCCCCCCTCCCTCCCTCTATTGTTTTAATACATTGGGGCCAGTGTGCGCGCGCCCCCCCAACCCCCCCTCCCTCCCTCTATTGTTTTAATACATTGGGGCCAGTGTGCGCACCCCCCCCCCCTCCCCAGCCCCCCCCCCCCCCCCGATCATCGGTGGCAGCGGAGTAGAAGATTTTCATACTTACCTGGCTGCTGGCTGCTGCGATGTCTGCGTCCGGCCGGGAGCTCCTCCTACTGGTAAGTGACAGGTCTGTGCGGCGCATTGCTGTCACTTACCAGTAGGAGGAGCTCCCGGCCGGACGCAGACATCGCAGCAGCCAGCAGCCAGGTAAGTATGAAAATCTTCTACTCCGCTGCCACCGATGATGATTACAATGGGGGGAGGGAGGGGGGGGGGGTTGGGGGGGTGCGCACACTGGCCCCAATGTATTAAAACAATAGAGGGAGGGAGGGGGGGTTGGGGGGGCACGCGCACAATGGCCCCAATGTATTAAAACAATAGAGGGAGGGAGGGGGGGTTGGGGGGCGCGCGCACACTGGCCCCAATGTATTAAAACAATAGAGGGAGAGAGGGAGGGGGGTGCGCACACTGGCCACCAACGAGTTAACAACAGGGGAGGGGGGGCCCACTGGCCACCAATGAGTTAAAAACAGGGGGGGGGGGGGTCTGCCCCCTGCTGCCTGGCAGCACCTGCCAGGCAGCAGGGGGCAGTCATGTACACAGTTTTTTTGTATATTCTAACCTGAAGCGTCTCCATCACCATGGGAACGCCTCTGTGTTAGAATATACTGTCGGAAATGAGTTTCACGATGTAGCTCATATCCGACAGTATATTCTAACATAGAGGCGTTCCCATGGTGATGGGGACGCTACAAGTTAAAATATACCATCGGATTGGAGAAAACTCCAATCCGATGGTATAACAGAACTCCAGACTTTACATTGAAAGTCAATGGGGACGGATCCGTTTGAAATGGCACCATATTGTGTCAACATCAAACGGATCCGTCCCCATTGACTTGCATTGTAATTCAGGACGGATCCGTTTGGCTCCGCACGGCCAGGCGGACACCAAAATGACTTTTTTTTCATGTCCGTGGATCCTCCAAAAATCAAGGAAGACCCACGGACGGAAAAACGGTCACGGATCACGGACCCACGGACCCCGTTTTTGCGGGCCGTGAAAAAAAACTGTCGTGTGCATGAGGCCTAAGAGAGTGAAAACAATTACAGACTCGGTTATCATGGAGTATCATCAATGTAGTATAACTTAAAGTCTATGTCCATCTTTGCAATCATTTTTTTTAATATCCCAGTGAACCAAAATGAAAAATGTTTTGTCCTACTCTCCATGGTAACAGACAACAAACAAACCCTGTGTAGTCTGATACTACATCCATCTTCCGTCTGTCACCTACTTTATCCTTACACATATTTTGTAGGTGAGCAAGAAGTAGGGGCAGATATGACTGCAGAATCACACTATGTATGGTTTGTTGTCTGTTACCATGGAGACACATAGATTGCATAAGAGCTATAGAAACAAAACTGTAAAAAGTAGATTTAAAAAAAAAAAAACAAGACCTATAGCAAAATGGATTCCTTTTTTATTTTAAATGCAATGTACCAATAAAAGCAAGGAGCTCTCATGAGAACTATGCTACAAGGAGCATCATTTTTTATGAGTTTTCTCGATCAATGGAGAGCACTGATAATCTTGATATTCTTCTCATTCCTGTTGGCCAATTATGGACAATTGTATCAGATAAAACAAGCACATCTTGGCAATAATTAGCCAACGTAAGTGACCTTTAAATGACATTTATCACTCTGATGAACAAAATATCATATAGTTTGGGATCATTTTTATAATTGCCAGACTGTTGTCTATTCATGTCAGAGAGGTAACAAAAACATGATAAGCATTGTCCTACAAGGCAGGGTCACACAGCACGGTTTTGAAATGTATACTTCTGCTCCCACATTTGCCTAAATATGTAAAACATGTCGATTTGTGAAACTGTTTGGAAAATCTTACCATAAAGCTGGAAATATTATGGTGGAAGATTTATCAAACTGATGTAAAATGCAACTGGCTTAGTTGCCCATAGCAACCAATCAGATTCCACCTTTCATTTTCCAAAGGAGCTGTCAAAAATGAAAGGTGGAATCTGACTGGTTGCTTTGAGCAGCTAAGCCAGTTCTACTTTACCCCAGTTTTAGAAATCTCCCCCTATGTTACCACTGTTAAAAGGGTATCTCAGCTATTCATCAATTAACCCTCATTCACATGTGTTTTGGTCGGTGATTTCCATCCGTGATTTGTGAGCCAAAACCAGGATTGGAGCCTCCACAGACTTAATGTAAAAGGGAAAGATCTGCACCTGTTCTGTGTTTAGAGCCGCACCTGGTTCTGGCTCACAATCACTGATGGAAATCCAGACCAAAACACTGACGTGTGAATAAGGCTTTAAACTGTTTCCATAACTTGGGAGTTACAGACACAGCATACCTGGCTGTGCTACAGTGCTTCCATAGCTTTCATTCACTGTTATGGTAGCTATGGAACAGCCTATTTGGCTATTTCCTTCACTCCAGCACCATAGCTACTGCCTAAGAGAGGTATTCTAATCTCAGCCATGAATGGCTGAGATGGGAATACGTTCAGTGTCCAACTGGGGTTCCTTAGGTCCACCAGAGGAAATTATTCTCAGGCCCAAGCCCTTTATCATCGATATAGTCTAATAGGTTTTGAATCCAAGAAATAGACCTTAGTGGCATGTGATTAGCTCCAAATGTTTTTTTATTTTATTTTTTCTGCTGGACCTCTAGGGCCCACCATGGCTTCAGAAACTAGGCCCACTGGAGAATCCTCTGGAGCCCAAATAGGTATTGTTACAATGGATCCGCAAATAAAACAGATGGCATACGGATGTCATCCGTTTAGTTTTTTTGCGGATCTGCAATTTGTGGACCACAAAACACATACGGTCCTGTGCATGTAGGCTTTGAGAAAGAACCATAGAGGTTCAAAAGGTGTAGCGTCTTAAGCTAGCAATATGTTTGCATTCAAGATACATCAGTACAATGGTGGATTTTATTCTGGAGGAGTGCAGGAGAATTTTTGCTATCTAGTATCTGATAATCCATAAATGTTAGCACTTCAGCCTTGGTTCACTCCACAGTAGGATTAACAGTGTGCGTATGTGGAGCAGCAGAGTGCTTTATCCCTTTATGTATGACCATATAATTCAGCAACTTGAGTTGTACAGGGCCATTAGAAACAGCTTACTGAATAAGCTCCATGGTGTCAGCTCTTGGATGTGACAAGCTCCAGCAAAGTGAACACTTTTCTTACCTTGGCAGAAGCTGTTTCTCTGAATTCTATCTGGCACATTACTACAAAGGGAAAATTAGATTTAAAATTTGCCTGTAATAGATGTTTGGAAGTTACTAAAAGCAATTTACATGTCTGATTAATAGTATATGTGGTGAACTAACACTGTGCATAAACTTTACACTGTTAACATGTACATGGCCAATAATGTTGTGTAATAAAACGTCACAGTCTTTTTGGTATACTCATATATTGTACAGAACAGATATTTATACACCTTTATTACAAAATTCTCATATTTTTAATGTTCTTCAATCCAGTGTACGGGCTACTTTTTTCTTGGTTTAGTATAGGAATCATGGTGGTTACTTGCACAACTGCTTGGCCTCTAATTTTGTCAATGTTATGCAGGGGTGGCATTAACATTTTTAACAGGTTCCCTACTTAGCGGCGACACGCAGCATCACAACACATGTTTATATATATACAGTACAGACCAAAAGTTTGGACACACCTTCTCATTCAAAGAGTTTTCTTTATTTTCATGACTATGAAAATTGTAGATTCACACTGAAGGCATCAAAACTATGAATTAATACATGTGGAATTATATACATAACAAAAAAGTGTGAAACAGCTGAAAATATGTCATATTCTAGGTTCTTCAAAGTAGCCACCTTTTGCTTTTGATTACTGCTTTGCACACTCTTGGCATTCTCTTGATGAGCTTCAAGAGGTAGTCAGCTGAAATGGTTTTCACTTCACAGGTGTTCCCTGTCAGGTTTAATAAGTGGGATTTCTTGCCTTATAAATGGGGTTGGGACCATCAGTTGCGTTGTGGAGAAGTCAGGTGGATACACAGCTGATAGTCCTACTAAATAGACTGTTAGAATTTGTATTATGGCAAGAAAAAAGCAGCTAAGTAAAGAAAAATGAGTGGCCATCATTACTTTAGGAAATGAAGGTCAGTCAGTTCGAAAAATTGGGAAAATTTTGAAAGTGTCCCTAAGTGCAGTCACAAAAACCATCAAGTGATACAAAGAAACTGGCTCACATGCGGACCGCCCCAGGAAAGGAAGACCAAGAGTCACATCTGCTGCGGAGGATAAGTTCATCCGAGTCACCAGCCTCAGAAATCGCAGGTTAACAGCAGCTCAGATTAGAGACCAGGTCAATGCCACACCGAGTTCTAGCAGCAGACACATCTGTAGAACAACTGTTAAGAGGAGACTGTGTGAATCAGGCCTTCATGGTAGAATATCTGCTAGGAAACCACTGCTAAGGACAGGCAACAAGCAGAAGAGACTGGTTTGGGCTAAAGAACACAAGGAATGGACATTAGACCAGTGTAAATCTGTGCTTTGGTCTGATGAGTCCAAATTTGAGATCTTTGGTTCCAACCACCGTGTCTTTGTGCGATACAGAAAAGGTGAACGGATGGACTCTACATGTCTGGTTCCCACCATGAAGCATGGAGGAGGAGGTGTGATGGTGTGGGGGTGCTTTGCTGGTGACACTGTTGGGGATTTATTCAAAATTGAAGGCATACTGAACCAGCATGGCTACCACAGCATCTTGCAGCGGCATGCTATTCCATCCGGTTTGCGTTTAGTTGGACCATCATTTATTTTTCAACAGGACAATGACCCCAAACACACCTCCAGGCTGTGTAAGGGCTATTTGACCATGAAGGAGAGTGATGGGGTGCTGCGCCAGATGGTCCGGTTCAGGTCCGGTGACTGGCCTTCACAGTCACCGGACCTGAACCCAATCGAGATGGTTTGGGGCGAGCTGGACCGCAGAGTGAAGGCAAAAGGGCCAACAAGTGCTAAGCATCTCTGGGAACTCCTTCAAGACTGTTGGAAGACCATTTCAGGTGAATACCTCTTGAAGCTCATCAAGAGAATGCCAAGAGTGTGCAAAGCAGTAATCAAAGCAAAAGGTGGCTACTTTGAAGAACCTAGAATATGACATATTTTCAGTTGTTTCACACTTTTTTGTTATGTATATAATTCGACATGTGTTAATTCATAGTTTTGATGCCTTCAGTGTGAATCTACAATTTTCATAGTCATGAAAATAAAGAAAAATCTTTGAATGAGAAGGTGTGTCCAAACTTTTGGTCTGTACTGTATATACACCATATATATTCACACATACACATAAATACACAATATACATGGTACACATACATAAATACACCATATATACACTACACACACATACCAACCAACTAAGGAGTTAAACTATCAGTGGCGGGAGAAGCAATGGAAGTGAACATCTCCAGCTGCCCTGCCGCCACCAGAGCATCGGATCGGGACTCAGCCGGTAACACGGTTCTCCGATCGAGTTGTAATTTTAACAACCAGATCTGGAGATCTTGAGGGAACTGGCTGAATACCATGCCTGTGGTTATGTATGGAAGTGACAGAGTTAAACAACTGTGACACAGCCCTTGCAAGAAGTTAGGTGTGGATTCTGGATCTGCCTCTAGCTCAATCTAAAATAAGGTGTTAGTGTCACGGTCCCACTTGTGACAGAGACTAGAAGATCGAGGAGACTGGCTGCACGTGATTTACAGCCTCTTTGGTTTCACTTTTTTGTGTTGTTGCTGGGGATGACCACACCTCATGTCTCAGGTGTAGCTTAAGTAGTCATTCCTTCTCCGCTATTTAGTCTGGCCTCACCTATCATGCTATGCGGTTGATAGCTCCTTGTTTGTGGAAGTCCTGGTGTTGGTTCTCTCTGAGTTCCTGCTCATCCGCATACTTCTGGAAGTTAAGTTTATTCTTTGTTGTTTGTTGCTTTCCCCTACCTGCTGATATTAGGCCTGAGGGGGCCTCATATTCCTCCATCTGGGAAGGAATAGACCATCCGTGTCCTGACACTATCTGCAGGGCCCTTTTAGGGTGAGATTGGGCTTAGGTTCCTGTGTATGAACATTTCTACCATCAAGGTCTGTTCATACTGATAGCAGTCAGGGCTCGGCATAGAGACTCACTAGGTGTAATCATTTCCCTTTCCCTAGGTTCCAGGTCTAATACTTTTTCCCTTCCCTTCTGTGTTCAGTGTGGAGTGTATTTACCACACTGCGCCGCGACATTATCAACCGCCGTAAACCGTCATTTTTTTGTCTGTGTCAGTAAGGCTATAGATCCTATTGTTAGACTGGCTGGACAATTGCAAGGTCTGTCTTTGGAGGTAGCTGACCTCTGCACGCAGATCCAGGGATCACAGGCTGCTGGTGTCAGTAGTACTTACCAGGCCTGTTCTGAACCTAAGGTTGCACTTCCGGACAGGTTTTCGGGGGGCAGTGACAACTTCATTCAGTTTAGAGAGTCGTGTAAGTTGTACTTTAAGTTACGGCCGCTCTCATCTGGGAATTGGAGTTGGTATTATTATTTTGATGCTTAAAAGGGATGCTCAGTCTTGGGCTTTTTCTCTGCCGACCGGATCACAGTCCCTCTGGTTGGTAGAGGAATTATTCAGAGCTTTAGGTCTTATCTATGATGACCCGGATCGGATCTCCCTGGCCGAGACCAAGTTACTTGGTTTACAACAGGGAGCGCGTTCTGCGAAGATCTATTGCTATGAATTTAAGAGATGGGCTATGGATACGGAGTGGAATGATCCAGCTCTCCATAGTCGATTCTGAGAGGATAAAGGACGCTTTGGCCTTTCACTAAAATCCCGAGTCACTGTAAGCGGCTATGTCCCTTGCCATACGTATGGATAGATGCCTGAGAGAGAGATCAAAGGTCCTTCACTCTCAGGACGAACTATCATATAATGTGGTGGCTTCCTCTGACACCTTGGGAGGAGAGACTCCTGAGTTTCTGTCTGATGACAAACCCATGCAGCTAGGGGGAACTACACTTGGGCCTGCTTGCAAGTGTTCTAGTCATAAGAAGGGAGTATCTTTTTTCTGTGGAAAAAAAGGGGACATTTTATTAATGTTTATCCTTACGTTCTGCGTCAAGGTGAAAACAAGAAGAAAACGTTTTCCCATCTCAAGGGGCGTATGTTTTTTCTGTGGTAAAAGGGGACATTTTGTTAATGTTTGTCCTTACAGTCTGTGTCAAGGTGAAAACAAGAAAAAAATGTTTTCCCATCTCACTCTTGGTGGTGTGGGTGGGGATTTAGAGAACTTACTTTTGCCATTTACTGGTAGTACCCGATTTCTCCTGTCTGATGAGGTCCAAAACTGTGGGAATTGAGGTGTTTATTGACAGTGGGGCAGGGGTTAACCTAGTTGATGGTCAGTTCTTCCTTATGCATGGGTTGTCAACAAGTGCATTAGAGATATAGAAATATTTCAGTGTTCGCAATAGACTTTGCACCACTTACTCAGAAATGCTTGTCACAGATGGTGCAGGACATCTGTTTAAGAGTGGTTGATTTTCATCAGGAATCGGTTTTGTGCTGGAGGGTCTGCCTGCTCCATTGATTTTGGTTTTACCATGATGAGCAAACATAATTCTACCATTGACTAGTGTTGAGCGCGAATCTTCTTTGTAAAGAAGTAAGACAGAACCCTTAGGCCATGCCTGGACTTCTGTGAACTCAATCATATTACGGTTTGTGATCCGTACCCCTTTCCTTTGTTTCCTGACTTGTTTAATCACATTGTTGGTGCCAAAGTGCTCTCCAAGTTGGACCTTAGGGGGAATATAATCTGGTCAGGATCAAGGAAGGGGATGAATAGAAGATGGCGTTTAATACCCCAGAGGGTCATTTCGAGAGCCTGGTCATGCCATTTAGATTAACTAATGCTCCCACGGTTTTTCAGCATTTTGTTAATGATATCTTTCATCATCTGGTGGGGAGGTTTGTTGTTGTGTATCTGGATGACATATTAATTTATTCTCCAGATAAGGAGACTCATCAGGATCACCTGAGACAGGTGTTACAGATCCTAAGAGAGAATAAATTGTATGCTAAGATGGAGAAGTGTGTATTTGCAGTTCAGGAATAGTGATGAGCAGCATTGGTAATATTAGTTTTCTCAATATTTTAGAATTTATTGTGAATATTAGGCCAAAAAGTCGCGATAAATTCGCTAAATTCGCTAAATTCTGGAATTCGTGATCTTTTCATTATTTTCTTAATTGCGAAAATCGGCAATGTAATATGCATGTATTGCATGTGCAATACAGGTGTGGCTCACTTTTGCTCCATTTTTTAGGCTGCTAGAAGTTTCCTGAGAGTGGAGAAAATGCACAGTACAGTAATTCCTATCACGCTACCTAACACCCTGCACTGGAACTTATCATCTACATTATATCACTATCTAACCTATACTGACTATCTCCCACTAACTATCTGTATTATATATATGAGCTAACTATCTAATGTAATTGATTACAGAGCACAGCAATGACACTGCTGTCTCTCTAACAACTGCAGAAAATGGCTGCTGGGGAGTTTCTTATATAGTAAGGGGGTAGGCAACTTTCCTATTGGTTGCTGGGCATGTTGCTAAGCTCAGACAAAGATATTGCAGCCTTCTCATTGGGCCACAAGCAAGAAGGGAGGTTACTGATGAAAAAATAAATCTAGAATATTCGCAATTACGAATATATAGCACTATATTCTATATCTTCGCGTATTCTCGAAGTGCCGATATTCGCAATAAAAATGTGCAATTAAAATATTTGCGATCAACACTATTTAGAAAGTGCAATTCCTGGGTTACCTACTCTCATCTTCAGGTTTTCGTATGCATCCAGAGAAGGTCCGTGCTGTGTTAGACTGGGATCTACCTGAAAATCTGAAAGCGTTTATGTGGTTTTTGGGATTCACCAACTTCTACCGTAATTTTTTTTTAACTACTCGACTGTGGTCAAACCTTTGACAGACATGACTAAGAAAGGTTCGGATGTCTCAGTCTGATCTGATGCAGCATTGCAAGCCTTTTTCTGCAGTGAAGGAGTGTTTTGCTTCTGTTCCTATACTGGTGCAACCTGATGTGTCACAACCATTCATTGTGGAAGTTGACGCATCCGAGGTGGGGGTAGGAACAGTTTTGTCGCAGGCTCCTTCACCTAGTAAATGGCGCCCATGTGTTTTCTTCTCTAAGAAACTCTCGGCTGCAGAAAGGAATTATGAGGTAGGTAATAGAGAGTTGCTGGCCATTAAGTTGACTTTTGATGAATGGCTTCATTGGTTGGAAGGAGCTATTCATCCTGTTACTGTGCTTACTGACCACAAAAATCTGGCTTATCTGGAGTCGGCTAAACGACTGAACACTGTGTTCAGTGTGGAGTGTATTTACCACACTGCGCCGTGACAGTTAGCTGAGGAACATAGAGGAGGCTTCTACCTGTGTTCCACTCCCCACAGGACTGAACCAAAGTTCCAGAAATTGACCTTCTCTGAGGATCATTAAGGGTACATTCACAGAACGGTACTTATGGGTCTGCATTCATTCCGCAATTTTGCAGACCAGATGCGGACCCATTCATTTCAATGGGGCCACAAAAGATGCGGACAGCACACTGTGTGCTATCTGCATCTGTACTTTTGTTCCGCAGCCCCTCAAAAAAGATAGAGCGTATCCTATTCTTGTCCGCAACCCAGAAGTATTTCTATCATAGGACTGGCCATGCGTGTTATACAAAATGCGGAACACACATGGCCAGTGTCCATGTTTTGTGGATCCGCAATTTGCGGACTGCAAAACACATATGGTCGTCTGAATGAGCCCTTACTGAGTGAAAGACCTCACCTTTTCTACAGAACTCAAGAAAGAGAGAGAGGAGGGAGCCAAAAAGGTACAAAATCTGCATGGCCAAGCATTAGAGTCAGCCAGTAAGGTATTTGCTGATCAAAGCTATAGGTGTTACTGCTGTGAAAGGAACATTATTGAGACACCCTTCACACTGGGACACGATCTGTCCAAACATACTGTATCTTAAACCCTGTATCCCTATAAAGAATACTATAATTTCCATCCCTGCTCAAATCCATACATTGCTATCTGGGGAGATTTGCATTGTTCATTGTTGGAACTGTGTTTTGATACGGCTGGATTTACAACAACTTTCATTCAGCACTTTAGTAAAGAGAGATGTTTGTTTTTCTACATCTGGCCTGGTTATGACTCCTGCACATACCCCGACCATTGCACTCTTCACCTCCTGCCTTGCTCCTGTACCAAATCTACAACTACTTTCAGCCAGATGACCTAACATCAGGGTGTGCCCAAGGGGAAAAAGGGTGCCCCTTCCTTTAACTGCAATTTTCACACTGATGATCCCTGAGGTCAGGGCAGTGAATGACCACTATGACTCCCATCCTCCCATCCTCCTCTCCACTCCTGCTGGGCTGCGGTACATGTATCTTTACATTTATGTTGTGCCCAAGTTTAACAGGAAGAGAATGAGTCCAGAGGGTTGGCTCAACCTTGAATAAGTCTATTAGGAGGACCTGGTAGACTTTTGTAGACTAATGGGTTTAACCAATAGTATTTAACTACAATAAATAGTAGTTAAGTGATTAAAATAATGCGTTTGAATCTGATCATGGTCAACATCTGCACAGATTTTGTATGCTCTTTCTGTGCATGGATTTCTTCTGGGTACTTCAGTTTCCTCCTGGACTCCAAAAATGCACAGGTTAATTTGGAATTTAAATTGTGAGCCCCAGTGAACACAGGCACTGATGTGACTAATGATTGTCTCTCTGTACAGTACAGTGCTGTGGAATACGCTGGTGCAAATGTGCCAGAAACTCAAGGATGCCTAATGGATAAATTAAATGAGTTATCTGGACATACATATTTCCCTTTACCTGTGCTTTCCCTGCCAGGCCCTTCAACTTTTTAATATTTGCACTAATTTTTCTGTCTTACATCAGAGATTCAGATAGAGATCAAGTGACTGCACCCTTTGTGGAGACTGTATTTCCTATGACATCACGACAAGGCCTCCCAGAATCCCCACCCAAATGGTCATGATGTCAAACCCATGTGATCTTGGAATGGGCTGGTCCACGCTCTCAATCCACAAGCAGGGTAGTCACTCAGGGAGTCCACTGCTTACAATATCAGCTGTGTGGGAGGAAACATTGGCGGTTGTAGTGGGCAGAATTTTTGTCCCAGGGAAGTGCGTAGTTGGAGTTTACATGTTTGGATGATCTTGCAATACACAGCACCATGGGAAGTGTTGTGGTTGCTGCTCATCTTCATCCACAACCCAGAAGTAGTAGTATGTAGCAGACTAGATAAGGATTACACAACGAAAAAACATTTTTTAGGATCCCGCACAACCTCTTTAAGGGCTACAGGTTTAAAAAGTATAGCTTGTAATTGGATAGAATAGTAGCTGATGGACCGTGTCTAGAGAGAGTTGGTCAGTGATTTTTACTCTGAATGGTCCCAGATAATAAGTGATGTACCCCAAGATTCACTGCTGGGCCCACCAATTATATTAAGCAGAGGTCAGCAACTCCAGCTGTTGTGAAACTGCAATTCCCAGTATTCTTCATTAATTTCTGTGAGAGTTCTGAGAAGAGCAGAAGAAGTATGCTTGCTGGAAGTTGTAGTTTCACAACAGCTGGAGTGGCAGAGGTTACCTATTCCTGATATAGAGCATGAGGTTAAGAGCACTGTCCCTATTTTTGTAGATGAACACAAAGTTATTTACTACAGTACAGTCTCCACTTGACAAATGTGATTCAAAATGAACAAGTGTAAAGTTAACCATCTGGATATGAATGATCTACATGGAACATACATCCTAGGGGAAGTAACCCTGGGAGAGTCACTTATAGAGAAGTACCATATCTGGGTGGGTTCATAGATCATAGACTAACAGTGTGCATTGTCAATCAGCTGCTTCTAAGACAAGGTATGAACTCACAGGACAGGGACCTAATATTACCACTTTACAAAGCTTTGGTGCTGCCCCATCTGGAATATAGGCAGCAGTTTATAGAAAGGATACACTGGAGCTGGAAAAAATACAAAGAAGAGAAACTAAACTGATAAGGGACATGGAGAAAAATAAATTTACTTAGTCTTGAGAAGAAGTATCTAATGGGGAGACATGATTAACTTATATAAATACATAAATGGAGCATACAAAAAATATAGAGAAAAGCTGTTTTATGTAAAATCCCCTCAAAAAACAAGGAGGCACTGCCCGGAGGCGTCAAAGTTTCTTTACTGTAAGAACTGTGAATCTGTGGAATAGAGTACCTCAGGACGTTGTCACAGCAGGAACAGTTAATGGTTTTAAAAAAAAAAAGCTTAGAAGAATTGTTAGAACAGAAAAACATTAGCACATATGGAAATGTTTCTTGTTCTGAATGTTGATCCGGTCAGGTCGACACTTTAGGTCAGGAAGGTAATTCTTTATTTTAAGAGGACATTGTTTCATGTATTAACTTTCTTTTTATCAATAGGAGGAAACTATTTTCTATAGCCATACATCTTCCCTTTATCTACATTCTCTCCCATCCCTTTGCTAAACTTGACGAACATGTCTTTTGACATAAAGCACTAGTAATAATATAACAAATTAGGAGAACCCTAAGTCACTCAACTACTAAAAATCCCCAACCTTCATCATAGAGCACAACAGCAGACCTGTTCTAGAACTAAAATAAGGCCTAGTATTGGAGTTTTTTTAATAGTTATTTGCATATATTAGTGTTATGTTTTTAGATTTTATGGCTAATTTGTTCATTTGATAAGTATACAGGTCATAATTAATAAAATTATCATAATTTCTTTAAGCATTCTGGGATATGTATGCCAGCTGAACCAGGATCCATTGGTTGTAATGCCAGTACTGTTATTTTGGCAATGCTTATATTTTCCCTCTTTGTCATGTTGTTGCTGCATGGCTCCCATCCCGGCCATATGTCCAACAAATAGATCCAACATAAAATAATGAAATTGTATTTTTATGGGCAGAAACAAATCCCGTAATTAATTGTGTGAATGAAAAAGTGCCAAGTCTATTAACTGCTAATTACCTACTGATAGAGGCCATTAATATTCATTTCACTTATATTTCACTCAATTTCAATACAATACAAAAAATAGTTAATTATTATCTGTATTAATCAATGTAGCTGGATATGTTAGTTTTTAAAGTATATCTTGTAAGATGTCATAATGGCACTTTTGTGGATTGTACAACATCATGAAAATGACAAGCTGCCTAATGATGTTGCAGAACTGGTATAGATGATTACCTGTAAATATGTATTCCCACATCAAATGAGCATAACACTTTTCAGAAGATCATATTGGATATGGAGATCATATGCCCTAGGGTGCCATAGTTCAGACAGGGGTCTACAATATCTCACTTGACCATCATAAATCAGACCACCAAATAATGACTTTAAAGGGAATCCGTCGCCAGGATTTTGTGTCCAGAGCTGAGGACATGGGTTGCTAGATGGCCGGTAGCACATCCGCAATACCCAGTCCCCATAGCTCTGTGTGCTTTTATTGTGTAAATAAACCGATTTGATACATATGCAAATTAACCTGACATGAGTCCTGTATGTGAGATGAGTCAGGGACAGGACTCATCTCAGGTTAATTTGCATATGTATCAAATCGGTTTATATACACAATAAAAGCACACAGAGCTATGGGGACTGGATATTGCAGATGTGCTAGGGCCGATCTAGCAGCCCATGTCCTCAGCTCTTTGCACAAAATCCCGGTGACAGGTTCCCTTCAACTTATTTTTTTAAGGACTGATGCAAATGGCAAGGCTGTGTGCACAGACTCTGTATGATGGCACAAAGAATAACTATTGTTTGTATTGTGGACCTTTAGGTTTTCTGTGTCCTGTACTGTGGCCCTCCAAGAGGACCAAATGTTACTCAGACTTGTCAGAAGATCATATTGGTAGGGGTCCAGGAGTTAGAATGTCCTGGTGCTCTGTTTCAGCAGCAAACTTTAGGCCCTTCAGACAGGGGTCTGCAAATCTCACTTGACCACTGTGAAGACATCAGTTGGTGGACTGACTTAGGTAAGGGCGGATTCACACAGCAAATCCGAAACATATATGTAGAATACAATGTGTTCCTACACTGTTGCTTCCCATGTGCTCCTTCTCAGTGGAGCAAAAGTTGGCATGTTTTCAGCAGAAGCACAGGTGGGTGGCAGACTGGAGGTCCCATCACGCATTGCTGACATCTATTTCAGATTGTTCTCCTCTACCTGTATTCCATTGGCTGCTGAAGGGAGAGTCTCCGCTCAATTGTACTTCTCATATCTCATATCACATTATTTCCCCTTTATAAGCTTCTATAACTTGTAGTGCTGGAACTGAGCATGCTCAACAAGCCATCTAAAGCTGAATTACAGGTCGTACTCGTAACCCTAGCCAGCAAGCTCGAAACATCCCATTTTGGATTAGTAAGTAGTGATTGATTATGTTGGAAACTACATAAAAGATTAAATCATTTTATATTGAGAATTTTTAATTTGTAATAATGGAATACCCCTTTAATTTCTGGCTAAATGCAGCCAACGTTGGAGGGAACATGGGAGCTAATTTCCTATTGTCTTATCTGCATACTAACTTATCACTGAATTTAATTTATAACAGTATTTCTATATCAGTAAAGCAAAAGTATAATCAGAAAAAATAAGAAATTAATCAGCACGTAATTTAAATAAAAATATTATTGAGTAGTGGATATTGACTTAAAGGGAACCCGTCACCATGCAAAATTATGAAAATGCATTGTGATCTACAGCGCCAAGGTACAGAGCAGGAAGAGCTAGGCAGATTGATATATTATATAGTTATATGGCTTATATTTTATTAATTTAAATCTCTGCTCTTGAGGAGTCATGTGGGTGTTCCAACTGAATGACTGACAGCTAAGTCTGCATACATAGACATAGAGTTAGCAGTCAACCAATAAGAAGGACCACCCACATGACTCCTAAGCATTGAAAATGCAGAAACTTCAAGGAATAAGTTTTACTGAATCTTTTCCATAAAACTATATATCAATCTGCTCAGCTCCTCCTGCTCTACAAAATACTGCCCTCAGATTGCACCACACTTTCATGGTGACAGGTTCCCTTTAAGTCTGCTCTGTTTTTAACAGTGATCATGAAGGAATGAATGTGTCTAGCTAATAATGAGTGAAACACTGAGTAATACATTTCTGCCTAATAAAATTGTGTTTCCCATAGTAGAAACAAACATTTAGATTAATTTAAAGACAATTGGTTGGCCAATATGGAGATCGCATCCCTCAAGAAAAGTCTATAACAATCTATAAATGCTTGTAGGAAACAAGTGAAAACAGACTCAGTTCATATTCCTGATTGCAGTGCAGAATATTATCGACATTTCCACAGATTAACCAAAACCCATCAGCTTTGGACACTATAAGGAGGATCATAGTTGCCATGGAGATAGCTCAAAAGCAGCTCCCAATTTGTTTAGCCTGTCGGCCATAGGTATCTAAAGGTCAACAAGTTAATAAGGATTATCAAGATGACACAATTCTTATATGGGAAAATCCTGAAATATTAACACGTGAGGCATTATTTACACACCAGTTACAATTGCAAGTTTACATTAATAGAATTTATGTTTTCTGTCTGAATTTGCCCTTTATACTGGGTACAGTCTGGCTCTAAGAATCTACTGTACTGGTGTCAATTCGGAGATCCAGTTCTTCCTTTTCCTTTGCAAAATGGGAACGTTGATTTGTGCCAACATGGCAATATCATTGGAGGTGACTGATAATTTATTATACCCAAGCAGTCTTCTAGGGTCCAAGTTTATATTGAATCCGTTAGAGGTATACATAGTGGAAAGGGGACCCGATAATGAAGATGTCTTGTGGTTGAAACCCTCACATCCCTAACTTCCTGAGGCAGAATGACTTCTTTGTCCCCTATTTTCTCTCTCTAATGATTGGGTTGATTCCCCACAGTTGGGCCTGTTTAACCTAGATTTCTGTGCAACTTTTATTGTGTAGTAAAATAAGAAATGAGACCAACCTGGGCTGAGTCCCATTTTTTCCAGTTACCCATAGAAGCCACATGAGCTGCCTTTAGGGGCAGATTTTACATTTGTAGGCCACCAAACAAAGTTATGTCTGGGGACCAGCGACATACTTCTAAGCTCTGCCCCATCAGCCCTCTAAGGCCCAATTTCAACTTCATACTGCACCCTGGTGACTTGCTATTGCTCTACAGCTTGGAAGGCTTCCCCTATCGGTCCCCTGTGCAGTGTAGGTGTTATATCTGCCCTTTTAATCTTTTTTTTTTCCCCAAGTATACCGGTACCTGGTTTGTGTGGTGGCAAAGTCCAACACTGTACATAAGCCCTCAAACTCCTTTATACAGTGAAGGAGTTTAAGCATGCATGGGATAGGCATGAGGCCATCCTTCATATAAGATAGGGCCAGGGGCTATCCATAGTATTCAGTATATTGGGCAGACTAGATGGGCCAAATGGTTCTTATCTGCCGACACATTCTATGTTTCTGTGTTTCAAACCAGACGCCTCCACGCTATATCTGATGTGTCATCTCTTTTAGTGAAGACTTTTAAGGGTATGTTCATATAACAAATTAAAATCTGATGTGTATTTGAAATCCAAAGCTGACCCTCAGGTTTCTGCCATTTCTGCCATGGTTTGCAGTTTGTCTTCAATTTACAGGGCTAATCCTTGGAGCAATTTCTGTGCAAAATAAGTGACGTTTTTGCAGTAGAAGAAAATGTTATAAATCATTGCAGAAATTCTTCTGTGCGTGTTAAGGGGGGTTGTGGAAACTGGATGCAGATTGCACGCAGGTTTCACAGGCTGTAATCCATGGGGCAAAGATTGACTATGGGGCAATAAGGACTCCATTACAGTTTCTGCACCAATCGCTGTAAAAGTTTCTTCATTAGCATTGACTAAATAAAAATGGCTTCATTTTATTTAGTCTAACAAGTGAATTTAAGAGCTCAGCAAGTTGTGACCTTTGCCTCTACAGTTCCATGGGGCCCAGCGCTTTTAGAATAAGCCTGCTTCTTTATTTTCCAATCTGAAAGTATTATTTATCTCTTGGTATTTTATACTAAACCACTTCCAGTGACTGATGCATTTTGTCCTCTGGGCTTTTCTGGCCTTTAACATGTCACATCTGCTCACACTGGATTTAACATACTGCAGAACAGTTACTTTGACTGATTGCCTCCTATTCTGAGGACCTGATTTTGGCTTTTGACAGTGCTACAGAATATACAACGTGCAGTAGATTGATAATACCCAACACTATAGTAAACCTTTAAAAAATAAAATAAACAAAACAGAAAGGAAAAACTGCAAAAAGGCAGCATGCTGGAGCTCCTACCATTTTTTAGGGGATTTGACATCACCTTCTCTACAAGGCAAAAACACCATGAAGAAATATTTAGTAGGAAATAAGGCACACTGCAAAAAATGGCAGAAAAAAGGTCACAAAAACCACAGCAACAAATGCAAGGACATAAAAAAATTGCTCTTTTTTTTTTTAACTGGTAAAAACAAAATTCATGTGTGTAAGGAGATTCAGTGACCCAAAGGGGGCAGTAATCATTTGTCTACACCTACTATGCGTCCCCCACCAGCACTACTAACATAGAAACATAGTAACATAGTTTATAAGGCTGAAAAAGCAATCTGTCCATCCAGTTCGGCCTGTCATCCTGCAAGTTGATCCAGAGGAAGGCAAAAAAAAACTGTGAGGTAGAAGCCAATTTTCCTCACTTTAAGGGCTCAATTTCCGTATTTCCTTATTTCCGTTCCGCAAAAAAGTAGTGCATGTCCAATTATTGTCCGCAAATCACGGTCCGAGGCCCCATTCAAGTTAGTGGGTCCGCAAAAAATACGGAACGCACACGGAACGGATCCATATGTCATCCGTAGTTCATCTGTATTTTGCGGATCCATACTGTAGAAATGCTATGCTCAGCCTATATTGCTTATGTGTTTGGTGATTAATAAGTTACTGTTTCTGTTTCCAATCCGCAAAAAACGGAACACATACGGGAACCATACGGATATGTTTTGTGGAATAACAGAACGGAAGAGGACTTAAATCAGAGGAAAACAACGAATCCGTGAAAAACGGACTGCAAAACAACAACGGTCATGTGCATGAGCCCTAAGGGAAAAAATTCCTTCCCGACTCCAATCAGGCAATCAGAATAACTCCCTGGATCAACGACCCCTCTCTAGTAGCTATAGCCTGTAATATTATTACACTCCAGAAATGCAATCATTCATAGATTTCAGTGAATAACTTAATGGCTATACTAAATTTTTAGTATTTATTTAGATCAAGGTGCTGGTTTGAAAAATATAGAATTTTTTTTGTGCAACAATCCTTTTAAGGGTGTGAGACTTATTCCCCACGGAACTTTACCTGTCATTTCTGAAGGAGGCACCCCCAGCCCTGATGTTATGGGCATCCAAAACTTGCATCCCTGATACCAGACTAGGAGCCTGAACTTATGGAGAGGCAGCTGCGTACAATAAAGCTTTAGTCCCCAGTTTTATGATTGAGCAGAGTTATTTGGGTCATTGGCTGGCGCTGTTATTTGGGCACTGTGTTTTTGGTTATTTGTATACTATCACTGTATTATTTGGACAAAATATGGTAAGGGGAGGGAGTCAACAGGCAGAACTGCAATGGGCATGACCCAATTAAATGCTGGCCTAATATGTTGGTACATTTTTACTTAAAAAGCTAAGATAACATGGATAAATAGCTTTGAATTTAGTCCAAAGCTAAAGTCATAAAAAGGAAGCAATTACTTGTCCCATAAAGGCAAAAAACAAACAAAACAAAAAAACTGCAAATGTGGTTATCCAAAATTACTTGGGTTAAAGGATATGAAATGGGAATATGGCACTGGAGATATGTATTATAATTATACTAACATTACCATCCTCTCTTGAACATACCTACAAGCTACATGATCGTTTGTGGTGTTCGAGAACAGCTCGGCAGTTATACGCTTCATTCTTCATTCCTTCAGTGATGAATGTTATACTTCTGGAAACAGATCAACACAGGAAATATAGCAGAGTTCAGCGGAACAAAAGGTTCCCAACATTGACTTCAAGTCACTCGGCAATAACTGTAATTGTATCATAGATAATGGAAAATTACCAGGGCAAAAATAGCTAAAATGTCATCATTTTTGGCTCTAGGTCCAAAGTTTTTTTTATGTCATTTTTTATTTTATTTTTTGCATTCATGAAATAAACTATTTTTCTTGGCTCTTGACTTCAATATCCCTTCTATGGTTAATGAGCCAGAACTGTGAAGGCTAAACACATTCTGGTTTAAATATATTTCTCTATCCTGCATGAAGACACAGATCAAATACATGTCGTGACCAGGTGCGAAAAATGAAATAGAACAGGTTGAAGTATACGTATAATACCATGGAATGTTTTATAACAAATCCAAAATTATCTATAAATCATCTATAACCATAAATAAAATCAAAACAGGGATCCACAAAAAATATGGATGACGTCCGTGTGCATTCCGTATTTTGCAGAACGTAACAGCTGGCCCCTAATAGAACAGTCCTATCCGTGACCATAATGCAGACAATGATGGGGCATATTCTATTTTTTTGTGGAACGGACATACAGACATATGGAAACAGAATGCACATGGAGTAACTTCCGTTTTTCTTGCAGACCCATTGAAATGAATAGTTCCACATACAGTCCGCAAAAAAGACAGAACGGACACGGAAAGAAATTACGTTTGTGTGCATGAGCCCTTTCACATAGAGACTAGTGAGGATCCTAGTAAAAAATGTCAATTTTCATTGTGTTCACAAACATATACACAATGGAAGTCATAGTTACATAATAATAATAATAATACAAAGCTGAGCATGGCTGTCCACCTCCGCACATTTACGCCATTAGGGGCACATTTATTTAGAGCGGCATTTAAGACACCGGTCTTAATAAGCCTATACCTAGCGGTGGATGTGTGGCCTCCTCGTAACTTTGGCGCATCCAGCGCTGGTCTAAATGTAAGACAGCTTCCTAGCTGTCTTACATTTAGACCATTTTCTACACCTAAAACCGGCCTCCCGGCCTGTCCCCTTCTCCACCCATGACCACTTTTTTAGACCTGGCATGAGCGGGGAGAAGTTGCAGATTGCGGTGCAAAGGACCCGTGCGCCACGATTTGTGCCAGAAATACGCCTAATTTAGGAGTAATAAATGACCCCCTTACTTGATAAGTTCATATTATCCATTTTAGCTTTAAAATATGATCAGACAGAATAACACCTTTTGAAATCAGGTGACGATGGCTTTTATCAGTTCTAAAATCCAAGTCACATTTTGATTGCCAGTCACATTAATGTTTTCCTTCAAAAAGGTGTTTGTTGGGACTGACTGCTGGGCTGGAAGTGCGCAAAATACTAAATGTTGAATTTATTCAAATCCGAAATGCAAAATTGGAAAGAAAACTAGTAAGAAAAAAAAACCTGTTTACAAAAACTCAAAGTGAATTATACAGGGGAAAAAAAACACTTAAGAAGACTACAGTGGCCGGGTAATGAAAATGTAATTTAGTTGTGCAGTATTTACTCAGAGCAGAGGCACCTAATTATTTTCACTGAAGATGAAGCTTCGCACGGACCTGGAATCTTGAGCCTGTGCTATCAAATGGCTCATTTCTTGAGTTTTTCAGGATTTGCTTATTGCAAATTAGTATGCAAATTTGTTATCTCACTTTATATTTTTAGCAATAGATCAGACTGGAAATATAATCTGCTGGAAACTAGGAAGACTTTAGCCAATGTTATATAGCAGGGTATTGG
The DNA here is from genome assembly GCF_014858855.1 of Bufo gargarizans. NCBI lineage: Eukaryota > Metazoa > Chordata > Amphibia > Anura > Bufonidae > Bufo > Bufo gargarizans. Next base: position 485,820,425 of record NC_058082.1, read on the forward strand.
ACCTCAGTTATAAATAAATATTAAAGAACAAAGTGTTTCTCTTGACTATAACAACCAATCAGACTCAGGTTTATATATTTATTTATTGATTAAAAAAAAAAAAAATGATTGAAAACTAGGCGGAATGCTGATGAGTAATAGCTTTTACAATGGTACAGAAGCCTGTCCCCTCCATATATCTCTGTCCTCATCCCTAATCCTCGAAAGACCTTTATTTCTACTTTCCACATCATCTCCAAGATTTGATCTGATTATACTCAAGAACTAATTTTATCAACATATCAAACTCTTTCCCACATCTAAACATTTAAAAGCAAAATGAACCACCCTATCTCCATATCTTTCTTCATCCTCTCAAAGATTGTAAGTCCTTGTGGGCAGGACCCTCCTGCTAGTCTATCACTCAGTGTAGCGTTGGGGCTACCCTGCACCTGGCCACTGATCTGCCTGGTCTTATTAATGGTCTTACTGAAAAAGTTAAACAAGACTGTTTATTGTACTAATAGTCCAAACAAAGAGGAAGTTAAGGAGCCAGGAAAGGAAGTACAATTCACTCATTCACTTTATTATGTCCAGAAAGCCATCCACCAGTTTTTGTGTAATAATTACTGTACATAGATAATTCACATAAAGATTTTTAACCTGTGGCAATTTTTTTTATAAATATGGAAATAACCCTTTAAGCTATCCCATATCCCTTTAATTATCCTTTAGAAAATCCTAAATTACAAGAAAGAACTTGCAATTATTTAGTATAGTTTTGGAAGGAACCTGAGAACTCAGGCTTCCTAGAATGTCCCCTGTTATCTGGTTATTTGTAAGTGCAGTGGCAATTTTATATCTTTTCTCCGTAGTATAGAATAAATGTCTCCATAATATATTTTTTCTGTGAAGCCTCATTAGAGCGACAAGCTGCTGGCAGGGTGTCTGACTCCTTTCAGATCTACAACACAGATGCATAACAGATTGGATCAAATAAATAAGTAGAAGTGTACTGAAGAGAACAGAGCGTTACACTGTTCCTAAGATCAAAGCACCTCCTTTATCTTTCTTTAGAGGTAAACCTTGGCGACGTGGCCTGAGCTTTGTGCCCGTGTTGCCTTTTTGACCTGTATAACTTAACCTGTTATTTGATTATCACATTTTCAGAAATTCTCAGGTATCTGGGTTTTGGCGGAGATATTTATAATGAATAAACACATTGACCGTCATTTACATTATCTCTTAGTTCTACAAAACCGGGCATGACATAGGTAAAATAACATAATTCCTGCATTTTACATTGTAATTTGCAACATCTGGAAGAAACTTGCTAGTAAAATAAATTTTCCTCCCAAAATTCAATGCATTATTTCTCATTAAAAAAGATGTCTCATGAAGACCACCATTCTCAAGAAGTTCATGATCACCCATAATAAGCCACTATAGTGTTCCACTCTGTAAAACTGGCTCCTGTTTTGGTGGTCTTCAGCCGTCCATAAATTGCATTTCACCTTTGGAAAAAACACATTAAATGCACAATGTGTGGACACACTAACAGCCGTCTAGGTAGATGAGATATGAGATGTCTTTAGGGTTGCCACCTTTCCCGGGGGGCATGGCTTAACACAGGGTGTGAAGTCGCTGTCATAGTGTGGCTCCCCAGAAATATTAAAGCCCCTATAAGCGCCCCCAGTAATAGTAATGCACCCAGTAATAGTAATGCCTCATTAGTGTGCCCCAGTAGGGCAACCCAGAATGAATAATGCCCCCCAGTAAGAATAATGCCCCGAGTAAGAGTAATGTCCCCATTAGTGCCACCCATTAAGAATAATGCCCCTATTAGTGACCCCCAGTTAGAGTAATGTGGCCCTCATTCACCGGGAACGGTCACTCGGGGCCGCCACACTGACTGTAGAGTGTTGTGTGAGAGTCCGGAAACTTTCCTGGGCCCGGTAACGGAGACCGGGGGAGAGGGAGGTGTCGTGATAGGAAAGGAGCACAGCAGAAGAGCCGGGAACGGGAGGAGCGCAGGCCCGCGGCTCGTCCCATTGTTATCCGACCTGATCTGGTAGTGAGAGCAGCTCAGCACCGGCGCGGCCGCCATGATGTGGGGCGAGGGGTTGCAGCTCTCCTTCAGCAGCGTCTTCGTGCTCCTGTTCCTGACCCCCCGAAGCCCCCAGCCCTCCGGCTTCCAATCCATCCTGACTGGCAGCCTCGTCCTCTTCAGGTTCGAGCCGGTCCCGGAGTGCAAGTCAGACAGTCTGCACTGCAATTTTGAATGAATCCTGTGCCCAGGTCTGAGAAAGGCTTGTACCAGGGCACAGGATTACAAACCCGGACTGTCCGGGGTCAATCCCGTACGGGTGGCAACCCTAGATGTATTTGGTGGAGTAGTCATTGATTTAGCTGTCCCTTAACCTGCATGTGACAGGAAGTAAATGCTGTGGTGATTTTCTTTTTATAACTAATGAAATAGCAGATTTGCAGGGTCAAGGCATATCGATTTGGAGTAGAATTAGACCTTAGTCATCTGTGCAGTATGCAGTTGGTGTTAAAATTGCAACAACATGGTAACAAAATCCTGTGATCAGTAGTTCAGAATTGTCGATGTTGTTTGTCAAGAATTAAACTGACTATTAAAGGGGTTCTCCGGGAAACTAAACTAAATTAAAAAAAAAAATATTATGTCATAGTAAAAACATTCATAAGTACCTTTATTTATCAAAAGAAGCTTGTTTTCCCTAGGGATTTATCATTGTGGGACCTTAAAAGGAATCTACTTGCAGGATAACAGGCAGAACTAGATAGACAGATGTCTTTTTTCGGCCTTATAAACTATATTACTATGTTATAATTATTGTGCGGAGTGTACCTATATTGTAGTTACTTTAAAACATAACTTTTATTTTATCAATATTTTAGAATATATGACACTTATAGTGAAACAATGTTTGTATCACACTGCTTCTTTGAGGATAGTGTCAGGTGTGACCAGAGGATACCGATATTTCTTTTGGCAGCGGTTTAAACATGTATAGGGTCGCTCTTGGAACAGGTTTTCAAATAGGCTATTATACCTGGGCTTTATCCCTATCCTTATTAGTCGTGGTAAGTGGGGAAAACCCTATTTGGCTGTATTCCGGGCACTCGCCCTTAAAAGGGCGACCCACAACCGTGGGAACCTCGGATCTAACACTAAATCACCCTGGCAACTAATGATCCTCTAGTCTGTCCTAGTCTGTCCGAGTGGTGAAACGCGTCGGACAGACTAGGACAGACTAGAGGAATATTAGTTGCCAGGGTGATTTAGTGT